>NW_015167527.1:2783582-2841810 GCF_001447785.1 Gekko japonicus | reverse complement strand
CTCCCCACCAGCCCCCTGGGCCCTGGCGGTGAGGCCCGCGTGGCTCACAGCTGCCAGGCCTGCCAATCTTTCTCTCCCGCTCCCCCCGGCACCGAGGCCCGAGCGGCTCCCAGCTGCTGGGCCTGCCAAACCTCCCCCCAATGACCAGAGCGTTCTCTGCACATACGTAGGGAATGCTTTTACTTTTGGGGAGGATTCAAATATCCACTGTAATTTTTTTCAACTTTTTAGATTTTTCTGCGCACCTGGGGACTGCTCCAAGTGTGCAGGGAAATCTCTCTGCCCCCCAAGAGCCCCCGATGGGCAGATTTAGATATCCGCATGGAGGGGGCAACTTGGCTATTAGATATATATATAGATAGCTAGATTTGTTTTTAATTTACACTATTACTTTGTGCAACACCTTCAATTAAACATTGTTATTAAAGAGACTATAAGGTATTCTTATTGCTCACAGACTGTAAGAGCACTGTGTTTCTCATTTGGCATCTGAGACAATTTTCGTATGGACTGCATAGAATCATAGAGTTGGGTCATCTAGTCCAACCCCCCGCACAATGCAGGAAATTCACAAATACCTCCCCCTCCACACCCAGACTTCAATGGTTTATGAATTTCAAGAAAAGAACAAAGAATGATGGATATGGACTGAATACAGATTCCCAGATTAAAATTAAAATTCTTCAGATTAAATCTGAAGCTGAAGCTCAAATATTCAATCAATCAATAAACCTTTAATGGCATATACAACCTTAAAAATCAAAGACAGAAAATGACACAATCAACTAAAAGTCTAGGTTAATTATAAAATCATGAAACGGACTTTCCCAAATTTTTCACCCTCATCACGTCAACTAAAAAATTGGCCACTGCCACAGTAATCTCTGCTGTTACATCGTTCAATAGAAATTGGCATTTTATTTCATTGGAAAGGTGATGTTTACCATGCAACCAAGCGTTTAACCATTTTTCCCTAGCAGATGCATGCCACGAACAGTCTAACAATATGTGATCAATTGAATCAAGAGAGTTAGAACCGCAGTTACATCTCCGTTCATGCTTAGGAATATTTTGAAACCTACCATACAATAGTTTTGATGGAAAGGCATTTACTCGAGCAAGAGAAAACGCTCTTCGGTGGCTAGCTCAAATACTTTGGCCACCAAATGAGAAGACCCTGATGCTGGGAAATATTGAAGGTCAAAGAAGAAGGGGACGGCAAAGGATGAGATGGTTAAACAGTGTTATCGAGGCAACGAACATGAAATTAAGCAAACTCAGGAGCATGAAGGAAGACAGGAGGGCCTGGTGTGATGGGGTCCATGGGGTCGCAAAGAGTTAGACTCGACTGTGCAACTGAACAACAACAACACAGATTCCCAGAGACCACGCTATAATTCAGCACCTCAGCAAAATGTTAAGTTAATTGGCTCCTTGCATCTCACAGAGGATGTTCACAAGATCAGACCTTAACATCAGGGTTGGAAAAATCTGCCTTCTATCCCTCTGTCTTTTAAAATTTTGTAACATTCAGCCTGATGAAGAGTTCTGGTGAGCTCAAAAGCTTGCAAAACGTTTTGTGTCATTTCAGTTGGTCCTAATAAAAGATAAAAACTTGGATATCATTCTTAAGTTTGGATTTGGGGTGGAACAATATAGCTGTATCTGAAGAAGTGAGCAATTTCATGAAAGCTCATACTAGGGGTGTGCATTCAGTTTATCCAAAAACAACAAAAAAAATTTTACTGGTATTTATCAGGTTTTTATAAAACTGAATACAGATTAGAGAATCTGATTCAGCTACCAATAGAGCTGAGCCCGAATAAAAGCTGGTATTATTCAGTCATTCACTTGCCAAGTCATGCGGCTTGGAGAAGGCATTTAAAGAGACCATGGTCTCTGCAATGCCTTCTCCCTCTCCATTGAAAGCCTCCGGGCACAATCTCTCTGGATCTTTCCTTTGGCATCCTTCACACACAGACTCCTGGTCAGCATAAGCCCAGGTTGCATCCTCCCTGGTATGCCTCCCTACTGCCTCTTCTTGACCCCCACCCCGCCCTACAGCAAGCTGACCATTGGGCTGGTCAGCCTGGATCCACCCTTCTTCCTCCCGATCGGGGCACCGCCGCTGTTAGAGACACGCTCCTCTCCCTCCATGCCTCCCTTTTGCCGTGAAAGTGTCTTGCGCAGGAAAAGGGGGTAGTACTCCTGGCCCTTCTTCGAATCCTCGGTGTGTCTGTCCGGGCGATAGCCATCGAAACTAGGGGCTCCACTTTGATATCGGCTCCGGGCTCATCCCTGGACCTCTGGAGGGTGTGCGTGTAGCCAGCCCTCTCCTCTGGCGGTGGGGCCAGCTGTCTGGTTGACAGTGGGTTGGCAAGGCAGGAGGTCGAGGGAGGGGGACCCTCCTGACAACTGCTTCATTGCATCATTCTGGCAAGATAGTTTTCTACATTTTAAATGCTAACATACACCCACACCATGTCAATTTTGGCAGGAAATAACTTTATCTCTTCTCACAGGCCGTCTGACAGATCACACAAATGCATAATGTAAGTATTCTTCCAAAGGATAATCACTCTTATTGGCTGCCCTCTGTGTGGATGAGGAATGCCATACAGTGGGATTGGCCCAGAGGCGAAGTAGGGATTTCTACATCTTGGGAGGATTCCCAAGTGTTATTTAATCCCTGATAAATTCCTGACAGATTTAACAACCTGAGTTTGTTGTTGAAACAGCAGCTTACCATATTGGGTATAAAAGTTTTACGACCAGTACAAAGGTACAGCTGATTCTATCACACTGACCTTGGGATTCATCATTCTAGTACTTCTCTCCAGCCATATGGAGACTGTACCCTGATCATTCATAGTTCAAATGGTAGACTAAAGAATCCGTAGCATAATCTAAGTGAACTGGACTTTTGTACAAAGATCAGAACTTGCACCTTGAAAATGGACTACAAATTGGGACTTCTTTTGTTTGTTGCTGTACTACTACCCAGAGTTTTAGGTGAATAGTTGTACAGCTTTCAGTTCAGTAAAATCAGGTGTTCATTTTGTATATATTTTTTAGATCCAGCATTGCTCCTGTGGTCTGTGGTCAAGGATGTGGTCAAGGATGCTTTTTATCAATTTATGTTCATCTAGCAGTTGTGATTATTTATGGAGAAGCCTGATCTGGTTATGGTTTTAAAAATTATACAGCTATATTAGTAGAAAAGAGTAAGAGTCCAGTAGCACCTTAAAGACTAGCAAAATTTATGAGCTAGGGGTGTGCAAAAAATGGTATTTTGGGGGTTTGGGTATATTGGTCCCCATAGGGTATAATGAAAAATCAATCCGGGGGTATTTGGGGCTCAAGGGGGCTGTTTTTTGAGGTACAGACACCAAATTCATAGCATAGCTGATGGTGTTTCTCCTCAACCCCCTCAAGTTTTAAAAGGGGTAAGTTTCCCACAGCTGCACTGAAAGCATGGCAGGTTGGGGGATCCTGGTGGGACCCCGACCCAACTCATTAAAATGTCATGTCTAGTTTGAACCTAACCATGCAATCTTAAAAAGGGTTACATCGTTCTAAACCCGCTGACTTCAGTGGACTAAGAAGAATATTACTCCTTTTAGGATTGCGCTGTTAGACACATAGGAAGCCTCTGTTGTAACTGAGATCATATAGGAGATAACTGCCTCTATAGAATACACAGAGGTAATCATAATCTAATGCTGTAGTAGATTACTGTGCATAAAAACCTTCATATTGTATAGTTCTCAGAAAGCATTTTACTCTTTCTTTTTTTATTAAAGTTTTTTTTATTTGACAATTTGTATTTTGTACAACCGACATTTTACTTTTTCTGACACAGAAAATATTTCATACCTTTAAACAAGTTCTACAAAATCTGGGGGGAAAGTACTGAGGCAAAAAAAGGAGAGAGAGAAATTCCACTCCAAATTTTTCACCCCCCTGGCCTTATATCTTTAACGCAGAGACCTGGGTTCAAATCTTCACTTAGCCATGAACCTCCCTGGATGACTTTGGGACTCCCTCTGTCTTACTTAGTTCACAGGATTTTTGTAAAGGTAAAATGCAGTGTAAAATGCAGTGTACTCATGTACACTCCCCTGAAGTCCTTAGAGGAAAGGGGGAATGAATAGGTAGATTAAGCAAAGGAACAGATAGCTAGATTAACCCTTAAATCCCCATATTATTTTTCATATGTTTTACTACAAGCACTACAGGCAGCCCAGAGTAGGGCTGGGTTTAAAAAATGCAATTAATGACTTCTAGCCACCTGTAATCCCACCAAGCCCTACCTAATCTGATCGTTTAAATCATTACATTCACAAGAAGCCTTCTTCCTTCAACCAGGCCAAGGCTGACAAATTTATCCCTAAGGGATGAGCTGTCAAAACCACTAAATCCCTGGAAAAATTTACAGTCAAAGAATCCAGCCTGTTTATAGTGGCTCTATTCATTGGGGCTGAGATTAGCAGCTCTCTTGGTCCAGGGTATATAGTCTGAAAATGATTCAGTAGACAGTGGTGTGAATCAGGGAGGCAGAGTCGGCATAAGAAAATACACTAAACATACATATTGGTAGGTTTTTCTCCTACCTTACCTCAAGGGTGGTGTACATCCTTCTCCCTTCCCTTCACAACATCCTTATGAGGTAGGATAGGGGGTGCGAGAGTATGACTGTTCTAAGGTCACCCAAAAAAGTTCATGGTTGTGAAAGGAAGAGGAGGAGGAGGAGATTGGATTTATATCCTGCCCTTCACTACCTGAATGAGTCTCAGAGTGGCTTACAATCCCTTTCCCTCCCCACAACAGACACCCTGTGTGGTAGGTGGGACTAAGAGAGCTCTTTCAAGAACTGCCCTTGAGAGAACAGCTCTGAAAGAGCTTATGACTGACCCTAGGTCACACCAGCAGCTGTATGTGGAGGAATGGGGAATCAAACCCTTGTGTGGGCACATGGAGTGATCTACTTGAAGTTGGGAGAGGACAGATCACTAACCATGTTCTTGGAGGGGTCCACATTCAAATGTGTGATCTGCCCTCAGGAGTTGAACTATATACTCAGCAGCAGAGGACCCCAGTCACTACCAAAGAATTGCCAAGTGATGATGGAGGCTGCAATATGCATGAGTGAAACCAGTGGCATACCTGGCCTATTTGGCACCTGGGGCAGATAATTTTTAACACACACCCCTCCTCTATTCTGGGCAACACTAGAGACGTGCCAGCCCCACCTGATGTCAATATGATGGATACCACAGGAATCAAGGTAGTCTTTGTGGTGCTGCAAGACTCCTGGTTATTTGTGGATTCTAGTCCACAAAAGAATAAAGAAATAATGTTTTGGTTTTTAAAAAAAACTACCACCACCAATGTGTCAGTCTTTTGGGTGCCACAAGCCTTCCATTGCAACTAGTGGAGCCATGGGGGATGTGCCATGGGGGAGGGCGATCCTACAGAAAGGGGAGAATGGGAACCTGCATCCATTGGCTTATGTGTCCAAAACGTTTTCTGCCCCTGAACGGAACTGGGTAGTGTGGGACAAGGAAGCCAACACCATTATACTAGATTTGACAACCTGGAGGATTTGCCTCAGATTTTCGACCATACAATCACATATATCTCAGCAAACTAAGCCAATAACTGGTTTCAGTTCAGTTCAGTACACACACAATGCCTAGTTATGTTAAACTGCAAATTGCAAATTGGTTCTGTATGAATAAGAGAAACTCCTGTCCATAGTCATCTAACTACCGAATCTAGTTAAATATTCCACGCAACTGTTGTTATGCTAACTGAACTTGTTATATTATTCATATGTAATAACATTAGTTTTTTATTATTAAGACAATTCTAGCGGTAATCATATATGATACTTTGTATGTAAAGTTATTGAAATCTGTTTTATTGTTAAAAACCATTATACTAGATTTGACAACCTGGAGACATTGGTTAGAGGGGGTCCACGTTCTGTTTGAGGTTTGGACTGATCATAAAAACCTTGAAGTGCTAAAAGCCCCTAGGCACCTAAATGCCAAACAGTTGAGGTGGGCGGAGTTTTTCTCCAAGTTTTGCTTCACTCTCAAGCACCTCCCTGGAAAGTCAAACTTCCTAGCTAATGCCGTGTCCCTCCTCCCCCAACACACAAGCAGAGAGGAGGAGGTTGTGGACACCATGTTCACACCTACTCAGTTGGGAGGGGCTGTGGTGACTCGCAGCCAAGCAAAGGGAGGGCTGCTGCCGGGAGCGGAGCCTTGGACAGAGAAATTTAAGTCTGCCCTGACGGACATTGACAAAAGGGAAACTGAGAGGGAGGAAACCCTAGAGCAGAAGGACGCTGGTTACTGGTACTGGCAAAATAAACTGTTTGTTCCTATGGCCTTGTGGGGGCGGGGGGGAGATTGTGTGGATGGGCCATGATAATAAACTGGCTGGACTTTAATACCAGTAGCTCACAAAGTAGAATTTTTGTTCACAAGACTTCACAGTTTAGAGGGAGCATTGCAGCCAACGTAACTCCTAAATCTATGCCTGCCAAGAGTTTCTTATCTGATGGTAACAACCCCTCATTATCACAGAAAAGAGGAGTAATCCACAAATCCTTAATACTGCAAAGGTACTGCATTACAGCATGCAGTGCTCCAAAGTGTCTATATTTCCAGAAGCACAGCCTCAAAGTCTATCAGAGTATGAGGTCCTTTGCATTCGTCCATGCATTACTTGAGAAGGGATTGAGTTTAATCTTGCAAGCATAAATACTCTCCTGTATTGAGAAACAGTTTTTTAAAAATCTAAATATGGTAAGGGTGCCTTTGGGTAAGACAATCCCAAGTATAAGGGGGAGCATACCCTATGTGTTCCTTCGTGATACTGATAATAACGTCCAAGATATGCAGACTTTTATTCACCACAGAGCATACTGCTGATTTTCCCAATCTCTAACTCACTACTGCTAAGACCCAGTAGTTGGAATCTCCATTGAGTTCCTTCATGCGGTAGCATAGGAGACAGGTTTTAATAGAAACACCCATTAGTTTCTATGGCAAATAAAAGTTTCAGCCAAAGCCTGAAGGCCTTTACTCATCATGCCTGTGCTTCCAGAGATTGTAAACCTAATTAGGCACTTAAAGAGACATTAGCAACCCAACCTGGCATCCCTGTAAACTTCTGCCAAAAAAAAAAATGACAAAAGGGAATCTAGTGTCTCTCTGCAGGCCTCAGTCCATACCGAAGCTTCATACAGAAACAGAGTTGGAAGGAACCTCAAGGGCCATCTAGTCCAACCCCCTGCACAATGCAGACAGTTCACAACTACCTTCCGCTCTCCCTCAGTGACCCTTGCTCCTAGCCCAAGGGAAGGCAAAAAACCTCCAGGATCGCTGGCCAAGCTGGCTACCTACTTTTGCACTAAAAACTGAAATTGTAGCAGGGACAATGGATTGTGTTTCATTAATTTGTTTCCCCCAGTCCTTCTTTGAATCTAGAGCTCAGGTACAAATAAACTATTAAAACGAATAGAGCACACAAATATCATATTGCTGTGAGGTTCATTTCAGCTATAGTTAATTACTGTGGGAAAATTTCTACCTGCCCTGCCCATAAGAACAAATCCCATGGCACGAGTTCTTAGAGAAAGAGCATGAAAAGAAAAGAAAAGCTTTAAGGAAGAATTTGAGGTCATGTCCTGACAAGCTCGTATGAATGGCTATTGATAAATTTTATCAGAGTAGAACTAATTCGACTGTGATACCAACTATGTATACATAGGTGTCCATATTATATAAAAACCAGTTAGTACCTAAATAGTAGACAAATAAACCCCTGAAGTGAAACAGAATGACAACGTTTTTTTGAAAAAGAATATACTTCAGTAATGCTTTCTGAAAATTGCTTTGCTTTTCTAAATAATTAGTAAACCAATTAGTCATCATTTTTGTAAGGGTCAGGAGAACAAAGGTCACAAGATAGTTTCAATAAAGCATACTCATTAATCCTGGTGCTTTCTTTGTTACAGTTAGTCACATTTTAATCCAAGCATGTGGAGAAAAGGTAAGATTTTTGGTGTAAACGTAGATGTGACATTTAAAAATATAGTATTCTCATTTCTGTTGGGAATATCATGTATAACTCACTGGCTCTATTACGAGTACCATCATTTTGAGATCTATATAGCTTTGTCATCTGCACTGAATGTGAGCAGGAGTTCTAATCTATATGTTTCTGGAACTGGAATTGTGCTGTTCAGTATTCCTGCCTTGAAAAATAGTAAATCTAAGCAATCAGGAAGATCATATTAATCAACTGACAAGGTAGTAACAAGCATGATTTGAAATCTGTGTAAAGTCATTGCTTACCAAATGGGAAATCTAGGGAAACCTTTTATACCTTGATCTTATGTTTTTCCACCAATCAATCTGTATCACCCAGCAGTGCCAGCATTCTTGTTACATTTTCTTGCTCACAGAAAACCCCATAATCTTAAACAACTTCTCACAATAATGCACCTTTAATATGGACATGGACTCTGGGCCCATGCTCAGTAATAAATCAAGGTGCCAACACAAGATGGCTGACCAACACATTGAACCGTAAGAGGTAGAACTAATCAGAGCAGAACTAATCCAACTGTGATTGTTATGTACTGATGGAGCTTGGGTCTGAGCAAAGGCTCCAAAGGCCTTCAAGACTATTGGTTGTATTGCCGGTAATGGCCAATCATGTTTGTTGCTTATTACCCAATAGCTGTACTGTTAATACCGTGTTTCCCCGAAAATAAGACACTGTCTTATATTTATTTTTTCTCAAGAAGACACACTAAGGCTTATACCACACATGCATAGAAATCCTGCTAGGGCTTATTTTTGGGGTAGGTCTTATTTTCGGGGAAACAGGGTAGTTACTTTGTATATATTTCATGCAAATGAAGGATTCTAGCTGCCTACTTGATATTGGTTGTTGTTTAAGGTAGGTGTGGTTTTTACAAGTATAAATTGGTTCCTTTTGAGTCTGTGTCTTTGGTTTGGAAGTTCAATGAAGAAGCATGTTATTATGAAAAGAGTTGCCTCGTCTCAGTACTTAATACTGGCGATGACGATGGGATGCCAACAACCATAGGCTCATCCCAAGATGAAATTGCCATAGGCTCATCGCAAGCTGGAATCACTTGCTGAAGTCGCTCATCCCAAGCTGAAATTGCTCACTGAAATCACCAGCTCATAACCACGATCATGGTCACCAAGGGCCACATCGAAAATTTCCATGCAGCAATCAAGGATTGGAATACCTATCAAGCTCGATTTGAATTCTATCTCACAGCCAATGAGATAGAAGGAGATGAAAAGCAGGGTGCAATGTTCTTCAGCATCTGTGGCCGACCCATGTTTGGGGTTGCCCAGGCTTTGGTGGCCCCGGCTCAACTCAAAGACACCCTGTTCAGCACAATCAAGCAGCAACTGAGGACCATTTTTGCCACAACCTCCAGAGATTGCATGCTGCCACGCGTTTTACAAGCATGACCAGGCTGCAGGAGAGATGGTGACTGCTTTTGTCACCACCCTATGCCAGGTGGCTCGACACTGCAATTGCTCTGACCTTGAGATTGCCTCATCTGCGACCTGTGGGACAAGAAACTCCAGTGGCAGCTATTTTCCAAGAAGGTTCTTGACTTCAAGACTGCACTAGAAGAGGCCCTGGAAGCAGAAGCAGCTGACCAATCCACCAGGGAAGTTCAGCAGTCAAGGAGTCTGGTCACCACTTGAAAAAGCCGAGACGGTTCACTGGGAATCTGTCACTGAGGACACCAATGAAGATTAGGAGGTCCTGCGAACAAGAGTGAGATGACACGAGCGGGAACTGAGAGATTTCAAGGGAGCCCCTGGTGCTGGTTGTGGCGGTTCCCACGGAAGGAAGAGGTGCCAGTTCCGGGATGCCAAGTGCCAAACTTGTGGCAGGAGTGGCCATATTGTCCACATGTGTCAATCAACAAAAGACAGCATCAGCCCACAGATGCCTTGTTGCTGACCATTGCTGGCTCCAAATTGGTCTTCATGCCCAGAAGCATGCCACACAGTGGTTCAAACCCAGCCTAAGTCCACCATTCAGCTTGGAATCAACCGGCAAGGTTCCAAGTTACAGACACGTGAGAAAACCAGAGTGACTGCGCTGATTGAGGGCAACCCCTGTGAAATGGAGGTTGACTCCGGGTCAGCACACTCAATTATCTCAAAAGAGACCTTTAAGCTAGTATGCCCCAGGAAGTCAATCCAACAACTGCAACACTTTGAGGTTCATTCCAGGGCCACCTCATGCCTGGGGTGGGGACAGGACTCATCCACATCAGCTACAAAGGCTTCAGTGGAATCCTGCACATCATCATTGTGGAAGGTCACCACATGAGCTTTTATTTAATTCTGTGTTTTTAGTTGTTTTAACATATTGTGCATAAGCCACCCTGAGCCTGCCTCAGCAGGGAGGGCAGGATACAAATCAAATAAATGAATAAAATAATTAGTTTATTGGGATTGGATTGGTTCAAGGTGTTGGGCATCCATGTCACAGGCATCCAACAAATTGGCCAATCAGCGTGCAGCACCATCTGTGAGGAGTTTCCAGCTGTCTTTGAAGACTACTTGGGACCAATACACAGGCCCACCCGTTTCCTTTGAACTCGAGCGTCCAACCAATCAGAGTAAAGCTGCAGCAAGTTCCATTCGCACTCAAACCAAAGATCAATGAGCAGTTGGACAAACTCATCAGCTAAGGCATTCTTGAACCCATTTCATGTGCACGCTGGGAAACACCCATAGTCACTCCAGTAAAACTAGATGGATCCGTGCACATTTGTGCAGATTACAAATGCACAATTAACAAGGCCCTGCCACAACACACCTATCCTGTACTGGTCATGAGCCACATCTTGGCGTCATTGGAAGGAGGACAGGTCTTAGAAAAGCTTGATCTGGCTCAAGCTTATCAACAGTTGCCAGTTGACGAAGTCACCAGGCTATCGTTACTCACCATGGGGCATTCAAAGTAAAAAGGCTGCAGTTTGGCATCAGTGTTGCTCCCAGCATATTCCAAGAACTGATGGAAACACTCCTCAAGGGCATTCCATGAGTCATACCACACTTCGATGATGTGTTGGTGGCCAGGACCTCTGAACAGGAACTAGTGGAACGTCTCTGACAAGTCCTCCGGTGGTTCCAGAGAGCGGGACTCCAGGTTAAGAAGGAGAAGTGCCAGTTTGGTGTGCCCCAAGTTGAATTCTTGGCATTCTTGGCATTCAGCTCAAAGCAGCATGAACCTTTGGCCCACAAGGGGTGTTTGCTGTGGGGAAGTCATGTTGTCATTCCTTACAAGCTGCGGTTGCAAGTGTTGGAGGCTCAGCATGCTGAGTATCCGGGGATCGTCTGGATGAAGACATTGGCCCGCAGCTATGTCTGGTGGCTGGGGCTAGACAAGGCCATTGAGAACTGGGGATACTGTCAGGAGTCCAGACCCAAGATGTCACAAGCATGCATTCACTCCTGGGAATCTCCACACGCTCCATGGTCAAGGCTTCACATCGACTTCGCTGGACCCTTCCAAGGGCAGGTCTTCATTGTTGTCGATACTTTCTTGAAGTGGCTTGAGGTTATTCCTGTGTCGTCTATGACCTCCACCAACATTACCAGGGCCCTTCGATGCCTCTTCGCCACCCATGGGTTGCCAAATGCAGTCGTTTCAGACAACAGTGCACAATTCACATTGCAGGAATTTCAAAGATTCCTCGAGACGGGCTACACCCTGACTGAGCCCCGGATGCCTGGCGAGAATCGGAGGTTTTGGGAACACCACGGAAGTTCCAGCCAGGCAATCTTGTATTCACCAGGAACTACGGGAAAGGGCCAATCTGGGTCCCGGCTTCCGTGTTCAGGGCGACCGGGCCAGTCTTCTACGAGATGGATGATGCCGCTGACAGGATACTCTGGAGACACATCAACCAGCTACTGCAGTGTTGGCCAGAGCAGACACAGGGACAGGACAGAGACGATGCACCCTGCACCACTGATACAGGACTTAGCCCGGAGCAACCAAGGACTGAACCAGGGACTGTGGCTGAGCCAAGCAGAGATGGTCCAGCAGCACTGAGCATTCCAGAATCTCCGTCAGTACCAAGTAGTTCTTCTACCCCTGTTAGCAGGGTAGAGCCCACTGCCAATGCTGGGACACCCATCATAGAATCATAGATCAGTTGGAAGGGACCTTGCAGGACATCTAGTCCAACCCCCTGCACTCTACAGGAGCATAGCCGAAAGATAGCCCTGGCTACAACATACCTAAAAGATGGTCGTCCAGCCTCCACTTGAAAACATCCAGTGAAGGAGCATCCACCACCTCCCAAGGCAGACTGTTCCACTGCTCAACCACTCTTACAGTTAGGAAGTTTCTCCTAATATTTAGCCGGTAACGACTCCCTTGTAATTTCCACCCAGCCTATCGGGGAGGGCGGGGTATAAATGTGAAAAATAAATAAATAAATTAAGTCTATATCTGTCCCTTTGATTTTTTGTACCTAAGTGTAGGACTTTGCACTTATATTTATTGAAATTCATTTTATTTGTCTCAGCCCATTGGTCTAGCGTATCTAGATCATTTTGAATCCTGACTCTGCTTCAGAATTAGCAATCCCACTGCTCTCAGTTTAGGCTGAAATCAGACTGTATTCAGTCAAGGCAGAAATATGACTGACTTTCTTCTCAGCATGCAGCTCTCTCCAGGCTTTCTCTGCTCAGCTGATGCTAGCCAATCAGATTGCTTGGAGCAGCCTGTCACTCAAGGCTCTCTGTTTCTGTGAAGAATTAACTCTTTACAATCCTTCAGCTGTTTGTACAGCACTTCTAAGCTTTTAAAACATGTAGTCCATCACAGTACTACCCCATTGAAAAAAGCCACTGTAATGTTAGTGTCCCCTCTTTGCTCATACCTTTCCCCTCTCCTCCACCCTATGCTCATTTGTTTTTTTGAACAAAAAAAAAAGAACTAGTGACCAACCAGCTTTGCCCGTATTTTGCCAAAATTTAAAAGTTTGTTCCAAAGCACGCTTCTTTACTGCTCCCCCTGTCCCCTTCTGTATTACCAGTAGCCAGGTAATCAGTCAGCCCATCGGCCATTTTTTAAGTGTGTCCTTTGAGCATGCCCACAAGAGAGCCAGTTTGGTGTAGTGGTTAAGTGCGCGGACTCTAATCTGGGAGAACCGGGTTTGATTCCCCACTCCTCCACTTGCACCTGCTGATGTGACCTTGGGTCAGTCGCAAGCTCTGGCACAGCTGTCCTTGAAAAAGAGCAGTTTGTGTCAGAGTTCTCTCAGCCCCACCCACCTCACAGGGTGTCTGTTGTGGGGAGGGGAAGGGAAAGGAGTTTGTAAGCCGCTCTGAGACTCCTTTGGGTAGTGAAGGGCGGGGTATAAATCCAATCTCTTCTTCTTCTTCTTCAGTGTTCCCTCTCAACTGAGTTAGTGTGAGCTAGCTCACAGTTTTTAGCCTCCAGCTCACACATTTTTTCTTAGTTCAGGAGGGATGGGCCTGCAAGACAGAGCTGTTCCGCCAGGCCTTTGGCTGAGGCAGCGGGTGTCCACATATGGCCTCCCCGAGGTTGCAGTTTCCCACCTGATAACCAGCCATACCTACTTACATCAATGGGCCAGATTCTCCCTATGGCAAGCATGACTATTGATTTATATGTTTTAATGTGTTTTAAATTTTATTGTATTTATTGAAATGTTGTGACCCGCCCTGAACCCATTTACAGGATGAGCGGAATATAAACGTGAAAAAGAAATAAATAAAATAATTTACACAGTAGTCAAGACAGGAGGGCCTGGCGGGATCTGGTCCATGGGGTCGCAAAGAGTCGGACTCGACTGTGCGACTGAACAACAAACAAATTGCTTGCTCACAACTTTAATGCCAGTAGCTCACAAAGTAGAATTTTTGCTCACCAGACTCCACAGCTTAGAGGAAGCATTGCCCACAAGCACTGATGAGCCTGCTGGGATATGTAGTTCATGGGGGCATCGGCCATTTTTTAAAAGGTTTGTCCTTTGAGCATATGCACAAGTGCTGATGAACCTGCTGGGATATGTAGTTTACTGCTGTGCTCCTTCTCTAAACTTTTCAATTACCCCTTTCCCCAAAGCACAGAAAAAAGGTAAAGTACAGAGGCATCTTTCTTTGAAAGTTTTTATAAAGAAAACAAAGTTTTGAGCAGCCCCTGTGGGAGAGGGAGAGAGAGGAGCGAATATACAGCTATGCACACATCGCTAACTGTAGGCATGGCAGAGATGGCAATGCCAGATGACAATATGCACTTCTGCACTGGAACTGGCTCACACATGGTGTGATGTCTTTTTAATGCTACTACAATTTCAGAAAACATTTGCTGGGTCATCCAGAAATTGTATAGCCACATCACCCTAGAGTCCAAGCACAAAGTTCTCCCAACAGTCCATGCTCCTGGGGTATACCCAATAACAATGGGGCACAGGAATTCCAGCTAAGACATACCAACACACCCACATCTTACAAGAGTACTGAACCGTGTTGCCCAGCGGCATTCTCCATCTTGTCCTTGCCCTTGAGGTTGGTAGGAATAAGGATCTTCAGTTCACAGCTATCTCACACATGTGCGTGGAAAAGAGAACAAGAGAGTTTTTCAGACACAGAATTATAGCATACAGTGATTATAGCATACATCACCAATTCCTTTGGCTCCATAGCACTTTTGTCAACTGGAATCCAAATGGATTCTCTGATCAGAAAAATGGTTACCAGAAAATACATTTAAAATCAACAAGATAGGAAAGAATCTAACCAATCATGTTGAGGGAGGGAGTTCCTTTACTGTTAGATTGCAGGATTGTTTGAGTGCATGTGCAGAAAATTTTAAAAGTGTAGGAGTTTTCTGATGACATATATGATGACAGTCTCATGGAAGGGGTCTTTTAGAGTGTATGTGCACAAAATTTTTAACAAGGGGGGAGTTGGTGCTGTGACCTAACCAGTTATGCCATCTGTGACATTCAGCACCCTTGCTGGATACTCCTGGTTATTTGGTCATATGCAGAAGACATAAACCAATTCTACTGCACAAATAATTCAGCAAAATGTGCAGAACAAACATAACCAGGCCAACTCCAGTGCTCATGGATCGACTGCTGAGAAAATCAGGAGTATGCTGAGCACACAGATGTGCCCTAAGAGTGGCAGTTCTCATGTAGAGAAGTTCCAAAAGGAGATTATAACGTGAGATGGTTGAATCTGAATTAACAATTTCAGAACAAGCCCTAGGGATAAATAGGGAACCAGGATTTTTCATGGCATTACAGATGCTAATTTTCTGCATTTCCCACCTATATGCATATCTCCCAGCTCTAATTAAGCCAATTATGTTTTGCATTATAATAGTCCTCCACCTTCTGACTCTGATGTAAGGGCCAATGGATCTTCATACCTATTTGTATTTGATAAAGTACGCTTTGACTCATGAAAGCTTTTATCTTGGAAAATATTGATCTTAAAGACGCGAATGAAATTGTATTTTGTTTAGCACAACATGCTGTAAACATTTTCTACCAAATCCCCAAAAAGCAAATGAAAATCTGAAGATCAGGAAGAACAAAGGAAATTTCTACATGAGCCAGGGCCTGCAAGTTATTGATGTCTGTACAATTGGTCATCCGCAACATTAGCTAGCATATTGATTGGGCATTGGGTGGGCTAGGATTTCAAACCCATTAACAATTCACCAAACAATAATTTTATTATTGTCAATTATTGCTCTGTGTTGATAAAGTAGATACAGAAACATTCTAGGAAGAATCAGAGGCCCAGCTGATGCAGTGTAAACTGATAGTTAGCTTTATTCAGATATTTTCTCAGGAAAGCTATGCTTTAGAATAAATATCAGGTATTTTGAAAATCTTCCAAAGCAGAAAAATACATACATCAAAAGGGAGCAATCTAGGTTTGCCAATTGTGGGTTGGGAAATTCTTGGAGATTTAGGAGAGGAACCTGAGGAGGACAGGGCTTAGGGAGTTTAGGGATCTCAGAGGGGTATAATGCCCTCTGTCCACATTTCAGGGAAACTGATCTCTGTAGTCTGGATATTAGTTGTAATTCCAGGAGATCTCCAGGGCCCCACCTGGAAGTTAGGAACCCTAGTGATCCCACTTCTGATAGCTCTTTATTTTATTAGAAAACAAGAAACCAAAATAATATACAACAGTGTTTGTAACTACTGGTGAACAGTTTTTGTTTACAGTTACATAAAAGCCCATGTTAGTTAGACAGTCTAGACATATTTCAAATAAACAATTTCACAAGGTATTTGCTTTATCAGGTAAAGATCTCTGCTAAAGTGGCTCTTATTGATAGTAATCAGCCTTGTATTCACCTGGGGTCCAGCTACCAGGATGTACGGTTCTGAGTCAGCTACACCCATATTCTGTTAAGTCACTTGAAATATTCAAAGTCTTGTTAGGACTGGGAAAGCAATTTCCCATACCCAGTTAATGAGGAACTGTTGTTACCGTGCTCAGTTGGTATCCCTATCCCTTGCCCTACTTCCCAGCAAAAGTTCTCTGTAAACGATGTACGCATCTTGGAAACATTTTATGCCTTGATACCTCTTAGAGAGGTGACCTTGACAATCTTCCATAACAGGCAAGAACTGGAAAGTTTCGGAACCTGCTGGGAGTACTCCTACGGCCTTCTCATGTTTTAACTAATTTTCCTGTAAACCGATCTTGTGCATGAAACCACAGTATGGTCTCCAGTCCTGATGTGTCCAGCTTCTGGTGCAGTAATTCAATTTCATCCTCTGAATCCCCAGTCAGAACTTGTCCTAATCCTTCAAATCCTGTCCAGGAAGATATTTACCTCACTCTAAATTCCATCAACAAGTAACTCAGTATTTTATTTATCACTATGACTGCAATGACCTAGTTAACAATTGTTGCACTCTTCAGATGGTAGACGTGAAAACTATTCCTACACTGGGAGCCTGTATTGGTTACCATGGCTTTACATAAAAGCTACCAACATAGCTATAATTGTGGGCTCATACTGGCCACTTCTAATGAATTTGTTAACAATTGTAAAAATGAGCATTGCTTCCTATTTGTGGGAAAAGATGGAAGCACCCTTGATTTCATACCAACTGAAAATAATCTGGACTATTGTATTATTTAAACTGATATTATAAAACAAATAGGATTACATCACAGATGAATAGATTTGTTGGAAAACAGATTTTGTTCACATTGTTTTGGAATGATGCATTTAGTTAAATGTTTGTCTATGTTTATTTTTTTCAATAACACACATGTATAACACACATTTCAATAACACACAAGTAATTTACAGGTAATAACAGGCACACATAGTTTCCCTGTTGCTGCTACAGCTGTGAATATAGCGCAGTGGCAACAGGGGTCACTTTAAATGGCTTTTGCAAGTCGCGCCACATAACGAACCACAAACCATGTTCATTAAACAGAAAGGTTCATGGAGCTTCATGAGACCCCACAAACCTCCATGAACCTCCATGTCACCCTCACAGATGACCTCTGGAGACACCTGGATCAGGGCAGGTTGGCACTGCTGTTACTTTTAGATCTGAGAGCAGCATTCAACACGGTTGACTATGATCTTATGACTCCCTGCTTTGTCAACATAGGAGTTCAGGGGATGGTCCTACAATGGTTTTCCTCCTTCCTCCGTGGTTGGGGACAGAAAGTGGCACTTTGTGATAAGATCTCGCAGCAATACCCACTTGATTGTGGAGTACCACAGGGGGCAATTCTCTCGCCAATGTTGTTTAACATCTATATTCACCCCCTCGCCCAGTTGGTCTGGGGGTTTGAGCTGGAGTGCTACCAATATGCAGATGACACCCAGCTCTATCTGTTGTTGGATGGCTGCCTGGATTCTGCCCCAGAGAATTTGACCAGGGAGCTGGGGGGCATGGCTGAATTTTTGCAGCAGAGCCGGTTGAAACTTAATCCAACAAAGACGGAGGTCCTGTACCTAAGCCAGAGGTGGGGTTTGAGTTGGGAATCAGTCTGCCTGCCTTGAATGGTGCCCCACTTGAGCCAGTTCAGAGGATGAGGAGCTTGGGGTGATTCTGGATGCCTTGCTTACTATGGAGGCCCAGGTCACCACAGTTGCCAGGTCTGCCTTTTATCATCTTTGGCGGATCAGGCAGCTGGCTCCCTATCTCCCCCCCCCCCCAGGACTTGGCTACAATGACCTATGCAGTGGTCACTTCCAGGCTTGATTACTGTAACTCGCTTGCCCTTGCAGCTAATTCGGAAACTCCAGCTGGTGCAAAATGCAGTGGCGTGCTTGCTGACTGTGTCGCCTGTGTGGGCACATATCCAGCCCATGCTACGCCATTTGCACTGGATACTGATTGAGTACCAGTTTAATTTTGTTTTATTTTAATTTTCAACTTCTATACCGCTCTGACCCCGAAGGGTCTCTGAGCGGTTTACACACACTGGGGCTGTCCAATTTTTTAAAATGCAATATAATATTGTTAGGTTGATATAACATTATAGCAACATGTTCTCAGAATTCACAGCTTTCATTTTGTAAAAAAACTAAGTCTCAGGTGCCTTTTGTTGCAGAGATACGCCTTTCCCCTTACATCTATGCAATGAAATGTGCTACAGATTTATTTTTAAAATGAAAGCAGGGGTTCTTGGGCTTCACTGTTATTCTAATTGCCTTGCATTCCTTTTGTATGCACTTACATGTGTAGTAGCCGAAACGCTTATCTATAACCTTGATGTTGTGCTGGTGGAGAACTGTTGAGTCTGTAGTTCATGAGAATTTTCCTTTTCAGGTTTGGGTGCCAACTTGCTACCGTTAGATGGCTCAGTATTAACCCCCGCGCGCGAAAGTTCCTAATTGGCCAGCAGAGTGGGGGGACATACGAATACCCTATATCTTATTATGCGATTGCCCAGTCAGGCATTCTGAACAGTGTTCCTGTCAATGCATCTATGGCTTATCAATAAAGCAAAACTTTCTTCCTGAAGTGTGTGCTCCGTTGTTAAAGTTGTGGGTTCTGACAAGGGGATTCAAAAACCCTATACGTATATCGTTATAATATTACAGTTGATATAATATTCTGTTGCTGTTGGACTGCTGTGGGTACAGGGAAAATGGCTGCCACTTGGGTGGGGAAATCCAAAGCTTCCCACCCACAGCACAAACATATAGGCTTTGCTGTAATCTTTCCCAAAGGTTTCCAGCAGAGTAGGTTTGAGAAAGACTGGAGAAAAGCTGGGGATCTCCTGGGAGGTACATGTATGCCCACTTCTGAACAGCATTGAACTTGGGATAAATAACTTGTATGGAAATGGCCCCAACGCAGCAACTGAACTTCTTAATAACGGAGGCCCTGCTTTGTGTTGCCCCCACCATCTGAAGCTAGATGAGTGGCAACCTGAGAAAAGGTCTTCTTGGTCACGACACCAAAACTTTGGAACTCCATCCTCAGGGAGAGTGGTCTGTCTCCCTCTATTAGTTTCTTTCACCAGCAGGTGAAGACTTTTTTATTTCATCTGGCATACACCCAATAATGGTTACTGGCCCTTCCTTTAGTTGCATGTCTTTGAAAGATACTCCTTTGGGAATAGTGTTGGATGTGCTACACTTGATTGCAACTAAAAGGGATTCATGGAAAATTCAGAAGTACCCCTCTTGTGCCAAAAGAGAATTTATATGGCAATCTAAGGCCACACGTGAAAATGAAATTACTTTGTGACAAGAAAGACAGAGGGGGGGACTTGGATTACCAAATTGGCATTTGTACTATCAAGCTGCCATCATGGGATGGATTCAAGAGTGGATACTGCTAGAAGATAAAAGAACTTTACAATTGGAAGGTCATGACCTGTGCATGGGCTGGCATGCCTATGTATGGTATGACAAGGATAAAATGCATCAAAAATTTCATAACCATATAATTAGGGGAACATTAACCAAGATATGGAAAAAACTTAAAGGAAGGTTCTATACTAAAATACCGTTGTGGGTCTCACCATTGGAGGCCTTTATAATGCCAAATTTATTAACAGACAATAAGAAAGTAACATATGAAAGGTTGTTAGCAAAAAATAATGATTTGCAATCGTTTGAGATGCTAGAATTATTGAATATTAATCTTACAAATTGGGAAAAATTACAGCTACAATCAAGATTCGCCAAAGACAAAAAAATAGCTTTTATGACATCAAAACTGGAATTCGATAAAATTTGGCTATCATCCTCGGATTAACTTATTCAAAAAATATATAACTTTTGATTTCCGGTTTATGAAGCAGCGATGGCAGATGCTCTCCCCGAGCCATGGGAGAGCGATCCGCACACCAGCAGCCTGGAGGGGTGCCACCTCAAGTGACACCCCCATGGAGCCTTTGTGATAGGCTCCAGGCCAGGGGGCTTTTGAGGGGTAGCCTCTTCGATGGCGTAATGCTGGAGAATTGAGGCTTCCCTCCACCCTGACAGTCCAGCCGCTGTGTGGCCCTTAGGCACTAGCTGGTTTGACTGGGACAAGCGCCAGAGATCGAGAAGAATGGCGGTTTATGAGCGAGGTCAGAGAAATTGACCGACAATGAACGTGAGTTCAGAATAAATCGGATTACTTTAAAAAGCAAATCCCCCCCTTCCGCTGCCAAAAGCGGTCGCAAGGAGCGACACCTCTTATGTGAATGAACTGATAAGCGATGCGAAGGGGGAGAGGGGAGTGTGTTTTGAGAGACTTACTTGATTTTCGACATCATGGGGCGAGTTTTTCGAGCCATGAAGAAGCGGTAGAAACTGTAAACAAAACGGAGAAAATGGCAGCCCAGCAGAGAAAGCTGAAAACGAAACTGCCGGGCAGTCAGAGCCCAAAACTGGAAGAGGGAGCAGACGTCATTAAACTGCTAGCGGATATGCTTAAACCAGTGAGGGAACAACTCGATGGTATTAACCAGCAATTGATTGTGATGAATAAGAACTTTGCATCTCAACAGCTCCAGCTGAATGAAACGGAGAAAAAAGTGGAGCAGGCAAATGAGAAAATTAAAGAGATAGACACCACAAGCAAGAAATTGAAGAAAAGAATGGGAGAAGTGGAAACGAAGCAGAACTTCCAAGAAAATCGTTTGTTGAGGTTACAGATGGAAAAAGCCAACATGATTCTCAGGTTCCAGAGAGTTTCTGAAGCAGAGTGGGAGGACCTGAGGAAGGTGTTTAGCGAGATTATCGCTCCAGTAATAGGTTTAACAGCAGATGAACTTGTAAAAGAAATGGAGCTAGCCTACAGGGCATACTCCAATTGTATTTTTTTTTAAAAGCCTGCCTGGAGAAATAGTGGTCAGATTCTCAAGAAGACAAACCAGAGATGCCATCTTAAAAGCGACATCAGCAACTCTACTGAAAAGGGGAAATGTAATCATCAAAACTTTAAAGGACATTTGAAATTCGACAAAAGAGGAAAAACTATAAAGATCTAATTAAAAAAAATTAAAAAAAATCTATTCAAAAAAGATGGCATAAAGTTAACAACTGGATTGGAAAAAATGCTTAGTGTAAACTCCAAAACTGTTTTTTATGTACGTTTATGTACTATGCTTATATTTCTTTTTCTCTTGGTATGTAGTGAAAACTGATAAATAAAACTTATAAAAAACAGCAACACTGTTTTATGGAAAAGGTTTGTGGAATTTTCTTCCTCATTTACTACTTATTAATAAGTACTAAAAACCTGAACATTTCCTTTGTTTTCTTTCTACATGAATGTTACCTTCTCTCTCTCTCTCTCTCTTTTAAATCCCCGGAGGGATATTTTTTATTTTGCAAATACTACAAAAACTACAAAGAAATATTAGGGAAGGGACTACAACTAAGGATAAAGGAAAGCAAACCACACTAAACTAAAACCCCAAGAGGAGGAGTTCTTTTCACTGTTAGTAAAAATGTTAGTACAATTAGTTTTAATATCACAATATACTTGTAGAGTTCTTGCTTATAACAATTCGCTATTTATATGTTATTTTGTTAGTTGTTATGAGAGAAGTCTCTGATCATAGTCTTATTCTTTGCTTCAAAAGGCCATTTTCCAAGTCCTTCTGCCTTTACTTCGGCTTTCTGTCTCCAAAATCGTATAGCACTCTGGCAGGTCCAGCACCCTTTTCTGCCGCAGAATCCTCTTCCATTCCCGAGGTAGCAGAGTCACTAGACTTCGTTTCTCAAACTACAAAGGGACTGTCAGAAACAGCAACTTCAACAAGCATTACTGAACATTACCTTGGCATGAAAGGGTGCATTACGAATTCTACCCTGTGCCAAATGGTTACTTGATCTTTTTTGAATTCATAAAAGTAAATGAAGTAAATTTTTTTTTTTTGCATTAGTGGTCAATTGAGCTATTTAGTTCCTTTACCTCAGTTGGATAACAGAGATAAAATTTTGTTAATGATCTACTGAGGCACTGAAACTTCACTTGGCTTTGCACCAATAAATACAGAAAAAAGCATGTATCCAATTATTGACTTTCTAGAATGAGCCAGACGGATCATTGGCAATGGATAACAGTATTAAAATAGGAAGAACTATTGGGAGAGGGGCGGGGTTTAAGGTCACAATGAACAACTGAGTTAAGGAAAAAAGGCTAGGCAGATGTTTTTGATCTTGCCAAGTATTTGCCTCAGATAATTTTCAGAGCTTTCCTTTTAAAAGCATCCTGGCGGGAGCGGTGGTGCAGGCAATATAACGCCTGCTAGTAACATCTGTAGCGAACAGCCTCAATGGCTGTTCGAATCCCCACCGCGGCCGGAGTGAGCTCCCGGCCCCCGGCCCAGCTCCCGCCAACCCAGCGGTTCGAAAGGTAACAAACAAGTAGATAAATGGGTACCTGCCCTAGGTGGCAGGGGGCACCCACCTCCTGGTTCCGTGCCAGGAGTGTTGGCGGAGACGCGGCGGCGGCAGCAGCAACAACAATGGCGGCGGAGTTCCTGGCAACCAGACCTGATGGAGGCGGAGCCACGGCGATGCGGGCGCAAGATGGCGCAGCACGGCAGGAGCCTGAAGGACATAAGCCGGAAGCTGCAGCCGGAAAGCAGTCGTACGCAGAGGTGGAAACATCGAGCCTGCCGGAGGTGGTCGCCGGTTAACTCGAAGATGCCAGAATAATACCCGTAGTCCGCCGAAAAGAAGACATAACACGCCGCCAATAGGGTGTCGGTAGGTAGTCCCACCCCCGCTGTGAAATGTGTGGCCCTAGGTAGGTTAACTACTACTATACTAGTAGTACACTGTAAACCGCTCTGAGACCCATTAGGGGTCATGGGCGGTATATAAATCCAATGTAAATAAATAAATAAATAAATAAATAAATAAATACAATTGTGGACTAATCTCAAAGATTTTACTAAACCTCATTAATTAACTCAAATATTCTCTGAATTTGTTTCCTATCATTGTTAATAATCAACTCTGCTGAGTATTAACTATACTTCACCAACTTGATTATAAATCATGGAGACCCCAAATCTAGCATACTCTGAGCAACTGGTAGCATATAAAATAGATCAAACAGGACAATCAGCGTCCTGACATGCCAAATGTGTTTGAATTCAGTCTGCATGACATCTTTGAAAAACAGCTTGAAAAAGTATCATTAGATTTAGACCTTACATTCAGGATAGAAAATGATCATGCACTAGCCAAACCTAGCAACTGGTAAAATGGAATCTAGCCAGAGGTGTTGAAATGATTTGTTACAATGGCCAGATCTGACATAAATGTCACTTTGTTGGGCTAGGCCATGTGTGTCATAAAATGTAATGCGAGGTACCAGAGATATACACTTTATAAAGGTCACAGGCAAACCCAATTAACAATATTATTTTTTACTGAAAATACAAACAAGCTTAAAACACTAACACTCTTATAGTATCTCCCTGATGCCCACCCTCCCACTTCCACCGTCTATTACTCATTAGCACTGGGACAGTATAGAGAACACAATGCACAGCTTCTGTCATCTGGCAATAAAGGTAATGACAATTGCTTGTGGTCCAGATAAGAGCCCTTGACAGGCCAGTTCTGGCCCATGGGTCGTATATTTGACACCCTTGACTAGAATGTTACTCGCATATAACTTTTATTGTGTTAAAATTACAGTGCAATCCTGAACAGAGTTACACTCTTCAAAGCCTATCTAGTTCAATGGCCTGAGAAAGTTGTAACAGCTTAGGAGGACAATGCCATCCTAAGAATGCCTGCTTAAGATAGTTTTGACTCCTATGTTTGGTTTAAATAGTCATGGATCTTTTTTCTACTTTAATTGATTGTTTTTGTTTTACTGTAATATGGACAGAGTCTTGTAGGATGGAGCAGGGCAAACATTCAAAAGCCTGGGATCTAAAAACATGCAGAATTAATTTTGCATTTCCAAAAGGACTCTCAGGCTGCGGTCACACAAGAAGTTCATGGTAATATAGTTCTGTTAGCTTTGCGGATTTAAAGAGCATGATCAGACAACAACATCTGCCTTCCGTGTCCCAGTCGTTGGCACCCCACTTTGCCTCGCTGTGGAAGAGGAGAATCAGCCACCGAGGAAACTCCGGTATTTAGGGGTGCCAGTGCTTCCACTCCAAGTTTCCAGCTGTCTGAAATTTCCTCTTGAGAAGTCAAGCCGTTTGGGAAGTCTGAACCTTCCCTTCCATTTCCGCCCCCCCCCTTTTTTTGGAACCAGGTAGTGATGTTCACATAAGCGCATAAGCGCCCCTGGTGTTGTCAATCACCTCAGCCAAGTAGTCATTCTGGATTGGGAGTCCCTGGGGGGAGCTGTTTTTGAGCAACAAATCCCCCCCAACACCTCTCTCCTGTTTCTGCGTCAAAGTCTGACCCATGATTGACACAAGGGTAAATGCACTGAAGTCAATGTAAATCTGCACTGCCCCCCCCCCCCAATGTATTCCATGGAAAAGAAGCAAAGGGAATGAGGCTGAGAGGGGCTGAAGCACTTGGCAGAGAGATTGTGGAACTGTCAAAAAGGAGCTGGAGCTTTGGATATACACTTCTGCTAATGGGTGAAAGACAAAAAAACAATGATGCAACCATCTGAACGATGGACCACGGGGCAAGCATGCAGTGAAGCCAGTTCAGGGTGGGATGTCTGATCAAAACTTCCCACAGCTATATAAACCACTGCAGAGGCACAGCCAGATCATGCTAAGCCTACAGTGTAACCACAGCCTCAGTTTTTTCTTCTTTAAACAGAAGCCTACCATGTCACACAGCAAATCACTTTTGACTTCCCAAAGAATAATGAAAGATGGCATGGGAGTCACAACAAAGGAAATTAAAATCCCCGCCTCTGCCTAAGGGAGCCTAAAGCAACTCATTGGATTGCAGTTATAATGCCTACAATTACAAAACAAACTAATTTATTGTAAAATATTGGTATACTGGGAAATTGTGGATTTCAGTAGGAATGGATCAGTGTTAGATTGGAAAGTGTTATTATGGCCTTCCAGAGGTCAGTGTGTCATTGGCTACTGTTAAATATTTTAATCAAAGACTTCACTGAAGCAGCCATATAAAAGCAATACAGAAATGGAGGGATTGCAAAACAAAACAAAAATCTCAATTTATTAGTACTGCAATAGCATATTACTCCAGCATGCCATGTCTTCCAGACTATCTGGAAAGAACAATAGTTGCATGATGTAGTGTCCTGTCAGGCCAGCACATAGTAGTGCTTGAAGATCTCCACCTATATAATTTTCTGAGAACATTATCAAAGTACTGTTTTTGATCCTGAACTGTTTGCATTTTCTATAATGGCCTTCTCCTCAAAGTCCCATCAAATATTTTGAAACTAGCAAAGAACATGAAGACATTGAGATTTTTATTTGTTGTTTGCAAACTGCTTTGAATTCTATGATAATCGTGGTGATTGCAGCATATAAACTTTTAAATAACATTGCAATCCTAAATAGCGTTAGTCCAGTCTAAATCCATTGATTTTAATTGACAGATGGCGTTACTCTGCATTAGGATTTCAAAGTAAATATCTGCTGTTGTACACACTTAACCATCTGTAAGCCCCCTTGAACTCAGTGAGATAATCTCCAAATAATATACATAGGTAAAAGGTAAAGGTTCCCTTGCTTGAAAGCCAGTCGAGTCCAACTCTAGGCTTGTAGTGCTCATCTCCGTTTCAAAGCCGAAGAGCCAGCGCTGTCCGAAGACGTTTCCGTGGTCATGTGGCCGGCATGACTAAACACCGAGGCGCACGGAACGCTGTTACCTTCTCACCGAAGTGGTCCCTATTTATCTACTTGCAATTTCTTGCTTTCGAACTGCTAGGATGGCAGGAGCTGGAACTAGAGACAGGAGCTCACTCCATCATGCGGCACCCGGGTCTCGAACTGCTGAACTACTGACCTTCCACAGCCTGCAGTTCAGCGTCTTAACCACTTGAGCCACCGCAGCTCCTTAATATGCATAGGTTCAGGTTCCCTTGCTCGAAAGCCAGTTGAATCCGACTCTAGGGTTGTGGTGCTCATCTCCGTTTCAAAGCCGAAGAGCCAGCGCTGTCCGAAGACGTTTCCGTGGTCATGTGGCCGGCATGACTAAACACCGAGGCGCACGGAACGCTGTTACCTTCCCACCGAAGTGGTACCTATTTATCTACTTGCAATTTCTTGCTTTCGAACTGCTAGGTTGGCAGGAGCTGGAACTAGAGATGGGAGCTCACTCCATCATGCGGCACCCGGGTCTCGAACTGCTGAACTACTGACCTTCCACAGCCTGCAGTTCAGCGTCTTAACCACTTGAGCCAACGCAGCTCCATAATATGCATAGGAGTAGACTGCAAATGTTAAATGTTCATGGTGGGACAAACAAACATTCTTTGATGACCTTTCACAGTTAAGGAGCTCATATCTGAAAATTATGGTGACATCCTTGTGTTTGGTCAAGATCAAATTCAGTGTGCTTGGGTAAACTGGAATTTTACTCTGTTTGGGGTATTGTGGTCCTTTATTTAGATAACCTGTATCATCTTGTATATTTTATTTTTACCATTTGCTTTTAAGTATGTTGTAATCTGCCTCAACTCCTTGGCAAACAGTAGGATAAAAGTGCAAAGGAGCAAGCATAATAACATTTTCAAATATCTTTATTATTTATTTATTTATTTATTTATTTGTCTGTATATCCTGCCCTCACCCGCAAGCGGGTTCAGGGTGGGTTATAGCATGTCAGCTGAATACATAGAATAATTAAAACATTAAAAGCAAACAACAATCCAATTAACAACTAACAATAACATTTCTAATCAGATCTAAAGATGGCAACTGTTCTGGGAGTTCAGGTGACTCGTGAAGGAAGCTAGTTAAGATTGTCATAAGTGGCTACCTGTTGCCAGGCAATGCTTTGTTGTTCTCTTAAGCAGGGCAAGTCAGAATGGGCATTATAGCACTGCAGCAGTACAAAACATGGAATCAGTGTGAGCAGGTGAGGCTGAAATGGATTAGACGTCTGCCGCCTCAGCCATAGACAGGCCCGTAGCTACAGCGGGGCTTTTCGGGGCCCTGCCCCCTTAAGTAAAAGCCCTGCAAGAAATTTTGAGGAATTTCACATTACCCTTTTAAAACCATTATTGTACTGTAATGGAATAAACCGGTACAGGGACGGTTGTTTCACACAGCCTTCAACTTCTAGTAAGGAGCCGTCTCTGAAGCAGTGGGTCATTTCAAACTGCACCACTTTCTTTTCCCGCCATTCCCCCCCCCCCCCGTGTGCACAATCTCCCTGACAGGTGTTTTTTTAAAAAACTTTCTATTGGGGGCGCTATGGCGCTGAAGCAGGGCTACAAATCAGTGCCATAGTGACCCCATTGAGATGCCTGGACTCCATTTAGATACACTGACATTCGCTAGTGCTGTCCCCTGGAAACAAGGAGAAAAAGGGTGTGTAAAGAACTGTCATTACAGAAAGCGCTATGGGGCATTTTATACAGCACCTCATAACGCTTCAGAAGTGGTAGAAGGGATTGAAGACTGGTGGGAAGCCGTTTGAGTGAACAACGCTTCAGGCACGCTTCCCAAACAGGACAGAAGCGTTTTTGCATGAACAGGTAAATACATTCTGTAAGGGAACAGTTACTCAAACGGTTCTGTCTGAAATGACAGAAACAAACTGTTAGTGAACAGTTCCTGAAATGGAATACATAGGCTGTCTGAAATTCCTCTTTATTTTTGAGGAGAGAACCCTGCTGTCTGCTGCTAGCAGAGATGAGGGTGAGAGCGGCAGCTTGCCCTTTGGCTTTCCTCTCCCTCCCATTTTGGGGGGGCGGTATCATAAGACCTGGAAAAGACAGCTCAGAGAGCATTTAATTGCCTTCAGAAAGCATTTAAATGCCTTTTGCATTCCCTTACAGGGCAAGAAAGCTTAGAAGAGCACTCAAGAGTGGCACCTTCAATACATCTCCAACAATCCCCCTTTTAAGGCTAGCCCAGTCCTGCTGTATACCACCCAGGTATACAGCTCATGGGAATGTTTTTGAAAGACTTGCCATGACTGTATAACATGACCTAGGTGGTATACAGCAGGACTGGGCTAGCAGAAAGCGGAACTATTGGAGATGTATTGAAGCTGCCACTCTTGAGTCCCTTCTAAGCTTTCTTGCCCTGTGGAAGGGAACTCAAAAGGCATTTAAATGCCCTCTGAGCTGTTTTTCCTAGGAACTGACATGCTCGCTGCCCTGTCCCTTGAAAGGAAGGGCTAGAAACAGACTCAGTGCCCCCCCTATAAAGACAGCTATTTGGATTAATTAAATTATTTATTATTTAGATTTTTATCCCGCCCTCCCCGTAGAAAAAGCCCAGCAGGAGCTCATTAGCAAAATAGGCCACACCCAACAGCAGAAATGCATCAGCATATTAGGCCACACCCCTGAGAGTGCAGTTCCCTCCCAGGATCGGCTTCCCCAGGTGCCCCGTGGCTTGTGGGGCGCATGGGGAACCCGAGGGAAGAAAGGCATTCTGGATTGGCTTTCCCAGAGGTCCCCGCAGCTGCGGGGCACCTGGGGAACCGGGGGGGGGGAGGCTGTGCGAGTGGCCAACTTGGAAGCCAGCAAGAACTCCATTCCTGTGTGTTCCTGCCCAAAAATAGCCCTGGTAATTGCCCCCTTAAACATTTAAATGCCCCTGAACAAAACAATCCTGGCCAAAGGCCTGTTTATTGTAAGAAGAGAAGAGAAAGAGAAGAGTTTGGATTTCTACCCCACCCTTCACCACCTGAAGGAGTCTAAGAGCAGTTTACAATCTCCTTTCCCTTTCCCTCCCCACAACAGACACCCTGTAAGGTAGGTGGGGCTGAGAGAGCTCTTAAGAACTTAAGAGAAGTCAATGCTGGATCAGGCCCATGGCCCATCCAGTCCAACAATCTGTCACACAGTGGCCAAAAATACCAGGTGCCATCAGGAGGTCCAGCAGTGGGGCCAGGACTCTAGGAGCCCCCCCACTATTGAGGGCTGCTGGGAGCTGGGGCTTAGCTTCCAGAGAAAGCAAACCCCTGCCCTGACTTCCCTCCCAGTTCGAACCCACTCCGAAGACTAAGAAAGCGGAGGGTGGGCGGCGACGTGGCAAGGCTCTGGCTGGCACTGGGGAAAATTTGCCCCCCATACCCTATGCCATGCCAGCAAATTCATGTGGAGGGGTAGGGAATCAAATCTGGTTCTCCCAGATTAGAGTCTGCACTAGTATTTTATCTGAGAGACCTGGAATTCAAGAGAAACCATGTGTCATATATTTATAACATGGATGAAGGCATCTGTTCTACATTTTAAAAATTATAATCACTATTTATCAAATTTATTTATTATTATTTATTATTTGCATTTATATCCTGCCCATCCCGCGGGCAGAATAAGGGCAGGTAACCTCTATATTATAAAGCTAATTTGGGGTGACCATGATTGATGTGCTCTTTCAGCCATAGGCTGAGGCAGCCACCACTTACGCCGGGGACGCTGGCCACTGGCCGCGGTCTTTGTCCCTGCCCACAGAGGTGCCGCCGGAGTGAACGTGCCCTGGGATTCGAAGAGAGAGCTGCTTTGGTGTGGCCACGCTCGATGCGCTCCCTCAGCCGTAGCCTGAGCCAGCTGCCACTCACGCCGGGGATGCTGGCCACTGGCTGTGGTCTGCCCGCCCCACAAATGCGGGTCGGGGGTGAATGTCCCCCGCAATTCGAAGACACCATGGCGGAGTCTCACCACGCCACCCAAACAGCCGCCGTGTCCGTCCTCTTCCGAGCGTCCATAGCCAGCCGGGGTGCGTGCAGCCCAACAATGGATAAGCCGTGTGCGCGCCACCGGGGATCCGTGGCCCAAGCCTGCCGCTGCTTCCCTCGCCTGAACGTGCATCACCTCCTGGCCTCCATGCAATCTGACAATGGGCGACCCAGGCAACTCCAGTGGGAGCTCGCCCTGATCCTGCCACCACCCTCACCCAAGCCCGGCTACAGGCTCCCGGCTGCCCTGTGCCTGGACGACGACCACGCTGCCCACTCCAGTGCACGGGGGCCGCCTCTGGCTGTGCCTGATCCTGCTGCCGCCACCGCCAACTACATGCAGCTGGCTGTCTTTTCACTGGGTGGGGGCTGGCGACACGCTGGCCCCAAGAATGCTGGAGGTCACCCAGCCACTCCCTCACTCCCTGACTCCGGGGGGTCATGCGGGGGGTCATGCGGGGGGGGGAGAGACTGGGGGCACCTCCGTCGCGCCGTGCTAGGGCCCGCTGTCTTCCTCCACAACAGGCTTTACTCTTAATCATTAGAATAAATACAATTTCAGTTTAAAACATTAAACATTAAAATGCGATAAAACATTATAATAATTAAAACAATGGGTACAGCTTGGAACAGTGTCAGTTGGCTATAAAGTTCTGGCCCAATGGTACAATGAGTTAAAGGCCAGTTGTTGGTGGTCAGTAGACAGGTGACAGATGGGTGACAACAACCTCAGGGAGGCCATAAATGGGCGCTCTGTCTTGTAGGCCCTGCGGAATTGAAGGAGATCCTGCAGGGCCCTGGTCTCAATAGGGAGCATGTTCCACTAGGCTGGGGCCAGGACAGAGAAAGCCCTGGCCCTGGTTGAGACAAAACGGGCATCCTTTGGGCCAGGGACCACCAGGAGATGTTGACCTTTCAAGAGTAACGCTCTTCGAGGCTTATATGGGAAGAGGCGGTCCCTTAGATATATTGTTCCCAGGCTGCATAAGGCTTTGAAGGTCAAAACCAACACCTTGAAGCGAATCTGGTACTCAACTGGCAACTAATGCAGTTGGCGGGTCATGTGCCTAATGTGAGCCCACACAGGTGTTGACGTCAGCAGGTGCGCCGCAGCATTCTGCACCGGTTGTAATTTCCGGATCAGCTTCAAGGGTAAGCCTGTGTACAGCGAGTTGCAGTAATCAAGTCTGGAAGAGACCATTGCACCGTCGCTAGGTCTTGAGGGGAAACATAGGGCTTCAGTGGTCTAATCTACCTAAGATGGAAAAACGCAGATCTGGCAACTGCAACAACCTCGGCTTCCATCAAGCTCCCTATCCCAAAACGGGACTCGGGATGGCTAACAGCATATAAAATACACCCAATAAAAACAATACAATAAACTTTAAAAATATAAATGATTAAAAATCTATTGTCATTAAAATCTATCCATCATCAAGCAGGGTAGGATGGGTGGATGGTGATGACACTAGGGCTGCCAGATCCCCTGGGGGGGGCAGGGGTCTGCTTCCTCAAAGAGCTGCCAACCCGCCAGCCTGGATCCGGCTGGCAGGGGGAACCCCGCCCTCTAAGTGACGTCATCCCGTTGGGCACGTCGCCGGGGGGATGCTTTAGCATTTGTCCTGAAAACTCTATGGTGATGTCATTGTGTTGGGCATGTCATTGGGAGAATGCTTAACATTTGTCCTGACAACTCTATGGTGATGTCATCGCAGCACGCGTGCAAAAAGTCCTGGAGCAGGAGCTGCTCCCCCCCCCGCTAAAAGCAGGTAAGGGACCTGGCAACCCTAAATGACACAGCTGAAGCATACCAGTTGCTTGGTGGATGACAATCACCCAAAGGCTGCTCGAAAAAGAATGGCCTTGCACGCCCTGCTTCTTTTATAGATTTCTGTAAATTTGAGTCCAACACCTCTGAATTTGTCAAAACAGTATATGGGAAGTATCTGCAGAATGCATGAAATATGTGAGGATCATAATTGGCAAGTATTTGTTGTGAGCAATTGTGGTATAGTTTGTGGATCTGGCACTACATCCCTTCATTAAGGAATTAAATTAGTGGCACATCTGATCTCTCCCACCTTCATTGGTTCTCAATAGTGGCTCCGCTGTTGTGGAAAAATCTTCTTGTAAAACTGAAGATTTTGCTGTTTCAGGCTTTCTGACAGGCAGCAAAAACAGTATTGTTCCAGTGGGCATTTATGAGAAGAAATTATTTGTAACAGTCTTTGTGCGTTCATGTGTGTGCCTGCAGTACTCACCTGTTCACTGGCCTGGTGAGTTTTAATTGAATATGTTTTTTGATGGCATGTTAACTACTTTGGACTCTTAGGAGGAAAGGCAAGATACAAATGTTTTCAAAGGAAAAAATAATAAAAATGTTTATTATCAAGTTCCCATTGCAGCCTTTAATGATGTGGTTGCAAAACCTGTGTGCATGCATTGAAAGTGAAAGCAGGTATCCCTGTAGTCATGTGCTATTGTAGAATGCATTTTCAAAGCAATGCAGGTGTGTGAACCTGCAGAGTGATGCAGGGTTATGCAATACAGCGAATGTGAATGGAATGTAGTTGAATGCAATGCAGTGGGTTTGCATGTGCTATACATTAATGACAAGGAAGGTACAGGATGGAAGCTGTACGAAAAACTTACAAACACCGGAAGAATGCATTTGTCTTCTCCCACTTTTCTAGGGCTCGGCATACGGCATAAGCACCGTGTAGGCAATGCAATGCAGAACAGTAAACGTGGTTATAATGTAAATAAGTACGATGTGTCTACAAGACGAGAGGTGGGCCGTCGATTGCAGTAGGCACGCGTGCAGTTTTTTGCACGTATGAATGCAGCGTAGTATGTGCCAGTGCAGCGTGATGCAGACAAGTACGTGTGGATGTAAAAATGGTGACTGATACATGTGTGGGTGCAGTGCAGGTGCATGCAGTGAAATACCGGCGTGCGCCACGCAACGCAAGAGCTCCCTTCATATTCTTGCTGCTTCTTAAGTACGGGAAAAGACAGTGGAGATTTTCTGTGCAAGCAAGACCGCGCCACTTTCCCCCGCCCCCGCAAAGTAGACCCCCCCCCATCCTCGCTTCTTCACGTAACTCGATCGGATCGTACATTTGGACGAAAACGAGAAAGAACACAACGAGGCACTACTTAGCCAGCTCTTTCGACGCTCGATTACTGCTGTCTGAGACTAATACTTGAGTAGAGCTCTTCTCGCGGAGAACTCGACCGCGTTCTCCTCGACTCCTCCCCGAGCAGGCCTGGTTCGCCCAACTCTTATAGGCCCCGCCCCTCCGGTGTCTCCGGCCCCGCCCCCTCCAGTGCGCCTTAACCGAGGCGAGCGCGCTCCGTCGGCCTGCCTCCAGGAGGCTGGGCCCGCCTTCTCGTCCCCCTTCCCCTTCACGCTGGCTCCACCTCACGCGCTTTTCCTTTCCCCTCCTCCCCTTCCCCGCTCTCGCGCTCCTTCTCCCCCCTTTTTGAACCGCGGCCGGGAAGCGGGGCAGAGGTGGCTACGGGTCGGGACTCGCTGTCAGGGCCGCTCCCGTATTGGCTGCTGGTTCTCGCTCCTGCTACCGGCACCGCCGTCTCTCTAGCTCCTTCGCCGCCAGTCGTGGCTCTTCCACCGCCGCGCTGGGAGCCGGGGAAGCATTCGCTGGTTTGGGAAGAGACCTCCTCGGGAACCCCCCCCCCCGCCCCCTCCGAGTCAAGGCTCGGCCTCGTCGGAAGAGAGGGAGGACGGGAAAAAAAACGGTCTTGGCGGCGGGCGTAGGGACGGTGGGATTGGGCGCTGCTGTTGCTGCCGCATGCGGGCGGGAGGCTGTTCAGTGCCGCAGCCTCAAGTTCTCCACTCCCGCTGGGGACTAGCCCGTAAATAACCCGTGTGGAGGAGAGGAGGGAGGGGGGACCCGGAGAAGCCGGGTTTGCCTCGGGCATGAAGGGAGATCCAGGTGCAAAGGTGCCTGGGAAAAGTGGATGCCCGGCCAGGATGCGAGCGCTGAAGCTGCATGATCTTCTCTCCACGGGCCCCAGCGGAATCGGTACCCCCCTCCCCTCTTCCGTGGTACGCCTTGAGGTTGGCCAGTTTTAAATAGGAGAGTCTTTTGCCAATCCTAGTTTCCCTTTTCAGTCTGCGAGAGGCTATGTATGGTTAAGGGGGAGGAAAGGTAGGGATCATGGGTGCGTGCATGATGCCGCTTGGACTGGCTCTTTAAATCTCTCTCCCCCCCCCCCCCCCCTTTTTACTCTCTCCCCCCCCCCCCCCCCCCGGCATAGCCGAGATCCGTTGTCAGTGTGGAGCTCTGATATATTCTTTTTCTGTTTTTGCTGGTGTGACCGCCTGGGTATGTGTTGTCTTTGAGATCTTGATTCTTTTGAGCGGAGAGCTATATATATTCAGAAATAAAGCCGAAGGGTTTGAATGGTCAGATTAAATCGAAAGAGGTTTGTGTGTGTGGTGATGGGGTGGAGGGAAGGGGAAAGCGGGAGGAAAATCCTGAAGAGATTTTTCCCCCCTTGTGTAATTTTCATTCATCTTCCTCTTAATGGGGACTTATGAGAGCTGTTTCTGAAGAATTTAAGGCTGCAGGCTGAAAAGGGATAACACAGCTGAACAAGGAGTAGTCAGATAGGGCTAGCTAATAAAAAACTTATTAATTCTGCCTTGTGATGTTAAATAAAAATCTATGTTTTTTTTTAAAAAAATAATGTTCTATATTCGTGGACTGCATACTTGGCTGCCCCAGATTTTGGAGGAGCCTGTGGTCTGCCTATGAATAGCTACTTGGAGCCTTCCTGAGTGTGACAGGGAAATCCCGGAGTCTGATGGTGCGCTGTTCTCTCTCTTTTTGGTACTGAAATTTCCACACCTTGATTTTCATCTACAGTAACCAATGATAGAGTATGGATGTTAGGCTTGAAATTCATTTTCTGTGCTTTCCGTTAAGGCTTCTTCTGCAACAGTGTTGTGGCAGGATACGAGTGTCAAGAAGCTTCTGCTATAAGAGAAGCATAAATCTCAGAAAAGCTTCTGTATCCTAAAACAACAGCGTTGTTAAGTTTGGAAGATGTTGGCTTGGCAAGGTACGAAAATCAAATTGCTGGAATTAGTTTCCTTGCTATTGATGTGTTCTCCCCCCTTCATTATTGTCCAAAGAGATAAGGTAACCTCTAAAGGGTAGGAGGCACAGAAATAGGCAAATATGAGGTTTGTTCATATACTTTCTGAATTTTTACTTTGTGGGCTGGAATTTCTTTTTAATGTAAGCATTGTGGTTGTTCTTATATTACTATTGGGAATAAAGCAAACATAATTGTTTCTATGTAATGGGTCATAATTTTGGATGAAATAATACAAAATCGAGCTTTCTTGTGTCCTTTGTTTGAATTTTATTTGCTAGAATCGTTATGCCTGTTATAATTCAGAAAGTTCTGAATAATGTGTGTTTCTCAGAATATAACCATCACTGTCTTGGTACCAGGATTTTGTAACAAAAGTGTCATTTCAAAAAGAGTAGTTTAATAGGATGAAGAATTACAGATAGCTCAATTCTTTATACTGTATTTGATATAATTCCCACTTAGCTGTATAAGTTGTGTGATAATTTTTCAAAAGATAGGCATTGTTTAAGCTTCATGCTTTTGATGCATTTTGCTTTATTGCCTGTTAATAATTGTTGTATGAAGGATGTTCACTTGGAGAAGGTTTTGGCAATTTTGATAGCAAAAATAATCTATAGAAATTAATCAAATATATTCACTGTGTTTGTGCTAGTTTCAGTTCCATTCTACTTTCAGAAAAGTTTAACCATCACCACTGTCTCCTGTAGCATTTTAGGAACAATTAGTTGTTAGTTCATTAGTGTAGCATACGTTCTTGAGTATTCTACTTTTAATTGCTTTGATTTAGTAAAATCCTAAGTAAGTTTTTACAGACGTAAGAATGTGGATGTACTGTAAATTGTTGCATTGATTTTCAGTTTTATGAATAAAATATATACATTGGATTGGATCTTATGATCTGTGGACACTAGGATCATGGGTCTTTCCCACTTTTCCTAACCCACAGAAGCCGTCTCTGATCCTTGGAAAGTTTTATTCTGGGGTTATGGGATCCTCATCATCTAACAAAAACTTGGATTAGGAGGCTGCAGTAAGGGATGGGGAAGGGGAACCTTTTCTGCTGCTCTCATCAGCACAGCGCTCCTTAGAGAAAAGAAAGGCAGTTTTGAACCTTCCCTCCTCCCCACCTCACCCTTCCAACTTGCATAGCTATTGGATCTTTCAAACACTAGAAAGTCTCCTTTTCTGGGTTCACAAAGTACTGTTTGGGGGAACAGAACATGGAAATGATCATGGGATCCAAAACACATCTTCTGTTGTTAGTTGCTAATAACATGAAATCGTAATATGCTAAAAGATCTATAATAAATACATGTTATGAAATACAGTATTTCAGTAATATAGTACTTTAACTGGGAGTGCTGAAGTAAGGTAATACTTTTGCTGATTTAACTTTCCCATTTCAGCCACTGATAATTTTCTTCCTTGCATTTCCTGTGTTCAGGAATAATGTGTGATTTTTAGTGTCTTGCATAAGCTATTGATGTGGTAGTTCCCCCCTCAATTCATACTTAGCATTAGTTTTTAAAATAATGTTGCATTAATTTAGTAGCAAAAGGGCTTTACTGGTCTTTGCCTGTTGAGATCGCCCAACTGTTCACCCAGATCAACTCATCTGGGTTTTTTCCTCACAGAGGTTCTCACCTATAGGATCTACAACAGACATTCTTGGAATTACAATACCCACTCGATGTAGGAAGGAGACAGATTGACAATACCAGAATGATTTCAAGGGATATCCTGCTACAAGATAGGCCCAATCAAAACAGCAACAGAAAACCACATAAGCTCTCAGTTCACACTGGTTAAACATATCGTTAACCTACAAACGATGCTGGACACTGCCCTATCACTGCCTCTTCTTGACCATAGCCTCCTAACCTTAAACAACTTCTCACCCACAGTAGTACCCTTCCTAAGATGGACATAGGCTCTCGAGCGGAGCCTGCAATGAACCAAGATGCCAACTCTGTCCCCATATCTACTCTGACAACACAACCACTGGACCTACCATCATTGCTGGACCTACCAACAACAGCCATACTATCTCAGGTTCATTCACTTATTCCTCTTCCAATGTTATATATGCCATCAAATGTCATCAGTGCCCTTCCACTCTTTATGTTGGACAGATATGTTAGTCCCTGCATAAAAGAATAAATGAACATAAATCCAGTGATAAAAACCACAACCACCCCCAAGCCAGTGGGAGAATATTTTAATCTTCCAGGTCATTCCATTGCTGCTTTAAGAGTGGCAGCCTTCAAACAAAAGTTCAAGGGGAAATTCAAATGCTTAACTTAAATTAATTCACTAGCAATGGTGTAGACTTTCCAATTTCCCAGGGTGGGGCTTGGGCTGTGTTGGGTGATAGTGAGATATTGAAAAATGGGTATTTAGCAGAGATAAGATAGTCCAGCAGAGCCAGAGTAAAATAATTAAGACTGAGAGTTCATGTGTGATTAAAATATAAAGTTTTTACTAAATTCTAGCATGGGAAGGGTAACTGGGATGAAAATAACAACGGAGCATAATCGGCTACATCCTTACTCTACAAAGACAAAACTACTAGAAGAGAGTGATTATGGCTACTCTTCTTGTTCTTCAGAACACCAAACAAAGATGGGAAGAGAAGCCATAAAATGGTAATATACCTTGACACTTTAGTCCCAATCAAATTTCTAGATCAGGGAGAAAATTCCCGGGCTTTCTACATCTAAAGAACATTGGTTACATGAGAAACATGTGACTTCCTGTGAGTAACACAAACAAACATTTAACCCCAGATATACTGAGTGTTTTCAACTTGTAATACCCAACAGGCTGGGCCAGAGGCATAGCTATGCTAGGTCCTTAAAAGAACCAAGGCCTAGTGACATCATAGGGAGGAGCCAGTGATATCACAGCCCATTGTCACTATCTATGGAGGTGGAGCCATGTAGGATTTAGGAAGGGGCTCCCCAGAAATTTAGGGAGGCCTGAGAACCCCCCTTAGCCATGCCCCTAGGCTGGGCTAAACCCAGGTAAAGGTGGGAGATGGCCAGTGGTTATAGTGGTATCTCAGCAGTCTCCTGCTGTGTCCTTTATGTAAATTCACTTTTAGAATAGTGACTTTTAAGATTTGCAAATATACATACCATGTGCATAAGATAAACAAATGGTCACAAATTTGAAAGTAAGGAGGGCAACACAGAAAAGCCTGTAGGGGAACATTTTAAAAGTTTTCCTGGATGTTCATTTACAGGAGTCTTGTTTCTGCCTTATTCATATGGGTGACTTTGTACTGAAATTTACTAAATTATGGCATCACAGATGCCTTTGTTTGGTAAATGCATGTGAAGGCTCTGAGCCAGAATTTCAAACAGTTGCTGTGCACTCAATTTCTGAGCAATGTACAGAGTTCAGAGTAGCAGCAATTTTCTTCTCACTTGAAACTCATATCCTACAAGTGAGTACAAGTCCCAGAGCACTGAGCCTGTTCCCAGGGGCTGTCATGCCACTTTGCAACCTGTCATTCCAGTCCCAGAGCACTGAGCCTATTCGTAGGGGCTGTCCTGTCATTCCACTCTGTGAGCTGTCATTCCAGTCCCACAGCACAGATTCTGTTGCTAGGGATCATCATTCCGCTGTGGGGACCCTCATTCTAGTACCAGAGCACAGATTCTCTTCCTAGGGACCGTAATTCCACTCTGTCAGTCTAGTCCCAGAGCACAGATTCTATTCCTAGGGACTGTCTTTCCATTCTGGGGGCTGTCATTCCAGTCCCAGAGTAGCCTATCTGGTCCCAAAGACCTTAATGGAAAAACCATTCCACGTTTTATTAGTTGTAGATTTTCCGGCTTGTATGGCCGTGGTCTTGGCATTGTAGTACCTGACGTTTTGCCAGCAGCTGTGACTAGCATCCTCAGAGGTATAACACAGAAAGATGGAGAACTCTCTGTGTCAATGTGTCACACTTTTGTAAGGCTGCTGTTGTCATTCACCTACTATTGTCATTTGCCTGCTAATGTCATTCGGCATCTGAAATCACTCCACTTTCCAATAAATAGGAGAGATGGACTTCCATTTAGCTGTATCTGGATTAGTGAGCATGGGAACGGATCTTGGTCTCATGGAGATCAATTGTAATAGCAGGAGATCTCCAGATGCCACTTGGAGGCTGGCAACCCAACATAGAACAGGAAGGTCATGTTTGTAAAGGTTGCCCTGTCTGCTTTTTAGAAACTGTCTAGAAGACAGATCACATTAAAGTTTTGTGAAATAAACATTCACATGCACACACAAACACACACCTGGTAATTCGACATCACTAGGAAGAAAGAAACTTGAAAGCAAACACAGCCTTGCTGGACCAGATGAAGAGTCCACTTAGCTTTGAATTCTGTTCCCACTAATAGGCAGGCAGATACCATAGGAAGGTCTCACAACCACAACTTTACTTTCATTCTCCACCCCCATGTCCAGCAATCAGCGGTACACTGCCTTTGATCATGGAGGTTCTCTTCTCAATGATACCTTCGTAGGTAAAATTACCTTTTTGCATGGTTTTATATACACACACACTACAGGCAACAGCCCAGACAAAACCAATGCAATAAAATTCATAGAGTTAAAAAGGCTTTAAAGGGGGATGGGAATAGAAAGGGGGAAACAGTTGTTTCATTCAAACCTCCATCTGGAATCCAAAAGTTCCTTACTTCAAAAATGCAAAGCCATAAGCCCTCTTGAGGCTGAACCCTCTGCCCTACTACCTGAGAGTTACCTTCCACAGTGGGCAAGGTGTGCACAGAGAGAAACCCAAGCAGCTTTTCATCACCTCTGAGTCACCTGCCCAAAAAGACAAAATATAACTCACAGGAGGACACTGGCAATAGCAACATGGGCAGGAGCGACAAACACAAAGATGATCTCTTTAAGCAGCTCTATTTGTGCCCTAGATGCTTCTTTTGCTGGCAGGAAAGGGGAGTAGCATCTAAACTCGGTTTCTAGGGAGGTTCCACAGCAAAAGCAAACAATCCTTGCAGTTGACTGAGTTTAGCGATTTGCAGTTTCCATAATTACTTCAGATTTGCATTATAACCTCATGTATGATTCCCATTATCCAACATATAAAATAACCAGTCAGGGTTTTTTTTAAACAAGATACCAGACTAAGAGAACAAAGTCAAACAGGTCTACTCAGAAGTAACTCTAACTTTAATCAATGGGGCTTACTGCCAGAAAAGTATCTTTAGGATTACACCCGAATTTGTGAATCTACAACATCCTTCATCCTAAACTCCCCCAAAGTGCTTATTTCACAAATGAGGAACAACAAACACCATTAACATACCATTGAAGGCGGCCAGGAGCAGGACTCAGGCAACTAAGAAGCATTTCAGTGAAAAGCGGGGGGAGGGGACTTCAGACCTTTCTAACAGCTCAACTCAGCAGAAAAACTTAAAGAAAACTGCAAGCTTTCATTCCCATAACATAGTGAAAGGCCCTTACCTGGGCACCTCTAAAGAACTCTCACTTAGAAAACTAAAAGCAGAGTTAATTAACAAAAAAGACTGTCATCTCAAAGCATCTGAGTGAAAGAATCAACACCCCAGACAGAGGCAGGGAGTATGTTTCCCTCCCCCTCCATCCCCAGGGGAGGAGCCCTCAGCCAATCAAAGGAAAGCTTTCTTTTTCTCCTCTCCCAAGCAGGAAATAGGAGAGGCTGGGGAACAGGAGCTGCAATGCTGGAAGCAGCACAGAGCAAGCTGCAGGAAAGTTTTGAACTGGCGCTGGTTGCCCTGGGGGAGGCTCATTCATCCCTGGAAGAATTTTTTTGGGGTGAGCCCCCAAGCCCCTCCATAGTTGACGCCTATGACTAGTTCAGAACAGTGGACCCCCTCCCCCCGGGCTTCATAGGGACATGGGTTCTTACCTCTCCACAGATGCTAATTTTCTGCCCCTAAGCATTTCCCCTCTGCTCTAATCAAGCAGATTACAATATGCATTGTACCTTTGCATCCTTTACAAGCATTCATTACAGCACCCCCCACACCTTCTGACTGGGTTATAAAGACTCCAGGATCTCCATTTCTACTTGTATAACAAAGGATTCTGAAAAGTTTATGCTCTGAGACTTTTGTTGGTTTCTAAAGTGCTATTGGGCTCATAAAAACATAAAAGGAGCCATGTTGGATCAGGCCAGTGGCCCATCCAGTCCAACACTCTGGGTCACACAGTGGCCAAAACCTAGGTGGCATCAGGAGGTCCACCAGCGGGGCCAGAACCCCAGAAGCCCTTCCACTGTTGCCCCCCCAAGCACCAAGAATACAGATTTGAGCTTGGGTCTCCCAGATGAAAGTCTGACACTCTGAACCACTATACCACACTGACTCTCTGTATATATAATGCATTGTCAATTGCATTTAGAACCAGACATTTTTTGCGTCACTGCATAGTACTTCAGGTATCTGCTTGCTTCTTCAGGTATCTCATGAAAGCTGATACCCTATCACGAATTTTGTTAGTCTTTAAGGTGCTAGTAGATTCTTTTCTACTGCTAGAGACAGACCAATACAGCTACCCCATCTTCATCTTTTTGCAGTTATTTTAGCAAATCTGTCTATGTGTACAGTTGTGTAGAAAATAACTTTCCTTCTTGCAGTTGCAGTCAGGTATGTGACCCATATGGTAGCGTTATATGCTTTGACTGCCAAGGCAATTTGTGAAAAAGTATCTGAAAGTCATGTATTTTAGTAACATGCCTCATTTTTAGAGCATGAAATATTCTAACAATTATACTTGTTTGGGTAGGATGAAGCTTGTTTGATGGTTGGCAACCTGCTGATTGTTTTTATTTGTCATCTTCTGTAATTCATGTTTTACTTTGAGTAATCTTGTAATGGCCTTTGGCCATGTACAATAAAATCTGTCTTCTGTCACATTGTCATTCTAACCTATGTAAAAGGTTGTTGTGAAAATAAAAATGGAGAAGAGGAGAATGATGTCAGCTGCTCTGTGTCCCTACTGGGGAGAAAGTGTGGTATAAATGGAGTAAATAAAAGATCCTGGTATATGGTTACAAGAGTGCTCTTGATTGATCTTAGAAACTTGCCATAAGAGTAGAACTAATCTGTTGGGTATGTTAAGCCCAGACCATTGACACGTGTCTTTAGCAGCTTCTAAATTACTGGAAAGTTTCCTCACAATAGATGGGATATTCCTAAGAACTAGGGAAAAACAGGCTATCATTCCTGTAGCAAGTGGTAGGAATTTGACTATGTCCGTGTTTGCAATAACACAGAACATACTTGGGCTGTACAAAACTCTGTGTCCCATCTCAGAGTTTGATATCCAGAAATATCAATATATCTAATTCTCAATGTGACTCAAAGCTGTGGATACTTAAATCTAGAGATGAGCATTTATTTCCTACCTTTCCTCATTGTTCATGGTGGCTTACAATGATAGTTAAAAACATTTTCAGGTTAGCCAACAGATAGCTGCCTGATGATGTAGTTGGCACACAGGGATCTGTGGAAGAAGAAGAAGAGATTGGATTTATACCCTGCCCTTCACTACCCAAAGGTGTCTCAGAGCGGCTTACAAACTCCTTTCCCTTCCCCTCCCCACAACAGACACCCTGTGAGGTGGGTGGGGCTGAGAGAACTCTGACACAAACTGCTCTTTTTCAAGGACAGCTGTGCCAGAGCTTGCGACTGACCCAAGGTCACATCAGCAGGTGCAAGTGGAGGAGTGGGGAATCAAACCCGGTTCTCCCAGATTAGAGTCCGCACACTTAACCACTACACCAAACTGGCTGGAGACAGTCCTTCAAATATGTGGGTCCCTGGTCATGAAGAACTTTAAAAGTGATATCCAGTAACTTGAATTGAAATTGGAAACAGACTGGTAGCCTGTGGAGTATAGATAATGGAATATAGATGTAGTAAAAAATGGGAAGTTACCCCCCCCAATAATATAAGTAGCACTAATGCCCTTTGTGGTCATTGCTAGGCAACCACAACAGTAGTGTCAGTTGAAGCCTTAATTTCTGTCAGTAAAAGGCAGGGGGAGGGTGCAGGGGCCTTCCCAGGGCTGTTTTGGTCTTTGGGGGGGGTCTTATTGGGGTCAGGCCCAGTTGCAACTACTGGATGACTTGATGCCACATGAGTTCCATGACTCACTCAGGCCCTGCAGCTCACTGCTGTTCAACAGCAGCCGCACCACAAAGGTGTAGTGGTTAGACTTTCAGACTAACGTCTGGGAGACCAAGGTTCAAATCCCTACTGTGTTGTAGAATCTTGCTTAGTGACCTTGGTCCTTTCACAGCCTCTCAGCCTTACCCAGCTAATAAGGTTCTTGTGAAGATACAGTGGAAGAGAATGATGTAAACTTCGGGTCCTCATTGTGCAGAATGGTGGAGTATATATGTAGTAAATAATAAATACAGCTGAAGATGGGGGGGCGTATCAAATATAGGTTGGTTGGTGGCTGGGAAGGAGAGAATGAAGCAGGGAAAGGTGAGGATATGGGGGCTACCTGGAAGAGGGAAAGAGGGAAAAGTCTGCGGGGAAGTATATGGTGGAAACTGAGGTGACCCTCATAAGTCTTTGCATGTTCACCACTGTGCAAGGGGGTCTGGCGGCTGGCACTATGCAACACAGACTTTTCCCAGGGGGAGGCTGTAAGGGGTGGGAAGGAAGGAAAAAATGAAGATGGGAGGGTGGAGAGAGATAAAGATAGGTGAACTGGTGGGCGGGAAGGAGGCAGGAAAAGGGGAGAGTTTAATGTTGGTTTTAACTATAAACACAAATGAACAATTTTAAAAACTACAAACAAGAAATGGACACTGTTACAACCCAATTCTTCAGAAATACTTCCTATACTAGCTACAGGTAGGGTGTTTTTATAGAAAACATAAATGGCTGGCTCTTTTCCTGCGATCTCTTATTCCAATAAATCTGTTTTTCAACAAATGTTATCAGCAGATTCAGTTTTTGGGTAATCTTTTAAAGTACATCAATTTATACTTCCAAGTAGTTGACCAAGGTATTCTAAACCAGTCTGTCAAAGAAATAGGACCATCCTTTTTCAAGAAAAAATAATGCATGTTTTGGCAGTAGATAGCAAATATACCACTAATCCCAAATCAGTGACATTTACTGCATCTTTCAAATAACTAAGCAAGGTGATTGTAGGATTAAACGGTAAAATATATTCTGTTACGTTTCTGATTGAATCTAAAATTTCTTGCCAGTAGGTTCTAATCTTGAGACAAATATATGTGTAACAGTTTAGTGTGTTCAGGTCCACACATTTTGTCCTTTTGTATAGTGGCATGTCAGGTATGAGAATGTTTGGCCACAAAATAATCTTTTATACAATTTGTGTTTTTACTTAGCTTCATGTTTTACTCTTACTTGTCTTGTGTGCTTTTTTATGCTTTTGAATTATTTTACTTTTTATGATTTGTTGTTTACTTTGAGCTTCCTTGAGCAGGTCTCTGCAGAAGTGGCATAAACATTTTTAAAAAATCAATAAAAATAAACGGCATCATTCTTCACTGGAAACATCAATTATCTTACTATTCTGTTTTTCTCTCTTTGCTAATCTCAAAATCTGATTATTAATCCCCTAGACAGTTGAATGCCCATTTGTCCAGTAGAGAGACAGAGAAGAAAGAAATAGAAGGAAATTTGCTTTGGGATGAAGATAGTGCTTATGTATTTGGGTTCTGGGGGGATATTTTTGTCTTTTTGTGTGCGTGTGCGTTCGTGTGCCCATGCCTTGAAGTCACGGCGACCTCTGGCGACTCCGACTGGGGCATGGAGACATTTAGAGAAGTGGCTTGATAGCCTGCATCTGCCTCCTGACCCTGGTATTCTTTGGAGGTCTTCATCCAAATATTTGCCAGGGTTGGCCCTGCTTAGCTTCTGAGATCAGACAATGTCAGGCTTGCCAGGGCTATCCAGGTCAGGGCTGTATTTATTTTTTAAAGTGGTATTTACTTACAGTAGTGTTCTACTGACCTCAAATTTATGAAAGGGAATTCCACCACAAAAGTCCTCAAGCTGTTTAGAATGATTCATTATGATGGAGAACAATTTTCTGATTGTCTGTTCTCAGACACAGAGATTTTTTAAAAAAGAAAATCACTCCAATTAAAATCAAGATTTCTAGAAAAAACTGTAGATACTGTGAGTATGGTGTAGTGATTGCTCTCTAATGTATATATTTTAAACCTTTTGTCCAAGTAAGCGATAGTCATTCTTTATGGAGAGCCACATTCACAATTCCCATTGATCAAAAAGCTGTTTAATTCCATTCCTGACATGAGGCCTATGCCTCAGGGAGGTTCACAGCTTACCTGTTCCTTTGGTGGCTGCTTTAAGGTGGTAACCACCTGTGAAGCACGGGTCCCACCAGTCAATGGCCCCACTCTTTTCCTGAAATACAGGGCAGCAGCCACATTGGGGAATGATGCTCAGAAGAACCCCAAGTATCAAAGAGCCACATGGCTCTCAGGCCACTGAGTTAGGTAACACTGGTCTAGATAGTCTAAAGTTCTTTATTCTACAGCAAAGCAGTGTGGGTAATATTGGTTGCCATTCATCCCACTGATGGCAGCTAGAACAAGTTCTTCTGTGTTAGCCGCAACACTGGGGTCTCTCTATGAATTATGATGGGGGCTGTGGCGTCCTCGCTTATTGGGGAGATGGTTTTACCTTTAAACCACCCTCTATGTACATAAACTTGGTAGATTTCTGCTGCCACCAGGAATTAAAAATTCCAAATCTCTCTCTTTTGCTAGCATGACCTAGGGTCTGGGCACTTCAGAGGACTTTGTGGCCCTGAGGAAGGACTCTTCTGATTTCTGGGATAAGTTTAAACAAAAAATGATTTATTTAAGAAAGAACAAAATAGATTTCTGGTTATTTTGAACTGTTGCTGATGAAAAGAACTTGTAAATATAACTGGCAAAGCTTAGTGTCACAGTCTCTCAAACTCCCAAAACTCCACTCTCTCCCCCCTCTCCCCCCCCTCTCTCTCACACACAGACACACGCAGGCTGAACTCTTTGTCTTATTCACACATAATAGACTCAAAATCTCCCATAATCACACAGACTATGCTCTCTTCAAACTTCACATACATTTACCTAAGAGACTGTTTCTTAATAGGTGCGCAAGCTAGGGATCATTCTCCAACTATACCAGAGTTAGAACCCTCTTGGAGCAGCACAGATGACAAACAGGAAATATCTTTTTTGAAATTTATTTAAGAAAATATCCCTAATACAGTCAGCTAATTTAATAAAAATATCACACAGACACACAAGCTAAGAAATAAAGGGCTGAAGTGAATTTAAGAGATTAGAGATGAAAGAGGGTGAAGCATTGATGGGGTAATAGCTACTTTCTGAAAAGAAGAATCCACGGTGAAGAGCAGACCACTTGGCTGGCAAGCACGTACGTGGAGACCCAATAGAGATGGGGGATCCAGCAGGTATGCATCTCAGGAGACTAAACCGAAGATGGCTGGTTTTGGAGCCCAGATATAGGAAAATTGTGCCTTCAAGGCAGTGGATACAATAGGGAAATGGTTCAGAATAGACCATGGTGGCTGGTAATAGCTCAGGAGGGGGTTTTGGACAAAAGTCCAGGTTTGGGAAGGGAAGCCTTTGTCAGCGGGGTGTTGGGCAATCGCAGAGGCTTGACTCCATTAATGGCTCGGCTGTTCAAAGAAAAATAATGACAATAGACTGTGGCAGTGTCCCAGTATTGAGGGACAAAGTCCAGAGGTTTGACTGTTAGATGTAGAGCTGGAATGCAGATATGCTGTCACCTTTGAGATTATGAAATTAAAGCATTGTCCTTTCACGATGACAGATACATGTTTGCTGTATCTGAGCTTGATGGCTGCCTATGAGTCAGAGAGAGACGGTCCTGAGCACATGTCTGGGCTTGTTGGCTTTGCACACAGACAGAGGGCTAGGCTTGCCCTATGCCAACTTTGGCCCTAACCTGGCCGGGATACTATCCTTCATGTGGCAAGGGGAGGCTTGGGCTAACATCTGTTAGTGCAGATGTCAGCTGGCTAATGTCTCCTAGTATGTCCTCCTGCAGGATATGGGGTGGAGATGTTAGATAATGTAGCAAGGTTTTTTTTGCTTTCTAAGTTCCTGTGTTACAGGGGAACTGAGCAGGCGAGGTCCCAAAAGCTAGATGTTCCATCACCACCACCGCCGCCTTGGATGCAGTGAAAGCTGGCAATGATAATCCTACGTTACTTATTATTCACAATTAGCAGTGCTTTTAGAAATATACATCAAGTAATTAATCTTGTTATAATTCAGGAACAATTATGCAATCACATATCAACCACTTACATGCAAATTCCTCCGTATTATGTTGTACTCAGATGATGGTTCGAAACTTTGTATTCCTCTAAGTTACATTACACTGAGATGTAAACTACTACACTCAGCATTCCATTTTGTTGGTCTAATAGTCCAGAGAGTATTGGACAAATACAAGAGGTGAGATTAAAATTTGCAGGGTATAGGTACAAACAGTCTCATCTGTTCATCATGACTAAGTTTAATGCCAGGTAAGCATATGCTGCATAGCATCAGAGTTCCCTCTAAGTTGAGTTAGTGCGAGCTAGCTCACAGTGTATTAGCCCCCGGCTCACACATTTTTGTCTTAGCTCAGGAAGGATGGCCCCAGAGCAAACTAACTTATGCAGTAGCCAGATTGCTCGCTCACAACTTTAATGCCAGTAGCTAACAAAGTAGAATTTTTGCTTACAGGACTTCACAGCTTAGAGGGAGCATTGCATAGCATCCTTACCAGTTGGTAAATGTTAGCTTAACCTCCTCCTCAAGAACATGTAGTTGCTGTTCTAGTATTTTGGGATTTTGTAAGGAATAAGATTTAGGATCTCTTATCTTGTTTAAAAGTTCTTCTGAAGGAAATACGTATTTTTTCTGTATTTATTTTAATCAATGTGCCTCTTTATTTTAAATACCTGTCCAAAATGTTCATAAATAGGATGGGTTAAAATAACCTAACTGTGCCCCAGTTCATGTGTTACATAATGCAAGGGGGGTAGCTGTTCAAGTCTGCAATGGAAACTAAAAGGAGTCTTGTGTGCATTTGAAAGACTCAGATTTATTGAAACATAAGCTTTCATGGACTAGAGCCCACTTTATCATATGCATGAAGCATTGTGTTAGCAGGCACACATAGGTGTACATACACACTGAGCAGCTGGTTAAGTGTCCATGACACAAGAGGTATTGTCTGACATTTTTAATGTAAAATATAAGACTATTCCATGTAAGTGCATAATTCATAACAGCTGTAATTAGTGATAACACACACTACCAAATAGTGACTAAGAAGATATTAGCTCTGTTTGCTCTAGTTAGTATAATTAAGGCTACTGATAAATTTTAATTCAGTAGTTTCTCACTGGAGTTGCCTTTTGAAGGTTCCTTGTTGAATAAGGGTAACTTTCAGATAAGTCACAAAGTCTCCTGGTAGATTGCATTGTCCTTTCATTTGTTTCTGCAAATTGCTGCTTTCATGTTAACCCCCCCCCTTTTCTATAAAAGCTGACCTGTTCTGCCAAGACCTGGTCAGGTCTCGCATGTACAGACAAGAGCATGGCTGAGAGATGATTGCATAACCCTGATTATGATGGTGTTGTTTTTGGATTATATAATAGTATTGTGTAACTGAACGTAGGGACAGAGATGGCATTGGCGATCTGTAGCCCATGCTGGATAATGCTTCATTCATAGGTCTTGAGCAGTAGGGTTTTTTTTAGATTACACACACATCCTATTCCTACACCAGGGGTCCCCAGCGTGGCATCTTTGGGGGGCATAGCACCCACCAAGTCCTTTTCTAGTGTCCATATGTTTGTAGAAAGTGGGTAGGGCTTTGCGGGGTTCTTGCCCAGCAGGGCTTCTGATTGGCCTCTTTAGAACTGACTGGCTGTGCAGATTAAAATAATGTTGCTTCAGCAGCAGTTGCCACCAAAGTGATGGTTTTATTCTGTCTCACAGTCTCACTCCTTTGTCATTGTTTACTGTCCTTCCCTTTACCTCAGCTTCTTCTTTGGGTGTGGCTCTGCTGCTTGTGCCAGCCATTTTATGGTTGCGCTCACCACACTGTGTCAGAATTCCAAAGGTGCCCACAAGCTCAAAAATTCATGGGGGATCCCTGTACTAAACAAAATCAATTCCCAGCAACCGTGGATCCCAACAAGTGAACAGACACTATGAAAGCTTTTGTGGGCATTTATATTTGTTACTTCGGTATTTCCGTTCATCTGTGAGGAGCTGCACAGCTCCTTTTTGTTTTTGTCCCCTGGGATGGTCACCTGGGAGGAGGGTGCCATATTGCCTCCCTCACACCATCATGCAGGTAGGATATAAGCTGGAGCCTCTATGGAAAATACCCAGATGTTTTGGATAACTTTCCTCTCCCTCCCCCAAAAAATGACAGGGGAAGAAATCTCATTAATGGAGTCTCTAAAAGATTATGCATTCATATGGAAGCTGTAATTCTCATCATGATAGAAGTGAGCATGTTAGGTTCTTGTTCCAGGAGTACTTGCTAAGTATTCAGCAATCTTTCAATTTCTTAATATTTATTATTTCTTGGATTGTGGTATTTAAAATCAGTTATGTATTAGCTATCCCCATTGGGTCATTCTTGTTGAAAAGTAGCCACTTCTGCTAAAGCTGTAAACTTTGATATGCTACTGAGTTAACATTTTATTTGTAGATCAAATAATTATACTATCTAATATTTGGAAAATTGCTAGCTATGTGGAAGAACTCTTAAACTGAGATTCTTGTAAGTCTGTGGTAAGAATTGCGACCAGGTGAAGAAATACATGTGGAAAAGTGAGCTGGTAACTTATGTAGACTTATTTGCAAGGTTGTTAATATTGTGCCCTTGCTTCAGAAAAAGTCTTATTAAACTGATATGTATATCCTGGAAAAGGTGATCATTGTTGCAACATATTGTGAATAAGCTACTTGCATATGGTTGGCCAAGCTGTGAGTTCAAATTAAGGCTGAAGAACCAGAGTTGAGAGAATAGTTCACTGTTGGTTAAAATTGCATTAAGTCACATTACCTGCTTCACAAATCTTATGGAAATATTGTAGGGTTACCAAGTGTAAATTCCTCCGGAATCCGCCAGCGGTGGGGAACGGGCCTCTGGGGTGGGGTTTCCCCGCCCCCGGGGGGACTTGGCATGCCTAAAATGTTGTGTTCTCTAAAACCAGATCAGTTATTTTAGATTATTTTAGAACATTAGAATGGAGAACAATTATTATGTTAGTATGTTTTTATGATTTCATATCTAAATCAAATAAAAAGTGGCTTTATTGACATCTTGCAGTATAGCTCCTGATATAAAAACAATGTCTAAGTACATAAATTGGATTTTAACTTATAGGACACAATTCTACAATCCTGAACTACTTATATAATGCTTTTGTTAAGTATTCAAAGTGCCCAGTGATGTTTACAACAGCCCTGTAGAGTAGGTTAGTTCTTGGCGGCTGCACAAGGCACCCTGCGCTTACTGGCTTCTGGAGATCTGATAGACTGCTGACAGTGCTCTTTACTCATGCTCCTCAGGGTTGATTAGGAGCTGCCAATCCGTGGGTGGTGGCAGAGCAGGGGGGCGAGGATGAGTGTGGAAGACAGCCTCTTGCCCTTTAAACCTCTTGTAGGGACGGCTCTTCATGCACGAAGTCCACAAGGCCTGCTGGGCAGGCATGGCTCAAGTGCCTCCGGTATAAAGGCCCTGGGTGCCAACCAAGGATGAGCTGGGCTAAAAGCTCCTCCACAGGTCTGCAGGAGGAGAAAGGCAGGCAGGAGGAGGCCAAGAGGGACTATTAACCCCCATCCCTATTGTAGTTTCTGACGTCAACGAAATGGGACATTGTGCTGCCTGGCAGGTTTTGTATATCTGGTGGCCATGCCTTGGTCTGTTGGCCAGAGGAAGTGTGGCTACAAGCAGGTTCGGAAGTCCAGTGTGGTTCAGTCCAGGGACAGGGCTCCAGAGTAGCGATGGGCACAGTCTGGACCATGGACCTAATTTTTACACAGATTGGGGCCCAGTTTGTGGTCTGTGAGCCCTGTCTGTGCACCTAGTATGTGCACCCGCTGACATAGACCTCCTATGACTGTGCCAGGAGGTCCGTAGGTCTGTGGGGGGGTCAGGGCTTGCTTGCAGTAGTCATTTAAAGGGAACACTGACCCTTTAAATGGCTTTTGCAAAGCCACACAGGACGCAAGTGAAGGCTGAGCATGAACTTCACCCACCTGGAAGTGGGTGAACTCACTGCTTGGCCTTCACTCGCGCACTGGGCGGCTTTGCAAAAACCATTTAAAATTTAAAGGGCACTGTCCAAACGGGCCATGATTCAGTCTGTTAAAATGGAGGTTCGTGGTCTGGGGGTCCATAAACCCCATAGATCCATGGACCTCCATGGACCATCATTTTTCTGGACTGTGCCATTCCCTACCCCAGAGATAAAGCAGAGTTGTTCAGTCTGAAATTGGAGGGCCAGAGACTCAGCAGAGCAGTGTTGTTCAGTCTGGCTCAGAGGATCAGATTTAGCAAAGCGAAGTTGTTCAGTCTGGGGTCAGAGTAACAGAGATTAACCAGGTGAGGCAGTGGCAGCAGGTCAACATAAAGCGTACATATTGCGTCCATGCCCAGCAGCCTTCCTTGGGCAGCTTTATAATTGCATGTCTCATTGTTAAGCCTTCAGCCAGCTACTCAGGGTCAGTCCTGCAGCAATTCATCTCTATTATCAACAAGCAGCTGGCATCAGGCCAGGGGATGTGCACTTGCCATCTTGCTTGTAGCTCCATTCTCAGCCACTGTCTACAGTGCTCTAAAGGTGTGTAATACTGGAGGGCCAACTGACTTTCACTTGCTGAGCCAGGGCTGGAGGGTGGTGATGGCTCTGCAACAGCTGTTGGCTGTGAATTCTGACAAGCTTGCAGCTGATTTTCCTGCTGGTTGACTTCTGTTGACTCAGGGCTGGCTACACAGGGCTCCTCTTTTCCTGAGGAATCCTTGCTATCACTGGGCCCTGGCTGACCCACGACAGACACTGTAGGATGTAGCAGCCCAGGGCCTCAGCCCATGCACTAGCATTATTTTTATGCAGGGTGAAGTAGAGATACCGATTGCAGGCTGTGCTGTGATTTCATGGTTGAGCTAAGATTTCAAGTGGAGAATAAGCAAACAAACTGCAGTCATATGGCGTGCTGAGGTTAATTTATGTATTGGTTAAGTCTCATGTTGACGAACATGCGGCATTTTTCTTTCATTGTATTCGTTGCATGGAATATGTGTGCCAAGTGTCCCCCTTCTCCTGTGTAAATATGTCTTTTAAAACATAGTTCTATGGAAACATTGAACATTCATACATAACTGTGTGTGTGAGAGAGAGGTTTAAAGAAGAAATAGCTGCTCCAAACCATAAACAAAGGGCACAGCAAAATTTGGTATATGCTCAAAATTCTAGTAAGGTTTTCAGAACAGTGCTATAAAAGAATGAAGTGTTGAAATAGAGGCAGATGGATTGGTTCCTTTGACTGCATACTCTAAAAAGGGAACCAAAATTCAAGGGTTGCAGATTGGTAAAATGGATTGTTCATGGATTAAAGCTGATCAGAGATTTTATCCATGATGAAAAAATTGCATCATTTTATGTACCAGTGTGAAATTAAAGATAATTCTTTTGTTTTCCATTTAGAGGCCAAAAGTGCCTTCACTGCCATGAGAAATATATGTATTAAGTCCTTTCTTGAAGCTGGAATATCTGACTCTTTCCAGAGGTTTATAAGGATAATTTCTGGGATGGTGTAGCCTATAATGACTTCGATCTGAGTGATAATTTTGTCCCAATAAGTTTTTACCTTGGGGCAGTCCCACCAACAGTGTATTAATGTTCCCCAGACTGAATTGATTCCAACATAAAGGTTGATAGCTTGGATTAAAATAATGAAGTTGTAATGGTGTTATGTATCATCTAGCCATAATTTTGTATGACAATGTTTTAAATCATTTTTAATAATAGAGTTTTGTATTTTTTCCCACTGGGAGTAGGTAATGTTTATATTACAGTCTTTCTGCCGTTTTTTCTTATACCATAAAGGAAGTTTTCCATCCTCAAGTAGTAGTAATTTGTAAATTGTGGAGATTTCTTGTGGTTTTTGGGTTCTAGTATATTTAATTGTTCAAATGCAGTCAAAGATCTATTGAAACCTTTTAAAACTTTCTATGGATTCTAACAAATGCTGAAGGTATTGGTATCAAGGGAGTCTAATAATTGAACCCTTTTCTAGCTACACTTTTTTGATAACATGTCGTTTGGGGGTTATGTAAAGCAATCTTATTTTATTCAGAGACCTCCATAGTTTAAAAGAATCCAAATTTTACGTGATATAAACCAAGATTGGCCTAAAAAGGAGGAAAGGAGTGAGATTCATGGAGCAAGAAACCTCTTTTTTCTATCCCAGATCTGTTGGAAAGAAATTTGTTTAATTTTGTGATTAGTGTTCCTTTGGGTTATTCCAAGCAATATCCCTAATGTTATACACCCAGTCTGTGTTTTCTGATGGGTCTAAATATATGAGCAGATTTGTAAGCTGGGTGGCTTCATAATAATCTTTACGGTCAGGCACATCAAGTCCACCCAAACCAAAAGGCCATTTCATAATGGAGTGTGATATTCTGGGTCTTTTATAGTTCCAAATGAAGTCAGTAAGGCTCCTTTGCCGTTTCAGAATATCTTTGTCCTATAATGCAATTGGAAGAACTCTAAATAAAAACTGTGGAAAAATTAAAGATTTGATTATGTTAATTTTCTTGAACCAAGTTAGATTAAGCTTACTCCAGTCCTTTAATTGACAAGTAATCTTGTTAAGCTCTTCAGAATTAAATTTCACCAGATCATTTAAATCAAGTGGAATTGAAACTCCTAGGTAGTTCCATGTCTTTTGAGTCCATCTATAGTTATAATGATCAATTATAATTTTCTTAGTGCTTCAAGTTAATTCTAGAGGATATACATCTGATTTGTATGATTTATTTTTAGCCCTGAGTACTGGCCGAACTTTGAAATAGCTTCTTCTAAAGTTTAATGGAAGCAATAGGGTCTCTGATCTAAATCACCATGTTGTCAACAAAAAGACTGGCCCTGTATTCTCTTTCCTCAATAGTGATACTTTTTATGGAGGAGTTGTGTGTAATGTAAGGGTGTGCATTTGGCATAAACTGACCCGAATAAATACTCCAAAAATACTGTATCAATATTTTTGGGGGATCATGTAAGCTGAATACAGATCAGAGATCCGTATTTGGCTTCCAGTATAGCTGAGCCCAAAAAAGCTGACTTCATTGGCTTTTATTCAGGTTCATTAAGCTATCCCGAAACAGCTGCCAGCCGTTTAAACGTAACAGCTGACAAGTGGAGCCACCAGTCAGCTGTTCAGTTTAAATGCCTTCCCTTTCCTTCCAGCCATTAAACTGATAAGTGGAGGGGAGTGAAACTAACCGATTTAATGGCTGAAAGGAAAGGGAAAGCATTTTAAGCATCCCTTCTCTTTCTCTCCTTCCCCAGCTGCCCTGCTGTGGCAGGCAGCTGTGGCAGGAAAGAGAGAGAAAAGGCATGTTTAAATGCTTTCCCTTTCCTTCCCCAGCCGCTCTGTCATGGTGGGGAGGCTGTGGAAGGAAAGGGAAGGAATTAAACATACCTTCTCTCCCTTTCCTTTCCCAGCCTCCCCACTGTGGTGGGTGGTGGCTGGGGAAGGAAAGGGAAGGCATGTTTAAATGCCCTCTCACTGTTTCTTTCCTTCCCCAGATGCCCGGCTGGGCTGCGGGGTTATGGTGGTTGGGGAAGGGAAAGGTGGAGAGAGAAGGCATGTTTAAATACCTTCCCTTCCAGCTATTAAACTGGTCAATTTCATTCTGCCTCCAAGCTGAGAGTAGTGAAACTGACCAGTTTATTGGCTGGAAGGCATTTCAGCCTGACAGTGCTGTTTGTCAGAAATGCTTTCCAGCCATTAAACGGGCCAGTTTCACTCTTGGTTTGGAAGTGGAGGGGAGTCAAACTGATAAATTTAATGGCTGGAAGGGAAGGCTTTTAAATTTGCCTTCTGTCCCCTCCTTCCCCAGCAGCTCTGCCACTTGCACTGGTCAGTTTCAGTCCCCTCCACTAGTCAGCTGTTAGGTTTAAATGACTTAAATCTAACAGCTGACTAGCGGGTAGTGAAATTGACCAGTGGAAGTGGCTGGGTGGCTCAAGGAGTGAAGGGAAGGCATTTAAACATGCTTTCTTGCTCTTCCTTCACTCCCCATGGGTATAATAGACCAGAATATATTCAGAAACACCTAATATTCTCCGGTAGTCCAGGAGTGGGGCAGTCCTTGACTACTCCTGGGAAAGAACCTCCCCCTTCCATAGGCAGGGGAGGGGAGGGGCTTATCCTCTGATCCCCGGCTTATCCGAAACCCACCTCTGAGCTGCTGTAAATTCACTTAAAAATAACTCCTTCCCCCTCAGATAACGGGGGAATACCATCACAGTCATGGGCTTAAGCAAATACAAACCTGTATTTTAACCATTAGAGAAAACAAACAGCAACAGTCCACCACATCACGTAATCAGTTAGACCATATTCATGAACAACTGAACCACTGCAAAACCTCATGCCCAACTCCAGGTCCCGAGGGACCAGAAGTCGTGTCCATCAAGAGAGGGTGGGTAGGACTGCCCCACTGGACCACCGAGAAGGAAGCTTCACGGTAAGTGAATACAAATCTTCCATTCTCCGGTGGTCCAGGAGTGGGACAGTCCTTGACTCCTTACTCCTGGGACATAAAAAAGCAGTGCTCCCCCCGGGTGGGTCGCATGACTTCCGGTGCCTACAGGGCCTGAAGTAGCACTCTCCTGTCAAATGCTGCTTCTGCCGAGGCTACTTCGTGAATCCTATAGTACTTTGTAATGGAATGGACAAATTTCCATGTCGTCACCTTACAAGTGACTTCTAGGGACGGAAAGGCCCTATATGCCACCGACGTGGCTGCCCCCTGTAGAGACTGCGCTGTGACCCCTGCTGGAGGTACCAACCCCTGCACCTTGTATGCCTGACTGATCCAGTTCCTTATCCACCTGCTCAGGGCAGAAGTGGAGACACTTCTTCCCAGGGACAACCGACGAACATACACAAATCAGGATTCAGTCTTTCTCAACCCCCTAGTCCTGTCCATATAGAAAACTCAAAGCCCTACGCACGTCTAGACGATGCCAGACCGTCTCCATCTCATGGCCAAGTCTTGAAGAAAAGGAGAGAAGTACCATATCCTCCAATCTATGGAACCGGAAGTTAACGTTGGGGATGAACGCTGGGGCTGGTCTGAGGACAACCCTATCGTTGTAGAAGGTACATAAATCTGTGTGTACCGACAGAGCTCTCAGCTCCCAAAACCTACGCACTGAAGTGATCCTCACTAAGAAATTGTTTTCAGAGTAATGTCTTTTATGGGACATGATGCCATTGGTTCAAACGGCTCCTTGCATAGTGCTCGTAGCACTGTATTTAAATTCCATGCGGAGAACCTGTGTACCTGTGGTGGGTTAAGGAGGGAGGCCCCCCTCAAAAACCATCATATGTACGGGTGATGGGGAAAAAACCTACCTTTCCTAGCCCCTCCAACTATGGAAAGGGCCGTTACCTGTCACCTTAGAGTACTCGTACTCAACCCTTTACTCGGACCCTGGTGGAGGAAAGCCATCCCCAACCTACGCCCGCATCGGGTCCAACCCCTGCTCACCGCACCAGTTAGAAAATGTTTGTCAAGATCTATCATATATCTTGGTCATAGAAAATTTTCTGTACGCCAAGAGCATGGAAACCACCTCTGCCTCATATCCCAGAGCTTCCAACTGTCTCCTCTCAACCTCCACGCTGCGAGTTCTAGCATGTCCCGTCGCAGATGAACGGTCATCTCCTAAGATAGAAGGTACATTCTGAGAGGCAGCCGCCATGGATCCCATCTGGAGAGACTCATGAGGTCCTGGAACCATGTCCTCCGTGGCCAGAAGGGCTCTATCAGAATCACATCTGCTCTTTAATCTACTGCCCGCTGTACCACTTCTGGGAATCAGCGTTAGGAGCGGCAAGGCATAGAGTAGAGTTCTCGGTCATGCTAGGAACATGCTCGGTCATGCCCCTTTCATGTGAGTTTTGGACGCAAACTTTTTTACTTGTCGGTCTGTCTTGACGCAAAAGGATCCACCTCTGCCTTTCCGAATCTTTCGCTGATCTGTTGGAAGGCGTCCCTGTGTAGCATCCACTCCGCATGACCTATGGTCTGCCTGCTTAGCCAGTCTATTAACACGTTTCTCTTCCTGCCACATGGGTGGCCTTTAAGGATAACACATGCTCCTCTGCCCATTGCAGCATTACTTGCATTGCTCCCCGGTGTAGCCATTGTGATCGCGTGTTTCCCTATCTGTTAATATAGGCTTTCGCCGTCATGTTGTTCATTTGAATCAGAACATGGCTTCCTACCAGTTGCGGCTGGAGGCGAGCCAGAGCCAACTTTATGTCCCTGAGTTCCAGGAAGTTGATGCTCTTGGATGTTTCCGACTTTGACCAGGTGTCTTGACCATGTGTCCCATGGAATGCGCTCCCCAGCCAAAGAGA
>NW_015167527.1:2772392-2781287 GCF_001447785.1 Gekko japonicus | reverse complement strand
TCCACTTCTGCCCTGAGCAGGTGGATAAGGATCAGTCAGGCATACAAGGTGTAGGGGTTAGTACCTCCAGTAGGGGTCACAGGGCACTCTATGAGGGGCAGTCACATCGGCGGCATATAGGGCCTTGCCGTCCCTAGAAGTCACTTGTAAGGTGGTGGCATGGAAATTTGTCCATTCCTTTACAAAGTACTATAGGATTGACAAACTAGCCTCGGCAGAAGCAGCATTTGACAGTAGAGTGCTTCTTCAGGCCCTGTAGGCACCGGGCATTGTGTGACCCACCTGGGGGGAGCACTGCTTTTTTTATGTCCCAGGAGTAAGGAGTCAAGGACTGCCCCACTCCTGGACCACCGGAGAATGGAATATTTGTATTCACTTACCGTGAAGCTTCCTTCTCGGTGGTCCAGAGTGGGGCAGTCCTACTCACCCTCTCTTGATGGACACGACTTCCGGTGCATTAGGTTTTGCAGTGGTTCAGTTGTTGATGAATATGATCTAACTGATTACGTGATGTGGTGGACTGTTGCTGTTTGTTTGCTGTAATGGTTAAAATACAGGTTTGTATTTGGTTAAGCCCATGGCTGTGATGGTATTCCCCAGTTGTCTGAGGGGGAAGGAGTTATTTTTAAAGTGACTTTACAGCAGCTCGGAGGTAGCTTTCGGTATGACTGGGGATCAGAGGATAAGCCCCTCCCCTCTGGGATCAAAGTTTGCCAGCCCTGCCTACAGAAGGGGGAGGTGCTTTCCCAAGAGTAAGGAGTCAAGGACTGCCCCACTCTGGACCACCGAGAAGGAAGCGTCATGGTAAGTGAATACAAATCTTCCATTTCCCGAGTCTGAATACTACACTGGTATCGACACTTTGGGATATTTGGTATTTAATTATTATTTTTTTCTTGCACACCTAGTCTAATGTATTCAGCTAGTGGTTCTAAAGAAATAGCAAAAAGTAAAGGGGACAAAGGGCACCCCTGTCTAGTTCCTCTTAGCAATGAAAATGCTTCAGAGCGAAGACTGTTAAACCATAGTTTAAAATACTGAGTAAGAATATTAAGGATTTCTTTTGAATTGGACGACAAAGTGCCTTGAGGTTCCCGAATCAAATTGATTAATCCCAATGATAATTTTTGCGCACTTTCCATGCTTAAAGGCGCATCCGTTTGGGATTTTTGTTCCAATATTTTTGTTCCAAATTATATTTTTTAAATCTTTAGAGGTCTCAAATGCTTCTAGTTTTTTTCTTACCAGTATAGTTTCTTATAGATTTTAGGGCTGTGTTTCTGTTCTAAATCACAGACATTGGTCATTAACTGTTGCTTATTATGTTCTTCTTTTTGTAGGATGAGGCTAATGAAATAATTTTACCACAGATAATTGCCTTCATTGTATCCCATATAACATTTTTGAGGCACCTCATTATTGGAATTTATTTCAAAATATTGTTGAATTTCTAGATCAATTTCTTTATAAAACCCTTGATTGAATTAATGAGATTTATTTAATGTCCATTTTTCGTCTTGTCCATTCATTCAAATTACACTCAGCTGGGGCATGAACAGAACAAGTCTGACATCCTATTCTTGAAGAGTTGGTTTGATTTAATACATGTATATATGTTGTGTCTGGATGAAAAATACGTGTAGTTCCGTTCTGTTGTATGCTGGTTATGCCATACATCACAGAGATCAAATTTGTTAAAAAGCATGGCAAGTTCTGTTGACTTTTCTGACTTAAAAGACCTTTGCTTTTTTAAAAATAAGATCTGTTCAAAATTGAAGCTGCCAAATAGTTTAAGTCCCCTCCCATTAAAAGTTCACCTTCTCTGAATGAATTCAATTTAAGTAATATTTTATAAATAAATCAAATTTAATTATGGCTGGTCTAGCGACCATAATAAAATTCTGAAATTTGGAGTTTGATTACTATTGGGGACATAAATTGAAGCAAGTGTCAATTTTTCATTGTTCACTAGCCCTTTAAGAAAAATAAAATGGCTGTTGGGGTCTATTTCAGTTGCCATAGGCTGAGATTTTACATTTTTTGGTAATAAAATTGCTGCTACTCTAGCTTTTGAGGAGGCATGAGCTTGAAAATGGTATGAAAACAAATTCAATTTAAGCACCTGAGGAGATATTGTTTTAAGATGTGTCTCTATTAAGATGTGTCTCCTGGAGGCAAAGGATGTCAGGATGTTGGTTAGAGAATGCTGATGAAACCATTTTTAGTTTTATGGCTTTATTCAAACTTTGACAATTAAGAGTGGTAATATTACTTTTGTCAATCATTGTAAGAAAAGTAAGTATTCATTAAAAGAAGATTTTAAAACATTGTATACAATAACAACCATATTGAGAAAAAACCTATGAAGTGGATACGTTTAACCGTTAACCTTAGTTTATGAATGAATGACTGTAAAATCTCTTGAAATCGAAGTGTTGCATACAATAAACATCAAGAATAAAATAAATAATAATAAACTTCTAACCTGAGGTGAGTTCTCATAAACCTGGTTTTCCATAGGTAGGAATGAGAGGCTGTAAAATAATCCAATCTTCTGAGAAACCCAATAAAATGAAGAGACAAAAGAGGCAAGAGGAGCCTCCACCCCACTGCAACTATCAAAAAAAGGACAACAGAATATTATTTTTTAGCAAATGTCCCGAAAGATAGAAAATTAGAAATCCATACACAACGTGGTGTTTCAGAACAAAGAAAGGAAATCATGGCAAGGATTTCACAGGAATCCTACTTTATCTATTAATACTGGGTTTGACTTTCTTTATTCTTCCTTGGAGTGGTTTCTCTTCCTCTTAGGAGAGTCTAAGGTTCAGGGATTGCAGGAGCAATTTACCTGAATTGAGATCACAAGCTTGCAAATGAGAACTCTAATTGTGGATTAGAGTAAGTTTACATGGGAATCCCCATTATATTATATTTTAACATCAATAAGCTTTTTTGTTATTGGTTTTAAGTGCTTTCTTTTTTTGCAAAATATTCGGTGGAAGGTCCTGGAAAATCTGTAATTTTTTATTGTTGAAGGGTAGAAAACATTTCAGCTGAGATTCTTTTAGTATTCTTTCTCTTATGCTTTTTGGGATCTAATCCAGAGTTGTTCAGTGGCTATCAGACATCACAAGCAAACAGGGTTTTCATATGACGGAAACGAGAGTGGCTTATTCTCAGGTTTTTGAACGTGAACTGAGATATAAGGGCTCTTGTGCTTCTGATACACTTCTTTCTTAAAACTGCAGGTGCTGCTTTTCATATTTTGGGTGGCTTTAACTCCCTTTTTTTTCTTTTTGGTTTTTTTTTTAATTTCAGATTTTTCTGCAAACTATGCAGGTCAGCACAGTCTTCCTACTCCTCTAAAAATTCCTCTTGGTTTCTGAAATTAAGCCATTGTTGCCGCAGACTTCAAAGGCTGTGTTCACAGCCTTTATATGCAGTCAGTGCTGACATTTTCTTTTCCCCAAGTCTTCTGTACCTTACGGAGACCTGGAAGAGGGGTCTGAGCTGCTGCCACCGGGCTTTGGAAAGAAATGGGGAAGCCATATCTTGTTCAAAGATGTTGAACAGGTAGAGGTTAATTGCTTGTTACAGAAGACTTCTCAGCTCTCTACAGTTTGTGGAGAATGTAGGGGAGAGGGATGTATATGCTGCCAGGCATTGTGGCGATAAATGACAAGAATCTTCCTTTAAAAAAAAATTAAAAATGATTTTTCTCCCCAAGATGCTAAATTCTCCATTTTTGTGATTTGCAGAATATTCATATTCCTAGCTATAGGACACTAGATGGTGCATGATATTAGAGTAAGGTTAAAATGCATGTTTGGTTAGTAATATGGACAAATTAAAACTTTCATGCTTTGATTTAATTTTGGTCATACTGTGTAGTCATTGGCATATCTATTTAATTGGGTTATTTAGCTTTATCACCTAGAAGGTGCAGGCTTTCCTTACAGGTTGGTATATCCCCTTAGTTTTGATGCCAGGAATAAGTACTTCTTTCTACAACTGTGGTGTTTTTCATTTTTATTCCTGTCCATTCTCTGAATATAATTTTTTTCTCCTTATTTTGGAACCTGGCCATGCACTTCCCTGGGTCATCTTTCTGCTGTGTCATCTTTCTGCTGTTCACTCTCTTATGTTTGGATATTTGGATATTAACAGTGCTTGGATACTGCTAGCTCATTTGGAACATGGTGATTGTTCCTGTACTCCTGTTCCTTTTAACTTTATTGGCAGTTGATGCAAACTGTTGGGTATTGCAGGTATCAAAACCTTGGGTGTCAGGTGCATAAATAGTCTTCTAAAAATACTCTTCTTGAGGCACTGAGGATCCCTGTGGAGCTGGCTCCTGGGCTGGCAACCAGTGCTTCAAACAGGGTTTCTAATACAGGGTTGAATTTGGGAATTCAGCAAGGGGGTGCAGGAGAGAGCCCCTCTAGTCTGAGTTTGTCAAGAAAGGACATACAAGCCCCATATCAACAAGGAGGGTGATGTGCTGCTGTATCCTTCCTGCTGTGAAAATCCACACAAGTTCAGGTAAGCACCCTATTTCACTCTAAAATACCTTTGAATGACTAAGCCTGCTATGAACGACTAAGCCAGCTAAGAAGGTAGAAAGCCAGCAGGGAGTGCTGCATTATGATTATGTACCCAGTGCCATAAATCTTGGGTATATGCTCGATGCATGGAGCTCTTGGCTCTCAAGGAGCAGGTTTGTACAGCTCTTCTGCTGTTGTGGAGAGTGAGAATCTCACGGTTGGAGGGTGTCAGTCTGAGGAGGAGGGATGTGATCCCTTAGAAGGAACTCCTTCCCCGAGTGACAGACGGGTATTCTCTTGTACGGAAAAGAAGACGACGATGATATTGGATTTATATTCCATCCTTCACTACCCAAAGGAGTCTCAGAGCGGCTTACAATCTCCTTTCCTTTCCCCTCCCCACAAGAGACGCCCTGCTCGTGAGAGAACACCTCTGAAAAACTTGTAACTGACCCAAGGTCACACCAGCAGCTGCACCTGGAGGAGTGGGGAATCAAACCCAGTTCTCCCAGATTAGAGTCCACGCTCCTAACCACTACACCAAACTGGCTCTCTCGGGTTGGGGGGAGGAGAGTTTTTGGTAGTGGGTGATTCAGTTATTAGGAATATATAGAGACAGGTTTTTTGAATACATGGTGACTTTCCTGCTTGGTGCAAAGGTTTTGGGCATCATGTGCTGTCTAGATAGGTTGATAGATAGTGTTGTGGATGAGTTAGCAGTTGTGATGCATGCTGGCACCAGTGACACTGGGAAATGTAGTCATGTGGTCCTGGAGAAAAAATTAAGATTAGGGCACAAAATAATTGTTTTTGGTCCATGTTGTTTATAAGTCCAGTTCTCGCCCTCCTGAAGCACGAGAAACCTTGAACAGAACAGGAGTTGTCAAGTGTAGTTGAGATAGCCTCAGTTGGTGTAGCTGTGTTGGTCTTAAGCAGTAGAACAAAGTTTGAGTCCAGTGGCACCTTTAAGATAATAAAGTTTTATTCATGGTATAAGGAAGTGTGCTTGCACATAAAAGCTTATACTGTGAATAAGACTTCATTGGTATTCAAGGTGCCAGCGGACTCAAACTTTTGATAGCCTATATGCTTGAAGAAGAATGCCTTGTGTTCTTACATTGAGGAAACAGTGTAGATTGATGCCAGTGCTTTTGATGGAACTTTGGTTATTATGCCATTGAAAACTGTAAGCTTGGCTGGTAACCTGTCAGTATCCAAGTCTCCAGTGAAAGTATCCAATAGGCTCCTAAAGTTCTTGATAAGAATGTTCTTATTTGTACTCAGTAGATGGTCCAACTCTTTAATGAAGCATCCATTTTTAAGTATTCAGCTCTATCTCAATATTTGCTGTGAATTAACTAATTAAACTTTGGTTTTATGAAAGAGTACTTTGGTGAGGAAAGAAAATGTTCAGTAATTGTACCTTTAACTGGCTTGTTTTTTTCTTGGGAACTTTGGTTGTGCAAACTCCATGGCTGAGTGGCAATTTGAATTTATCTTGAAGTATAAATGCCTTAGCTTTCTACAAGCAAAATTGCAAGTATTCTCAGTATTGCAAGTATACCCAGTATTGCAGAGAGAACTAGCAGCAAATTGCTGCACCCTGTGCTATGCTACCACAAATATCTTAGTTTTTGTTATCAGAAGTTTGGAGGGGGGAGTTAAAAATATAAAACACACTTTGCAGTAAATGAGGAAATGTATTTGAACAAAAAAATAGTCTCAGAGTTCCAATAGCACTAGCAACATATCTAGATAGTAATTTTAACTTTGTAACATTGAAAACATTCAACTCTTCAATAGTGAATTATCCCCGTATGCTTTATGGCATGTTAATTGTAGACAAAATTAAAGACCGTGAACAAATATTTGAAAATAAAATAGTTTACAATATATACAGGAGTTGTTGTTGTTGTTCAGTCGCACAGTCGAGTCCGACTCTTCGCGACCCCATGGACTAGATCCCGCCAGGCCCTCCTGTCTTCCACTGTCCTCTGAAGTTTGCTCAGTTTCATGTTCGTCGCATCGATGACACTGTCCAACCAGCTCATCCTTTGCCGTCCCCGTCTTCTTTGACCTTCAATATTTCCCAGCATCAGGGTCTTCTCCAGTGAGTGCTCCCTTCTCATTTGGTGGCCAAAGTATTTGAGCCTTCAGTTTCATTATCTGGCCTTCCAGGGAACAGTCAGGGTTGATTTCTTTTAGGATTGACTGATTTGATCTTCTTGCAGTCCAAGGGACTCTCAAGAGTCTTCTCCTGATCGGACCGGATGCCATGATCTTAGTTTTTTTGATGTTGAGCTTCAAGCCCACTTTTGCGCTCTCCTCTTTTACCCTGAGCAAGAGGCTCTTTAGGTCCTCTTCACTTCACAGGAATTCCTTCACAGGAATTACTGTCTTCTAATGTTATAGTCTTTAATACAAATCTTCATAGTGCATATTTTGGGTGAGAAAAACTTTTGTCTTGAAAAGACACTCACTCATCTTCATTCACTTCAAAAGAGAGAATATGTAACAAGTGTTTTTGTTGGTAAAATTTGGGGGTGGGGCCTGGGGTATGTATGTTTAAACACTTGGCTCCCCCCCCCCAGACTTTTACATCTCTAGCTAGCCTTGAGTGACACTAGCTTGTGTTGAGGCTCCATTGTAACATTGGTCATAGATACCCTAGTTCTGAGAGTATATGAAACAGTGTCCATTTTTGTCAAGTACAGAATCCAAGCCAATCTGTTGTTCACAATAAAGTATTTTGAAGTATAACAAACACTGAGTGACAGTTGTGCTAAGTTTTTCATCATCACATTATTGGAAACCACTCATTCTTTTATTTTGTTGATAGTTCATAACTTTTCCCTCTGAAATTGTGCTGCGAAGTTCATTCTGTTTCTCTATGACAGCAAGCTCTGCTTAGAATAACTGCTCAGCGGTCATTTGCATATGCAGCCTCTAACATTCTAAACAGTTTGCTGTTGCTGTTGGGAGTCACTGAATGTGTCCTGAGGTAAAATACATATCCCAATCTTCCCTTAAATGGTCACTGGAGTTGCCAATCTCCCTGTGGGGCCTGGAGATCTCTCAGAAATCACCGTGTTCCCCAGCCACAGCACATCATTTCCCCTACATAAAATTTCCCAGCTATTACAATGGCTGCTTTGGGCAGTGGACTATAATGCCATATAGTGTTTCAACTGGCTATTGGGGGAGAGGAACAGCAAGCTGTTTAGAATATTGGAGGCAAGACTCATGCAATGCAGCCAGTGGATAGGGACAGCTTCTGAGTGACAGATCAGGGAAGCCAACTGATCTGGGAGTGTGTAGAATGGTCAGGAGAGTCCATGACCAAAACAGAATTATTATATAGAGAGATTAGTAGTAAATTAGCAGTAAAATTAGTTTAGGTTTGATAAGCCAGCAAGTATAGCATATATTTCAGTATTTCCCAAAACTTTCATTTTTTTCTCAGGAAAAAATGCCCTCCCCAATGACTTCAACATTTTACATCTCTAGTTGAGCCTGACTAGTGGGCAACTGTACTGTGCAATATAATGCATGTAGTTTCTTAAGAGGAGGTTCCACTGTCAATGCATACTGACTTGGCAACCACCAATTTTGAGGTTTGAATCATGGTTTGGATGCAGAGCACAGGAGAGAGCATAGAGAGAGAAGTACTAAAGTAACACCTACCGCTTTAAACTCTGCTTCAGTTTAAGAAAGCAATAGGGAGCAGGTTAAACCGCCTGCTGGTAACATCAGCGAACAGCTACTACAGCTGTTTGAATTCACCGTGGTCAGAGTGAGCACCTGGCCCTAGTCCCAGCTCCCGCCCACCCAGCGGTTCGAAAGCAATAATATCATCAAGACACGAGTAGATAAATTGGGTACCTGTCTTAGATGGCAGGGAGCACCCTTCCCCTTCATTGTATGCAGCTTTCATAGATTTTAAATCTGCATTTGATTCTGTCTCAAGATCTACCCTATGGGAAAAGTTGAAATCCTCTACAATAGATAGGAATTTATTGTTTCTATTGAGAGCTCTCCATAAAAATACTTTTGTTAGGGTACGTTGTAATCCTCAAGGTCATCTTACAAAGATGATCAGGTCAGACAGAGGAGTAAAACAAGGATGTATTTTGGCACCTCTTTTATTTAATATTTACATCAATGACATGGTACAGTTTTTACACAAACTTGAATTCCATCCTCCAAAACTTGCAGATAGACATATTTCAATTTTGCTATACGCAGATGATGCTGTCCTGCTTTCTAGGACCCCTAAGGGACTTAAGAGAGCTCTGTGTGCTCTTTGGCAATACTGTAGTCAGAACAGCTTAGAGATAAATTACACGAA
>NW_015167527.1:2757931-2772024 GCF_001447785.1 Gekko japonicus | reverse complement strand
TTCAAAACAATTTATTCTGTCTTTGGGACATGAGCAGGCTAGATCAGTTCTAAAACAAAGAATATTAGATGTTGAACGACAGATGGATGTGAGCAGGATTAGGAGCCCTGTAATTGATGTAAGTACACTTAACAAGATAACTTTGAGATCTTGCATCAAATATTTAGACATCTGCAATCATAGAAGAAGTTTTACCCTATTAAGATACAACGCCTTACCCTCAGCCATAATGGAGGCCAGATATACTAGATCACAGAGGAAAAGTTGTATATGTGGCTTGGGAACTGACGAAACACTGGAACATGTAATTTTTGACTGTATTTTATATCAAAATATTAGGGAAGTTTTGATCAAGCCTATTGTTAACTCCTTTCCAGGTCGTAATAGAAGCATACTTTTGTCAACTATGTTGGCAGGGGATAACCAAAAGCTGACTAGGATGGTTGCCAAATTTGGTTGGTCGGCATACCAAACTAGGAAAGAAATAAAGTACAGATAGGCCTAAATCTAATTTCTGATCTTACTATTGATTTTATCGTGTCTGTATTTTAAAATTTTTAGCTCTTATTTATAATTTTAGATCCTATAATATTTTATAATTTTATTGCTTCCTTATCTGTACTTATTTGTTATCTATTATACTGGTCTATGACCGTAATAAAGGCTTTGACAAAGCACCCCTTCAAGGGGGGCTGGTGGAGCATTGGCGGTGAGGCGAGACGGAGAACAACAACGGCATCAGCGGCAAGATGGTGACCGGGCGCAACATTGGCAGCAATCCAGACGTCGCGGAGCCAGGAAACGCAGGGAGAGCATGAGGCGCAGGCGTGGGCGGAGCCTTGACGGACAGAGCCGAAGCCGCGCTAATGTGAACCAGGCGCCAAATTTATTTTCCGACCGCAACCGATGCCGAGGGTCGCAAGAGGAGAAGGAAGAAGAGCCGGAGGGAGCCGTGCCAGCAATGGGCCGAGGGGCCAAATCATGAGTAAGAAGATCAATAGCTCCATCTACAGGGTGCCGGTAGGGCAGTCCCCACCCCAATAAAGTTGTGGCCATAGTTAGGGATAATAGAGTAACTGTAAGCTGCTCAGAGACTCCTTGGGAGGTTCGAGCGGGGTAGAAGCCTAAATAAATAAATAGAATGCTGTTTGTTCTGGCTGCTGGGCAGGACCACCCCTGCTCCCAGAAGTGGGGTGGTGGTGGTGGCTTCACCTGCTGAGTGGTGGGCTTGTTCCTGATTGTGAGTGGTATAAGCTTGACAATGCAAAGACACTGCCATGCACCCATGTAATAGCTGTGCACACGATTGAATTTTTCAATTGAAAAACGTCCTTAAATTCGTAACTGCCTTTTGAAGTCGGTGGTTTAAAGACTGTTTTTGGGGAGCAGCTCCTGAAATAGAAACTCTAGGGGAAGTAATGTTTGTGCAAATGAAGAATCTGTATTTCTTTTGGAGCCTTCTCCAATCTTTTAGTGTTTGAACATCTGATCATTTGCTTTGTCAGAAGAAGTGAATATTTTGGTTGGTGTAGTTCTACAATCCAGGAAAATAAATTATTGATGTAAAGTCACAGCATGTGTACTTAATAGTTCATAGCTGTGTAGATTAGATGTGAAAACAGGAGCTATAGCTCTGCTTGATTAGACAATTATAGCCAGTGTGGTGTCCTTAGAGTGTCAGATTATGATCTGGGAGTTTCAAATACCTACTCTGCCATGGAAGTGTGCTGGGTGACCTTGAGCCAGTCATGCACTCTCAGCCTGACCTACCTTATAGGGTTGTTATGAGGATAAAATGGAGGAGAACAAAATAATGTAAGCTACTTTGGGCTCTCATTGTGGAGAAACATGAAGTATAAAAGAAGCAAATATGAAAAAGGCAGATCAAGATAAGTTGGCTGTGGGAAAAAATATCTTCTGGAGTTCTAACATAAATGAAATTACCTAAAGATCAAAGTATTTTGTTCTATAAGCTGCTTCCGTAGTGCCTGTTTCTAGAACTAAATAAGATATTCTTTTGAGACAAAGACATGTTTATCAAACATAATGTATCATAGAGAACAAATGAGAGAGAGAGACTGTTACATGTTTGCATTTTCTCAGTTAAAATCTGTAGTTCCATGTGGGAGATGGCCTCAGATCTATCAAGAAAGGAAATGTCCATGTGGTATGTGTTGTGGAGGATTTAGAATGTTATTTATGAATATGTTATTTCTAATATGATATTTGAGAGAAATAGCTGACCCTTAATTGCAAGGTTAATGGGACTGTTACAGAATTGTTACAGAAAGTAGTGTAACACTTTTATAGGACTAGATTCAGGAGGGTAGCTGTGTTGGTCTGAAGCAGGCATAACAAAGTGTGCTTGCACACAAAAGCTTATACTTTGAATAAAACTTTGTTGGCCTTAAAGGTGCCACTGGGCTCAAACTTTGTTTATAGGACTATTATAGAAGGAGACAGAACTGCCCTGCTATGACAGTTACTATGATGAATTCTTTAGGGTGATTTGCTGTAGATAAATCATGATAAACATTAGAGTCCAGTGGCACTTTTAAGACCAACAATGGTTTATTCAAGGTATGAACTTTTGTGTGCAAGGCACACTTTTTCAAATACATTAGAATTTGAAACTATTGGCTGGTGTGTAAGGTATAGACAGGGAAATTAACCTGTAACCAGTGTTCCTTCTATGATGTTTAAGATATGCAAAGTCCAAAATAGCCAGCTAAGGTTATAAGGTCAACAACTATAAAGCAATAAATATATCTGAATAGCAGATAAATGTCCAAAGGTGTCTTTTCTAACTGTGGGAAGCAGACCGAGAATCATCATTCTGTCCTCCCAGGCGTGAAGATGACGTAACAGCACTTTTTGAGGTGGATGCAGGGTCATGTCAGCAAAACATCCCAATATTCCTGGCATTACATTCAGTTTCCTAATATACTATCCTGAAAAAAGAAAAACACCTAAGTACAGAAGATTTATAGTCCTTCTTTTTGAGAATACATATGTGAGGACTGAATGAGTTAGTATAGGTAGTGAGATAAAAAAACACCAATGTCCGTGTTGAGTCCTGGGGAGGTCTTTGTTCCAAGTGTTGCAATAACTTGTAATTCAGCAATTTCCCTTTCCATTCTGTTTCTGAAGTTCCTTTGTAATAAAACAGCTACTCTGAGGTCACCCAATGAATGTCCTGAAAGGTTGAAGTGTTCTCCTACAAGCCCAGCCCAATTATTTAGAACAATTTGGTCCATAACTGTTCTGCCACAGGGCAGACCAAATGCTAGGGAACTGGACATAGACCGTGAGACTTTGGCGAGCTATTTCGCAGATAAAGACATGTTGCTCCACTGTGATCTCCCCATCACAGTTGATACAGTGAGTGAACTTGAGGTTCCATGTACGTCTTCGAGTCAGGCTATGGGTTGTTTCAGTCTGCTTAGCCTAGAGGAGTTGACAAATTGCTCCTAGCTATATGCCCTACCACATGCCGCCTTGATCTGTGCCCATTGTGGCTAATTAAAGCTGGCCGCGATGGATTTCGAAGTGCCCTAAGGGAGATCATCAAAAATTCTCTCACTGAGGAACAGTTTCTTGGGGTGCTCAAGGAAGCGATGGTCTGTCCTCCCCTGAAAATGCCATCTCTGGATCTGGCCGAATTGGCTAACTATTGGCTGGTTTCCAATTTGCCCTATTTGGGCAAAATAATAGAGAGGGTGGTGGCAATTCAGCTACAGAGCTTTTTGGATGATGCTTCCATCTTAGACACCTTCCAGTCTGGTTTTTGCCCAGGCCATGGGATGGAGGCGGCACTGGTCGCCCTCATGGATGACCTCCAGAGGCATCAGGATTGGGGGTGGATCAGCAGTACTGTTGTTGTTGGACCTGTTGGCAGAGTTTGACACGGTCGACTATCAGTTACTTATCCACTGCCTTGCCGACATAGGAGTCCAGGGGCTTGCCTTGCAGTGACTTGCCTCCTTTCTCCAAGATGAGGGACAAAGGGTGTCACTAGGGGAACAGCTGTCCCGAAGGCACCCACTGGATTGTGGAGTGCCCCAATGGGTGGTGCTTTCTGTATAGAAATATTGATTTCTAAAAGTCCATGTCTTCTCCTGTGATGTCATTCTGATAACATGCTGTGTCTTGTTTCCTGTTGAAGCCAAATGGCCTGTCCATTTGGCCAGAGAAACTTTATAACCATGCCGTATAACCACACATTATTTCACACCTCTAAGGGAAGAGGCAGACCTGATGGCGTCTGGTTCTGCCTCACATGCAAAAAGTTACGTCAGCAATGGAGAAGCTGGAGTTTGGGGTCATGTGACTGCAGGAGGAGTCTCCAAACTTCTAGCCATTCCTGTGTTGCAGCTATGGCAGCCAGCAATTGGACACACCTATGTCCACCCGTGATTGGCTGCATGGCCACAGCTGATCATGAATGGAATTGGGCTATAATTGTTCAATCCCAATGAGAGAGAGTCTCTTCTCTTCTCTTGCTTCTTGCCCTTGTTCTGGCTGCTTGTTTATTGCACCTGGAAATGCTGTCCTTTGAAGAGACAAAGGACTAGCTTGTGAATTGGACCACATGGTTGAGCAAAGATGGATTTTGCCTTCAAAATCCCTTGGACTGTTGGATATTCCTGAACTTGGTAAATATGTATCTTTTACTGTGTAGTTAAGGCAAATCGCCTTAGGCTTGTTATTTTATCATTTCTGGCAGTCTGTGCTATGCTCTGTATGGAATAAAAATTATTCTGATTGTTAAATGGTCTCTGATGTTGTACCTGAGTTCCAAGCCTAAATCTTGTAGCCTGCTGCTCACCATTTAAGCTACCTTTGTAAGAGTAAAAGTGTGCATCTCTGAGTGAGTTGCTAATGTGTTCAATTCCAGATACCAACTGAGAGTTTGAACCTCTAATCTCAGGTTGGGGGGAACTAATGTAGAGGTTCCGGTGGCGTATTGTTCTGAAACCAGAGAGGGTTTAGACCATCTCACGGGTTGTTGTTTAATGTACTGTAAAAGTACAAGATTCCCGCCCATCCCTGGACTGGCTTGGGTGGGAAATACCTCTACACTTTCCCAGATACTATTCAACATCTATATGTGCCCCCTTGCCCAGATTGCCCGAAGGCATGGACTGGGATGTCGTATGCGGATGACGCCCAGCTCTATCTGTTGTTGGGCGGCCAGTCAGACTTCATACTGGAAGATCTGGACTGGGCATTACAAGCTGTGTCTGGTTGGCTTAGACTGAGCTGACTGAAATTGAATCCGACAAAGATGGAGGTCCTGTGCCTGAACCGGGGTGGTCCGGGGGTATCATATTTATGATATTGAATTGTTTTATAATGAACTGTTTTTAGAGGATTTTAATGATAAATTCAACTGTTATGTATTTACTTCTCCTGTAAGCTGCCCTGAGCCTGCCTTGTTGGGGAGGGTGGGGTATAAATTAAATAAATAAATAAATATTGCTTTGTGAGCCCAACATTAGCAAGTAGTTTCCACAGCTGCAGGTTCTAGGGCATTGTCCCGATCCTGGGCACCCACTGATTCCCCCATCTCCTCACTGGGTAGGCAAAGGCTTTCTGTACAGTGATCAGCCAGTACATCTGGGATAATATATATCCTGTGTCAAAGGGCCCTTGAAGTTTACATCTGCCCTAAAGAGTCCCTCCCTGGCTTTCCTGTAGCCAACTCCTCCCCATACACAAAATATCCAAACTCGTTAAGGTGTCACAGCTATTCATGAACTGGACATTGCTTCCTCTGTTTAGTAAAGTTCATTAAATTAGTCTGTCTTTGTGTCTGTTAGTGAGTGGTAATGAGTGTGGCTTTTCCAGGGCCGCATTTGGTACTTGGAACTTTATGTACCAATATTCTTGTTATGTGGCTGGTGTTTATGGGGAGGTATGAGTCCATCTGGGGGGGGCATACAGTATCTGCTGCAAGAATCTTTTGTGACATGAAGCTGGGGCTTTGGAGGGTATTTGGTTGAATTTGAAACAGCACACAGGTGAGAAGTATAATTAAACAAAGGATTTGTGATCTAGAGCACCAAGAGGATATAAATCGAGCTCCCTCCTTTCTGGTCCAAAATGACTCTAGATATGTAATGAAAATGGCTAAATATCTGACTTATCTGGATGTACCACCCTATAGAAAAGCTTTTACCCTGGATCGTTGTGCGGTTAGTCCCTCTAAGGTCCTAGAGGGAAAATATAGAAAGATATCATACAAAGACAGGCGCTGCCCATGTTCTTTGGGAGAAGTGGAATCAATGCCCCATATGTTCTTCTGCTGCCCCTTTCATCAAGTTTATAGGGATAAGCTTATCTCCCCCCTCTTAGATAGGCCAACACCTGATGCAGATAGTGCTGATCTAGAGAGACTTCTGACAGAGGAAAATCAGCAAAACTCCAGACTAATAGCTAAATTCTACTTGCAGCTGGTAAAATTCCACAATAAAAACCCTCAATTACCTTTTGCATGACTTAGTTTTAGTTTTAGACATTTTCATAGTTATTCTGATATAATGCACTGTTAAACTTTTTCTAGGTCTAAATATATATTTTTGGACTGAAAGCTAATCTGTTTGTATTTAACGAATATGTATTATTTTGACAAATGGTCTTTGACCGTAAATAAATATTATTCATTCATTCATTCATTGGTTGAATTTGCATGGGGAGCATAAAATGACTTTTGGCAGCAAAAGTATTTTCAAGGTTTTTAAAAGATTTTTTTCCCATGAGGAAGAAGCTAATGTGAAAGCCTGGTGGCTTCTTTTGCTAGTCTCATAGAAAGAGGCAGCATGCTTTTCTGAGAGCAGCCAAAGAATCACAAATGCGGTTTCCTTATGCCACTGGCCAACAGGTTGGATCCTGTTGAGCAGATACAGAGCTGGAGGGGGGTGATTTTCACACCACCGCCCTCCAACTATTCCCCATGGTGTTTCTGGCAGTCCTTCATAACCGAGGAGCACCATTTCAGTGGTATTTTCAGGAAGCCGTTGGAGGGGGGATGAAGGGAAATTGCCCTTCAGTGTGTGGAAGTTTGTTGCTGTTATTAAAACTAGTATGTAGGGTAATGATATTTTATTTACTGCTTCTGTATTTGAACAATGTGTTTTTATTAATACGGTTTATTCTACTTGTTGTATGCAACTATTAATTTGATAACTTTTGATGAATTTACACTTTCCCCCTTTTGTATCCCACTTTTTTAATTTAAAAAAATGAACCAGAAAAAAAATTGTATGTAGGGCATGCCTACTGTTTTATTTTTAAAATTGTTAACTTTAAAATATGGGGTCAATGCTTAGCTGCTGAGAATAAAAATATCTTGATTATTTATATGAGAGAGAAAAAAATCTTACAACAAGAGATCACGGCTGAACAGTACAAATTGTTTTGGCCATATAACATATGTATTACATCTAGGTGACATACTGTTGAGTAAGCACACAGTCTGAATTGGACAACAGAAAACACTCGCTTAAATGATTTTTGTGAAAAAGTCTTCTCACTAAAACGAAGTACCTCCTCTTGGGCAGTGGAACTTTTGCATGAACAATGCTAATTAGTAAGTGAGAAAGTGGCTCTGAGCAAGTCTTCACTCAGTCTTGTGCAGCATCACCCACCTCTTTCTGGTTGCTTTTTGATGTAAAAGAATAACAAATTACTGATTTAACACAAATCGATGCTGTGATCAGGTGATTCTTCTTTGGTCATCCTAAAGGCCTTTTCTTCTCTAGCTTGGTTTTTAGGAGAAACAATAAATCAAGGCATAGTAATTATTAGGGTGTCATCATTTAACAGAATTGCTGGGTTGTTTTCTTATTTATCACAGATCATTTAGATGTGGCTGGATGAATATCCGTCAGAGGTGGAATTTTATATGGGAGCTAGTCTAAATCAACCTGCAAGTTACTTTAGTGTCATAATTAAAAATGGCTGCAAGAGATATATACATGTATTGTAAAACATGATGTAAAAGGATTGGCCAGTATTTAGCGATTCATATTTGAATGTATCTGTGCAGTTGTATCTAGTAGTAAACTGGTTGGCCTTTTAAAGGGAGTAGGTTTGGGTGGGGGTGAAAGACTGAGCACTCTGCAGCAGACAACATGGCTTCCTTTCTGAAAGTTATGGATTATAAAACTCTTGTGGTCTATGCAGTGCCACACAAGGAAAAAATAATTTCAATTTTCAGTTCTTTAATGTACTATTTTTATTTTGGGTCTGTTTTATTTTGGGTCTGTGTCTATTTATCTTGCTCAGTTTCAAAAGTTTTAAAAAAGTGAACAAATAAAAAAAAAACCCTTAGCCATAGGCCAATGAAAGCTGGTTCCAATAAGGTAGGAAAAGACGTGCAGTTTACCAGATAAACCGGGATTAATTGATTCCCCCTCTGAGGTGGAGGACATCTTGGTATGTGATTCCCACCTTCCAGTCAGGGAGGCAGGAACAATTTTTTTTCCAACTTCCTGCCTCTTGCCTGTGGGAGTTGCCTCTTCAGTCTTTTTCCTGTCTCAACAAGGAGAACAGCTTAGGTCAGGCTTTGCCTTTATCTAATTTTTAAAACTCCCATTTCCTTATTAAACCTCATATATCTTCTATCTTAACTACTTCTGTATACTTCCTATAATTCTTTCACTGTTCTTACCTATATTCTAACCCTTTTTTGGAGAAGAACAATGTTATATATAGAGGCTGTCTTCAACAGCAGCAGGCATTTTAGGAGACAGCGAGGGCTTTCTTCTGCTGAGGAGCTGAACACCCTCCTTATCGCTGGTGCCCAACAGGCACAAGAGGAGCCAGCAGGTCCTTATTCAGGTTTATCTAGGCTACCACAACATGATTGCCTTAATCTGAGGGTGACAAAAAGTGTGCCAAAAATGACTCCTGTTACAGCCAGCTGCTGGAGACCAGGGTAATCAATCTGCAAGGCTGCAGGGAGATTCCTATTCCATCTGCAGGCCTCAAAAACTAGCAACAACTGGCTAATAGAGAAAGGAACCTCTATGGGACCCAGACAACATGCCAGATTTTCAGCAATGTATACAAACCCAGGCTGTTCTCCTTACTTCCTGATTGCCTTCTCTCTTTAGAGCCCAGGAGGCTGTTGAGCGCCTTCCCACTCCATAAGCCAAGTAAGCAACATAGCTCCTAATGAGAGCCATCTAAGCAACTACTCCGTGTACTAAGTTGCAGTGGAAGCTGCATGCAATGCCAGCAGTGGCTCTCCTGGTCTACTTGTGAGAGACACATGGATCAAGACCCTCGATGTTTTCCCCTGGGTTCTAGCCTTGCTTAGGCAAACCATGCGGGAGGAGATTGCCAGTTCTGGCAAGGTAGAGATGGAAGACACATGTCCCATCCCAGCTCCTTCTCCTGCCCCCTCCCTTCCTACAGGCAGGGGATTTGGGCAACACAGCTTCTTTCACAGGGAGACCTAGCTGGCCCCTAAGGCAGCTAGGAATGAATCTTACAAGAGAGAGAGAGAGAGAGAGAGAGAGAAAGATCACTCTCTGTGGGACAGAGAGAGGGGGCATTTCTTGAGTTTAAAAGGAGGATGAAATGGACTATTTTAATTTAGTGCTGACTTGGTGTTACCTGCCCTAATAAATTGAATATATAAATAGAAATTCATGGACAGTCCATAGGATTCCTGAGAACTACTAACAGCCCTCTCTAAGACCATGGCAGCATTAGAGCTGCAGAAGAACCCCTCTAAAGAACAGTCGGGCCCTTCAAATTCTCAGACCAGTAGCTTGTCAAGGGAACAAGAATTATCCCTAGATCCAGCACAGCAGAGAAAATGTCTCCTGTTCCATCAGTTCTTTCAGAAAAATTTAATCGCTGAATTGGCAAAACCTATGGCCAGCAAGCAATCACATGTTTTACAAGAAATTGTATGTGTTATTAATTGTTGTGGATTTTCTGGGCTGTATGGCCATGGTCTTGGCATTGTAGGACCTGACATTTTGCTAGCAGCTGTAACTGGCATCCTTAGAGGTATAGCACAGAAAGATGGAGTACTCTCTGTGTCAAGGTAAGAAGAAAAATGGTAGGCAGGTAATTTATATCTACTCAGGAAGGTGGGGTAAGGCTGAGGGAACTCCTACAAGATAATAACTCAGCCATACCCCGCCTTCCTTAGCAGATATAAATTACCTGCCTGCGATTTTTCTTCTCACCTTGGCACAGAGTATACCTCTGAGGATGCCAGTCACAGCTGCTGGCAAAAAGTCAGGTCCTACAATGCCAAGACCACGGCCATACAGCCCAGAAAATACACAACAACTAATGAACGTTGGCTGTGAAAGCCTTCAACAACATATTGTATGTGTTATCATATTTTATACTCTGTTTTTGCAGGTGCCACTAGTGGATGCTCCAGTAACAGCTTTGCAGTCATCTGAGCTTTTATCAGAGGATGGTGAGGGCACTTTCCAGCATAGTCTTTACAAGATGGGTGTCTTGCCCTGAAGGAAGCTTATGAAGGCTACTATGATTGTTAAAGCTTCTGCTCTGGTCCCAATAGTCTCAAGAGTGGCTGTTGTCTGGTCTAGGAATCTGTTCCAACTTATTTCAGCCAGCAGCTGTTGCATGATAGAGGGAGCCATGCCATTAGGGTTCTTACAGCTCATTATGGCAACGCAGTGCAGAAAATTAAAGAAGTGTGAGAGCCTTCTTCCAATTACTGAAACCTGAAACCGTAAATTCAACATTCTTTTCTCTGAAAATCACTAACTCAAGACTTCTAATGGTGCCACCCAACAAATGGGAAAGATCAACAACTGCCCATATACCTGTATTTTCTGTTGTGGCTCCCATTGTTCAAATAGACATTCTGAGGAAGTCAGGAAAGCTTCCAGATTTTTGTTATTCTGTCAACTATATAAAACAGAATGGTTCAAGAGGGCATTTTAATAAAGGTAATAGGGCTATAGGTTAATGAAATGGTTCAGAAAGGAGCTTTTATAAAAAAAACAGGACTGTGAACTGTATATTATATACTACCTGTTTCCTGTATGTATTATCCTGCTCTTACTGCAGTGTTTTCTACCTTTGTAATATCATTTTCTGCATTGTTTGTCATACCACATGTAATTCAAAAGGGAATTAGATAAGCATATGGAGCAGAGGTCCATCAGTGGCTATTAGCCACAAGGTATAGATAGGGGCTCTGGGGCAAGTGATGCTCTGTCTTCTTGGTGCTTGGAGGGGGGGGTCAACAGTGGGAGGGCTTCTAATGTCCTGGCCCCAATGGTGGACCTCCTGATGGCACCTGGTATTTCTGGCCACTGTGTGACACAGAGTGTTGGACTGGATGGGCCTTTGGCCTGATCCAACATTGGCATCTCTTATGTTCTTATGTTCTTAATTATTTTTGCTCTGTTTCAAATAGCTATAATCCTAGTCTTATTGCATTGTTAGATGTTTTGTGAATTACTGCATTGGTTTACACTGTGTAATCCATTTTGAGTCTCAGTCAGAAAAGTAAACTATATATAAAATAAATAAAATAAAGTGCACAGGATCAGGCTGTGAGTAGGATTCTTTTCTAAGTGAATAAACATAAGGTCAAGCAACAGCAGGCTGATCCATGAGGTGCCCACAGGTGCAGGTGGGATCCTTTCCCAATAACTTCCTATCTTCAGAGCAAACACCACAACCCTCTCCTCTGAAGGAGATTCCTGTGGGTTAGCATATATTAGCAAAAGATTTGTGCACACTTACCTTGGGACCTAAATTACTTATTATTCATCTCCTGTTCTGTCAAAAATAATTTCCCCAGCAATGTTCTACAAGACTAGTGTGAAACACTGTCCTGTTCTCTCTTTTTCTTTAATTCTGAGTCTGCTACAACACCTTTTTATCCTTTCATTCCTTAATCTCTCTCTCTGCTTTATTCCATCCAACATGATTTCATTCCCCCTCCCCCTGCAGGCTTTTAAAATCATGACTCTTCACCCCTGCTAACTGCTAATTGTGTTCTAGCCAATTGCATAGAGAATTCACCCTTGGAAGATTTATGACAGGATTCACACTTTTTACCTTAACTCCTTCCTTTTTTTTACATAGAAAATTTACACCTGAAAGATGTGTGGCAGATTTCATATCTAATGCTGATTCCCGCATTGGGCTCCAGAGATTATTAAATAAGTTTGCCACTTACTGCCACTCGGAAAGTTTAGAAATTAATAATAGTGAAAGACTATTTTATAAGAAATGGAACACTCCTGTATACCAGTGGTCTATTGAGGATATTCAAATTGAACAAGTGAAAGAGTTTATGTATTTTGGGATATTTATTTATTCAAATTTATATCCTATCCTCCCTGTGAATGGGCTCAGGGCGGATTACAGACAAACAATTGAGCCATTTGGCCACACAATACAATAAGAATGAATAAGCAGTTAAAATATTAAAACAACATTTAAAGCTGACTGCATCAAAGCTGGTGCCACTGGATTTGAGTGCCGCATGATGGAGTGAGCTCCCATCTCTGGTTCCAGCTCCTGCCAACCTAGCAGTTTGAAAGCAAGAAATTGCAAGTAGATAAATAGGTACCACTTTGATGTGAAGGTAACAGTGTTCCATGCAGCTTGGTGTTTAGTCATGCCGGCCACATGACCACAGAAAGTCTTCGGACAGCGCTGGCTCTTTGGCTTGGAAACAGATGAGCACCGGAACCCTAGAATTGGATTCAACTGGCTTTCGAACAAGGGAAATCTTTACCTTTTACCTTAGTGGGGGGGGAATCTTCCTTATTGGATGCCCACCGCCTCAACTAAAGGCCTGGCAGAACAGCTCAGTTTTACAGATCCTGCGGAATGATAACAGGTATTTTTCCCTCACGATCTGTATTTGTCATTTCATCAAAAGGCTATCCTGAAGCTGTATCGATGGCTTATTAATTTTTTTCCCAGGTATTGCAGGGCGATTCAAGTTTTTCATATAAAAATTATTCCTATTTTGCTTTTGGAGGTGGCATTTTTGATTCAGTTGGTAAATGAAACTTTTGATCTTTAATTTGTTTTCTTTGTAAACGGACTAATGTTCCTGGTATATCATTACGTGTTGAGTTGGGTCAATTATCCTTGGAGGCTAGAGCTTGGCAATTGGCTTTCCGTTTATCTTTTTACATATTTTAAAAATTATTCAGGGTATTTAGCTCTAATAGAAGCAGATTGTTTTAGATCCTTCTGATTAAGATTTTTGACTCAAAACTTCCTCTCATTGGTTTAAGTCCTGACATGACTCAGGAAGTTGTAAATTTCTTTGGAAACATATTAAGGAAATTGATTATTTGAGTACATGTTTTCATGCCCACAGGATTTGTTCTTCCTATTTTTTTTTAATCCCTCGGCCTAGATCACTGCATTCCTATGCCTTCCATTTGTCTGTCCCAAATGATTTTAGAGCTTTTTTTTTAAACTGACGGCTAAATGTGCAGCTCACCCATGTTACAAGTGGTAGATTACTGAGCACCCGTTTATCAGAGCCATTTGTGTAACTGTTCTTTAGGGAAGATTAGCTGAGCTCTGAGCAGGAGCAGGAGACAGAGCTGCTAGAGGGGTGAGTGTTTTTTTACTTGCCTTCAGCTGAGGGGATTCACCTGAGGATATTGTATGGGAGGACTGTGTTTGGGAGTGTGTGAAAGCGCTTAGAGTTGTTGCAGAATCCTGGCTGCTTGAGAGAGGGAGAGGAAGAGGCATTTTTTGACAGTGATTGACTGTAATTCAGTATTTAAGATAGCACCTTGCCAGAGGCACGAGCCGAAGGGCGAGCTAAAGGGCTCTTTGCCTGTGGCTCTTAGACTAGGGACTCTGTAAGAAGCCCAAGAAGAGCCAGAAAGCCAAGGCCCTAGGCTCTTTGTTTTCCCCATAAAGTAATTTGACTTCGACAAGAAAAACCACATAAATACAAAGGGTTCTAAAAGGGGGATTATATTTACTTATTTTAAAAGAATTATGAAGCCAGAATGCCAGCAGGGGGTTGGGGGCTATCCAGTGTTTTGCATGGAGTGTCACATGTATGACTATCTGCCCACTGGAAAGAGGTCTTGGGTGTG
>NW_015167527.1:2757351-2757470 GCF_001447785.1 Gekko japonicus | reverse complement strand
AGTCGGCACCAAGGATGTGGGGAAATGCAGTCGTGAGGTCCTGGAGGAGAAATTTAGGCTCCTGGGCAGGAAACTTAGGTTCAGGACCTCCAAGGTAGCTTTCTCAGAAGTGCTACCTG
>NW_015167527.1:2740801-2754531 GCF_001447785.1 Gekko japonicus | reverse complement strand
ACGGATAAAAGGAAGCACTTCTTCACCCAAAGAGTGATTAACACATGGAACTCACTGCCACAGGAAGTGGTGGCAGCTACAAACATGGACAGCTTCAAAAAGGAATTAGATAAGCATATGGAGGTCCATCAGTGGCTATTAGCCACAAGGTATAGTTAGGGGCTTAGTGTTGGACTGGATGGGCCTTTGGCCTGATCCAACATTGGCGTCTCTTATGTTCTTATGGTGCAAGTTTTATGGGAATGCTCCCTATATGTGACTCCTAGGAATTGATTTTTAAAGTACTATTTGGGAAATATTTCCTTTTTACCTCACTAGAAGGTGATCTCATTCTTTTTACCTGATAGATCTCTTAACTCCTTGCTGTCACTAATTTTTTGTTTCGGTATAAAGGGGTATGAAATCTCAGAGATGAAGTTTATCAGAGGGAGGGTACATGACTGCTCAAGATATTTCATGAAAAGACTTTTAATCCAATGAAAGGAAAGGAAAGTCCAGCATCCTGTCTCACATAGGGGTGAAGAACAGGACACAGAGACTGAGACCTTCCCCTAATGTTGCCTCCTAGAGGTTTAGTGCCTCTGAACTTTGAGGTTCCCTTTAGTCATCATGGTCAGTTACCGCTGATAGATCTATCCTTCATAAATCTGTCTAATCCCCTTTTAAAGTTTTCTGTGCCTGTGGCCATCACTACATTCTCTGGCAGCTAATTCTACATTTAATCACTTACTGTGTAAAGAAGTATTTCTTTCTGTCCATTCTGAATCTACTGCCCATCAGCTTCATTGGATATCCTGGAGTTCTAGTATTTTGGGAGAGGGAGAAAAAATTCTTTTTGTCAATTCTCTGCACCCCATGCACCCCATGATTTCTTAAACTCTATTATGTCCCCCCTTAATCGTCTCTTTTCTAAACTGAAAAGTCCCAGACTCTTCAGATTTCCATATAGGCAAGGTGTTCCAACCCCCAATCATCTTGGTTGCCCTTTTCTATACTTTTTCTAGCTATTCAGTGTTCTTTTAAAGATACGGGGACCAGAATTGTACACAGTATTCCAAATGAGGTCACACCATAGAGATCCTTTGTGGAGATCCTTTGGGAGCTCTTTACACTCAACCTTGTTTTTCACCATCCTGAATAATTTTGTGTTGTCTGCAAACTTGGCCACTATACTACTTACCCCTAGTTCCAGATAATTTAAGAATAAACAAAATAGTACCGCCTCAAAACTGATCCTTGTGGTCTTACTTCTCTCCATTATTAGAACTGTCCATTTATTCTTACTCTTTGCTACTTGTCATTTAAACAGTTTAATCCATAAGAAGAAGAAGAAGAGAGAAGAGATTGAATTTATACCCCGCCTTTCACTGGGAGTCTCAGAGCGGCTTACAAACTCCTTTCCCTTCCCCTTCCCCACAACAGACACCCTGTGAGGTGGGTGGGGCTGAGAGAACTCTGACACAAACTGCTCTTTCAGGAACAGCTGTGCCAGAGCTTGTGACTGACCCAAGGTCACATCAGCAGGTGCAAGTGGAGGAGTGGGGAATCAAACCCGGTTCTCCCAGATTAGAGTCCGCACACTTAACCACTACACCAAACTCTTATCCCATGACTGCTGCATTTACTCAAGAGTCCTTGGTGGAGTACCTTGTCAGAAGCTTTCGGAAAGTCTGTAATATCTACAGGGTCACCACTGTCTACATGCTTGTTCACTTTCTCAAAGAACTCCAAAGATCTGTGAGGCAGGACTTCCCTTTGCAAAAGTCATGCTGATTTTCTCTCATCAGGCTTTGTTCCTCTACGTGCCTAATAATTCTATTTTTGATTACAGTTTCTACTTATTTGTTTGGGACAGATGTTAGGCTGACTGGCTTGTAATTTCCTGGTTTCCCTCTAGATCTCTTTTTAAAAATTGGTGTAACATTTGCTACTCTCCAGTCTTCTGGTACATGGGCTGAACTGACTGATAGTTGATCTATTAACCCGTATATGTAAGCCCTCTCACATTTGAGGTCTCAAGCGTATGCCATCAGGACTTGGAGACATTGGTTTTTCATTTCCCCAGTAGATCTAGAACTTTTATCTCTTGTCACACCAATTTGACTCAGTTCTTCAGACTTCCTGAAAATCGTTGCTGTGGCTTGGGTGCATACTTTTCACAGGGAACAGTAAAGCAAAAAAGTAATTGAGCTTCTCTGCTATTTCCACATCTTCCGTCAGCAATTTTTTAATTCCTTGGTCATCCAAAGGCTGAACTGCTTTTTTCTGGCCGGTTTCCTGCACTGTATATGTTTAAATAAATTTTTATTGTCTTGATTTTAGCAACCCACTCCTCAAAATCCCTTTTTGCATGCGTGATTATTGACTTACATTTCTTTTGCCGGAGCTTATGGTCTCTTTTGTTCAATTAATTGGAGCAGACCTTCCACTTTGTAAAAGAAACCTTTTTACTTTTTATAGTATCCTTTACCTATATTGTTAACCATGCAAGCATTTGTCTAGACTTGACAGTGCCTTTCCTAACCTGTGGAATTTATGCTTCAGTTAGTGTGTTTTTAAATAGCTTCCAAGCATCTTCTAGGGATTTGACTCTCTCATATTTCCCTTTCAGCTTTCTTTTCACTATTCCCCTCATATTTGTAAAGCTCCCTCTTTTGAAATCAAATGTTACAATTCTGGACTTCAAGGGCTACTTTCCATTGATCTGAATGCTGAACTTAATAGCATTGTGGTCACTGTTCCCAGTTGGTGTAACAACCTTTACATCTCTCATCAGATGTTGAGTCCAAGTCACTCAAAACCAAGTCCAAGATCACTACCCTCTGGTTGGCTCTGTGACCAACTGTTCCAATGCACAGTCATTTATGATGTCTAGGAATCTAACTTCTAGAGCATTTGTCAAGTACATGTTTACCCAGTCAATATGAAGTTAGTTGACATCTCCCAGTATAATAACAAATTGAATAAAATAAATAAATACTTGCAATGAGGCTTCTAGAAAACTTTATAGAGACCTCTTGGAGGCCTATGAGGTGGTGGTGAAGGCAGCAAATAAGACATTTTCCTGCCTCCATTGCCTCTGCGAGTCTGCGTCCAGCACAATTATTTAGGGTGGTTCAGAACTTGATCTCCCTGAATGTGAGGTCCCAAAATATTAGAAATTTGGTTTTTAGCTATGACAGTTTTGTGACTTTCTTTGAAGATAAAATCTTGAAGCTCCTCCATGACTTTGCCACCAGCTTTGTTCCCAGTAGTACGTTGGAGGTTCCATGTTTACATCAAGGTCCTTTTTTGGACTACTTCAACCAGCTCTCACCTGCTGATGTTGACAGGATCCTGTTAGCTGTAAAGCCAACAACTTTCCCGTTGAATCCCTGCTAGTCATGGCTAGTTAAATCCTGTTGTGAAGTGGTTGGAGGCCCCCTGAGAGATTATTAATCTTTCTCTCTTCCAGGGTTGCTTCCCTAGGTCCTTGAAGGAGGCTATAGTTAGACACCTGCTCAAGAAACCATCCTTGGCTCTTGAGGACCTACCCAATTACTGCCTGATATCAAATATTTCTTATCTTGGGAAGCGGATTGAGAGGGCAATAATAGAACAGCTTCAGGGATTCCTGGATGAGACATCAGTACTTGATCCCTTCCAGTCTGGCTTCAGGCCTGGGTTTGGAACTGAGACAGTGCTAGTAGCGTTGGTGGATGAACTCCACCATCAACTGGATGAGGGTGGGTCTGCAGTGCTGATTTTATTGGACTTGTCAGCAGCATTTGACACAGTTGATCTTTTGATTCTGGCCTCAGTGGGTTCATGGGACTGCCTTAGTGTGGTTCCTTCTGTTCTTCCAGGGACACCATTGGAGGGTAGTGGTTGGGGATGAGTATTCCGCCAAGTGTTTTATTGTGTTTCAGAGACCCTTTCTGCCCAACTGCAGTCTGGGTACCTGAGGCTTAAAGCATGCTTCTACGATCCGACATAGTCCAGGTTTCAGACAAATCCCTCTTAATCTCTAGCTCCATTATACATTTTAGTCTTCTGGTGTCAGATGATATCCCAGATCCACTCAAGGTCCGCACTCACAGTCATTCTCAGGAAGATTACATCATCGCTCTTGCTTCCCCTCCTAGCTACCAAACTAGTTGCCACTTTCTTGGCTCCAGCCTTGACATATATAAGCACCTGAAAGCAAGGTGATTACAGACACCAGCAAAGCTATGTGTGCCCATTAGTATTCACTTCAACCCTTGAGAGGGAACAGGGGACTTTGCTTCATAGTGGGTTAGTTTCTCAATTAGTAGAAAAGAGCAAGAGTCCAGCAGGACCTTAAAGACTGACAAAATATGTGGCCAGGGTGGATTTGATTTAAATCACAATTTAAATCACTAGTCATTACGACTAGATTTAAATCATGGTTTTCTACATAAAGACTCATTCTTGCTGGCATAATCCTAATATTTACAACCAGATGAAGTTTTCATTTTGAGAATAACTTTTCAGATTAATTTTTACAGTTATATATAAAAATTACTGATTTGGTTATACTATTTGAAACACATCATAGATAGATGAATTAGCTCCGGTTTAATAGGTTAATCATTCATACTTGGACAACTTTTCTGCTGTACTTTATTGGCCTGGTCCACACATGAAAAACTTAAAATACTGTCCTCTGACACTCACTCATCTTTATTTCCTTGTTCGTTCATAATCTGGAAATGAAAAAGAAGCTTTCCTGCTTTATCGGGTTCCAAACAATTTCTCAATTTAGAATAAATGCGTCCAAAGGAAGAGGCTATTTTTTTATGCCAGCAGAAAAAGCTACTACTGTTAAAAGTGAAATTATTACTTTAAGTTTCTAAATCCAAGTGCTGAAGTGACTTCCACCAGTTCACTGGTGTGAGTTTCTTTAAGACATCATCAGTAAACATATATTTCTTCAGTGGTTCCCCCTTAGCTCTGAAGTTTATTATAGTTGGCATTATGGATGGATGATTGCTAGATGTCATAGCTAACTCCTCTTCCTCAGCCCTTAAGGTTTGACCCTGGTACTGGATATTGACAGTATTTGTGAGAAAATGAGCTGGAGACAGTGCTTGTTCCATTCTTTTTTAAATGCTTGTAATTTACATTCTAGCTGATCTGAAGAAGTGAGCAGTGTCTCATGAAAACTCATACCCTGCCACATATTTTGTTAGTCTTTAAGGTGCTAGTGGACTCTTGCTCTTTTCTATTGCTACAGACGGACTAACATGGCTACCCATCTTGATCTTTCTGAATAAATACAGGATTTCCTATATGGGAGACAGAAGCAGTGTGAAAAGTTCATATACATATGCTATAAATTGGCTGCAGTTTCCCAGATAGTGTACACATAGAATTAGATTGATACACTGTAAACATATACAGTTGTCACCATGCATTTCCAATCAGGCAAGTGCTTTCCTTGAATACATTTTTATATGTATTGAAGGCAAGATTGGCATTGCAGTTATTAGCATTTGCTGGAAAAAGTGTAATCAACAAGGCTCCCCCTTATATCTATGATGGTCTTGTCCAGTGATCTAATCCTTTTGGGGCACAGTTGCTGATAAGATCTCACAAATGGTAGACATTTTTCTCACTATGTCCCCAGACCTTTTTATTTTTGATTTATGGCCAGATTATTCAATGGAAAAGAGTCAGCGTTCCTTGATCTCGATATTGATTGCAGCTGCACGACGGGTAATTGCAGCCAATTGGAAAAACCCAAATGGGACTTCCATAGATGCCTGGTTTGACAAACTTCAGGATGTCTGTATCATGGGGGAAACAGTAAACAATTATTTATTTGTTGGTTCCCTGTTTGTTTGTTTGTTTATTTCAATTTGTATCCCGCCTTGCCAGAAAAAGTTGTCTTTTTCACCCTGTAATTATGATGAAATCTGGAAGCTAGTTATTGGGTTTCTGAGACAGAATGAAGTTCTTCCATGTAGAAATGATTATAGAATCTGGTTAAAATTGTAAGGTTATTGTAAACATGTATTAATATGAGTTGTTATGAGTGTACGAAAATTGTACAAACATTTAAGTTTAACCTAGCTTTTCTGGAACTAACTACTGGTCGATAATGTTATAATAGTTTTACTTTTAGATTGCTCTTTTTTGTGAACTGAATAAATATTTTATTAATTAAAAAAAACCATTGTCGAATGTTACAAAAACTACCTTACTTACCAGTAGTGATGAGCATGAGCCACCTCACAAACCAAAATTTGGGTTGAACTTGGACTGGTGTGGAGCTCAGGATGGATATTTAGGGAATGCACCTTCCCCAGACATTTACTGGACTTCTGGCTGGTTCCGTTTGGCTGTTCAGGACTAGCCATTTAAACCTAACAGCTGATGGGGTGGGGTCCGCAAGTCAGCTGTTAGGTTTAAATGGCCAGCAGCCATTTACCTTTCCATTTTGCTTCCCACATTTGAAGGGGGGGAGCGAAACCAAAGGGATAAATGGCTTAGCCATTTAAACCTAACAGCCGACCGGCGGACCCTCTCAGCAGTTAGGTTTAAATGGCTGCAAGTCATTAAACCTTCAGTTTCATTCCTCCCCTTCTAAGGGGGGGGAACAAAACCAAAGGGTTAAATGGCAGCTAGCCATTTAAGCCTAACAGCTGAGTGGTGGATCCACTCAGTAGTTAGGTTTAAATGCTTTGCTGCCATTTAACCCTTCAGTTTTGTTCCCCGCTTGAAGGTTGCAGCCATTTAACCCTTCCTGGGTGATCCTTGCCCCCTTTCTCTGGGCTGCAGTGAGCCATGCCTGGAGAAAGGGGGGGAAAATCCCTTTCCTGGGTAATCCCCCCTGTTTCTCCTGGCCCCAGTGAGCCGTAGCAGGGAGAAAGGTGGAAAGGAAGTCTCTTCCAGGGTGGTCCCCACCTCCTGGGAGAACGGGGGAACCGAACTTGGCAGCTCGGTTCAGGTGGGACCCTTTTGGCTCAGTTCGGGGTTCAGTATGTGAGCTGCCCTGAACCCCGAACAGAATTGCCCTTTTTAGGTTCATGCCCATTCCTAGTTATCAGTATGCAAGTGTGAAATAATTCAACTTTAATAATAGTCAGTTAAGTTGATCCTAGTATAACTGGCAAGACCATGTCCTTGAGATGTGTTTTAAAAGGTGCAGTCTTCAACAAGAAGCTTTAGATTCCCTGCACCGTGTGTACTGAGCATTTTGCATTTCTTAGAGTACTTTCATTTTGTCTCTTGTGTCAGATACATCACCACATTTCAGACAAGAAGCAGGTATTTTTAGTAACAAGTTAAGTTATCTTTAGTTCACAGAATCTAATTTAATGATATTGCTGTGTCTTGAACGTGATTCTGCAAGTGGCTATTAATGAAGATTTAGGATTTTCAGCACCTCTTACAATCAAAGAGCTAAATGCTAATTATATGTCTTTGGTATGAGTGCCTTTGTTACAGATGCAGAACAGAGCAACTAGGGTTGTGTCAGATTTTCTCAGAAGCTAGAAAAACCAGCGTTGTCTCTTGAGAATCACAGGATATAAATTCAAATTGGAGAGAAATACAAGAGAACTCGGAATATATTTTCAGAATATTTAAAACAGCCTTTAAACATCAGTCACTTTCAAACTGTTCTTACACTTTAGTCAGAGCACCCTGCTAGTTTGTTGTACATTTTGAAAGTATCTGTCATTAGGTATGCTCTTTACAGTTTCAGAGAAATCTACTGAAGCTAAATTACGGCACTTAGACCTCCTTTTTATGTTCTGTTCCTGGCTTGATAAATGTATTTCCTACTGAGGTCTGTTGTACATTATGTTACTAATTAGAGAGGTTTTCCTCAACTAGGATTTATTAGTATAAGAGCATATTTCTTACTCTTATTTTTCTACTGTTACACATTTGGATTGCTCCCTTTCAGCAAGGTCTTTTCTGCTTAGCATTCTAAGCATTTTCTGCTTAGCTACTAGTGTAGTAGTTAAGTGCGTGGACTCTAATTTGGGAGAACCAGGTTTGATTCCCTACTCCTCCACTTGCAGCTGCTGGATGATCTTGGGCAAGTCATAGTTCTGTCAGAGCTGTTCTCTCAAAGGACATACCCTTGCTATTGTCCTTGGAGTTAAATGAGGAGGAGGGAAGGACCCCCCCTGCAGGAACCCTCAGCAGTCACAGACCCAGCGACTCATAACTGAGCTAAAGTTAAACTTTTTTAAAAAAACCCCGAAGGGATATTTTTATTAATTTTTTCATAAGACTATATAACTACAAAGAAATATAGGGAGGGGGACTACAACTATGGATAAAGAAAAGCTACTCACACTAACTAAAAACTCAAGAGAAGGAGATCATATCCGTGTTAAGCTAAATGATAGTAATTAAAGTGTTAGTAAAACAATATACTTGTAGAGTTCTTGTTTTTCACAGCTTCTATGTTAATATGTTAGTTATTATGAGAGAACTTTCTGAGCATCTTCTTTACTTCAAAAGGCGATTTTCAGAGTCCTTTTGCCTTTACTTTGATTTTCTATCTCTGAAATCGTATACAACTTTCATTGCTCCTGCACCCGGTTCAACCTCAGAGTCCTCATCCGTTCCAGAGGTGGCAGAGTCACTTGATTTGGTTTCTTCGTCTTTGAGTTCTTCCCCCAATCCCAGCTGACGTCTCAAGAATTCCTTGGCTTTAAAAATGGAGTCAATCTTCTCTCTTTTGTCGTTAATTTTAAAGATGACACCTTCGGGGATCGCCCACCGGTACTGAATTCCGTTGGTTTGAAGAAAAGAGATTAAGTCCTTATAGCTTTCCCTCTTTTGACGAATTTCAAATGGAATGTCTTTTAAAGTCTTAATGATTGTATTCCCCAGTTTCAGTGGAGTTGCTGAGGTTGCCTTTAATATAGCATCTCTGCTCTAAATCTCATACAAAATTCTTTTTCTCTCAATTCCATTAAAGCCAAATCATCTAATTCTCTTTACAGTTCTCTTCCTATAACTTGGGGGGACTGTGGTGGCTCAGAGGTTAAGATGCTGAGCTACAGACTGGAAGGTCTATAGTTCTGCAGTTTGAGGACTTGGTGCCGTGTTACAGAGTGAGTTCCTGTCTCTGGCCCCAGCTCCTGCCAAACTAGCAGTTCGAAAGCAAGACATTGCAAGTAGATAAATAGGTACCACTTCGGTGGGAAGGTAACAGCATTCCATGTGCCTCGGTGTTTAGTCATGCCGGCCACATTACCATGGAGACGTCTTCTGACAGCGCTGGCTCTTTGGCTTGGAAACAGAGATGAGGACTGCCCCCTAGAGTCCAGGCTTTCAAGCAAGGGAAACCTTTACCTTCACTTTTACCTATAACTTCTTTTTTATTCTCTAAAATTTCTACCTTGTCATTGATTTGCTTTACCTTTCCAGATAGTTGCTTCATAGAGCTTCCCAATTTTTAAACTACTTCTGTTAGAAGCCTTTCATCCATTCTTTTTTTCAAAAACTTCAATCTTATTCCTAAGATCTTCCATCTTGTTTCCCATTTGTTCAAATAATTTCTGTAGCAAATCTGGTGTAACTGGTTTTTAAAGGTAAGTCTATCAATCTCCTCCTACCCTCTTTTGTATTTTTTCTAGTATTTGGCATTGTACAGTAAGTTCCGAAAGCGTCAGAGACCTAGATTCTTTTTATAACTCAAGCATTTTCAGTCACATTACCATAGCAACGGAAGACACAGCCTGAGTCATTACCTTATCTTTTGTTGTGTAAACTCCTTCAGTTAAATACAATCTTTTAGAGTAAACAAAGTGTTATCCCATGAAGGTTTGATCGCTATAGCTAGCAACTTTGCCGCATAAGCACTTTAATCAGGAATAAGAATAAAAACAGTAGAAATCAGAAATCAGAAGTTGTCCCCTTTTCCATTTCAAAATTTTGAAATATTTCTCTTTATTAATATTTTTGCCAAAAGTTCTTAAATCCATAAATCCTTCAGATAACTTTTTGTTTTTATAATCCTGAAAAAAGGCTTAGCTCACTGTAATGAGTCTCATCTTTGCTTGCCTTAGAGGAAATCTCTCTTAGTCTATCAAGTAATTATTTCCGTAAAGAAATGAGGATGGTAAGGCTTAGTGTCCATATAGGCGACACTGCAGCTGTGAGTATGAATTAAATCCCAAGCCTCCTGGTTGCTCAAACTCAAGAGTTGACTGCAGAAATGGAGGAGCAGCCATCAGGAGTACAAGTCCAGGAAGGTTTTGCGGGCTGGAATCCACCTTCTCTGCCAGTGTTCCCAACTGCAGTGCTTCTCCACTTCTTTGTAGACATCAGCCCGCCATGATTCTTCACCAGAAACTCTCAGCAATAAATAATTTTAAAGGATTTACATTTGGGCTTTTTACAAAGTAGACTATTTAAATTTTTAATGGAGTGAGAAAAATCAGACATACTTGAAGTGTTCAATTTAGATTAAATATGTATATAGACTTCGACCACATGATTGTTTTAATGGAAGCACAAGATTGCATGGAAACTTACTAAGATAAATAAGGTTGTTTTCTCCATTTGTATTTGTATACTTTATTGTAAGGCAGGTAGCATTTATTGGACTCTGCTTAGCTTCAAAGATCTGGTGTACAAATCCTAAATGCAAGCTTATATATCAATAGCTGTAAGTAATTATTTTGGTATTAGTAATAGGGTTACCAGCACTGAGTTGGGAAATACATGGTCTTTGCTGAGGGACCTGATCAGGGACCTCAGCAGGGTATAATGCCATAGAGTCCACCCTCCAAACTAACCTTTTTCTCCAGAGGAACTGATCTTGGTTATCTGGTATTGTGTAGTAGCAGGAGATTTAGAGGTACTAGCTGGCGGTTGGCAACCCTAATTAATAGAGATTCCAGGAAAGATGGCCTCTAATACCCCTACCATTTGTACTAGTAACAGAGCTTTAGCATTGGCTATCTGTGCATGTCCTGGATTAAGGGGATTCAGTATGGAAAAAAATGGAAATTAAGTTTATATACTGATAATATAATCTCAGATTCAATTAAATCATGTAAGGATTTGTCTCAGGTTCTGCAGGAATTTGGTCAGAGAGCTGGTTATAATGTTAATCTCAGTAAATCAATATAGGTTGTCTTGAATATATAGTTAAAATGAAAGACTGAATTATTTAGGCAACTCGGGACCCTCTAAAGTGCCCAAGGTATCTGAAATGTGAAAACAGGAAGACATCACAAGGATAAATTCCTGTAACCCCATGAAATTCTTTGCAGAAGTATCAGGACAAATGAGATTTTGATCTAGATTGCTTCTGTCTTGGCTGAGCTGAGTAACCTTGATTAAGAGGTTTGTTTTACCAAAAGTATATATGTCAGAGGTTCTGCATGATAGAATTGTTTGGTGACCCAGCAGGCATCAAAACAAACTGGTGGCCCAAGTGGCATCAAAAGTTGAGGATTGGTTATAAAATGCCCAAATCCCTTCATATGATTAGATAGCAAGGGAAATGACTGACATTGCCCACCACCATTTCAGTGTCTTCTGTTTAGAGTGATTGCCCGAGGGATACAAAATTAAAATGTACTGAATAGGAATAAGATGGACTGTGAATTGTTAATGGAGAAGACATTATGTAAAGGACAAGTAGGAAGATTATATAAATTATTGGTTGATTTTTCAGAATAAGGTGTGGGAATACAGACTGATATGGGTAGAAGAAATAGGAGATTTTGTATTGCACTATGAGTAGAACTGGATTAGGGGTAATGTTAGTGAATGTGATTAGTGTACTGTGATGAACTGCACTTTTAACAAGGCTTAAAAGTGCTGTACATACAACTACAGGACTGTGAAGGGTTAATTCTTTACAAAGCCAGAGAGCCTGGAGTGACAGGCCACTCCAGGTAATCTGACTGCTCAGCATTAACTGAGCAGAAATAAAAGTCTTATGAAAGCTGTATGCTGAGGAAAGTCAACCAGATTCCTGCCTTAATTGAGAAGAGACATGTACTGAGAATGTCCGGAAACAGCCCTGACAGAAAAAGGTTTAGTGCTGACAAAGTCAGATTTCAACCGTGACTGAATACAGTCTGAATTCAGCATTAGCTGAGAGCAGTTTGAATACAGACAGAGAACTGGGTAAAGTTTGGCCAAAGAGGTTTGGGTAGTAGAGTAAGACTCCCATTCAGGCCAAATGAAAGGAGATAGATCTTCTAGAGTGAGAAGAATCCCTACCCAGTCAAACAGGGAGAGTTATCTCTGAGAGTGAGAAGAAGAATCCCTACCCAGTCAAACAGGGAGAGTTATCTCTGAGGAGTACAGAGATCCCTGGTCTGGTGAGATAAGAAACTGCCTTCAGAGACCTAAAGGTCTGTTAACAACTCAAGAATTGTACTGGTGTTCCAAGAGAAGGGGTTTGGGTACTGGGAAGAGGGTACCAGCCTTCTGGGCACCCAAAGAATCAGGGATTATACAAATAAAGTGTGATCCTGTTGGTCAGCTGTGTTGGTCTGAATCAGTAGAACAAATTTAGACTTCAGTGGCACCTATAAGACCAACAAAGGTTTATTTAAGGTATGAGCTTTCGTGTGCATGCACACTTTTTCAAATACATTGGAATGGCAGATAAGGTTCAAACTTATAGCCAGAGGATGAACAGCAAATTAACATGTAATATGATGATGATCAAGTTATGCTAAACAACAATTCAGTTTTGTTCAACTAAATAATGTTATAAGGTCAACAGTTGTAAAGCAATAAATACGTCAAAATAGCAGATAAATGTCAAAAGGTGTCTTTTCTAATTGTGGGAAATAACTGAGAATCTTAATTCTCTCCTCTCAGGCATAGAGGGCACTTAGCAGCAGTTTTTGAGGGCGATGTAGTGTTATGTTAGCAGACATCCCAATATCCCTTGCATTACATTCAGTATTCTCATATACTATTCTGAAAATGAAATACACTAGAATACAGAGGATTTATAGTCCTTCTTGATGAGAATACATATGTGAGGACTGAATAGCATCTAGTCTCTCAATATAAAGATCCAAGCAATTGTGCATTTTTTTAAAAATAGCATTTTATTGAGTTTTATATATTTTTACTTGTTAGTTGTATACAGTATCTTTCTACAGCATAATAAACAAGAATAGGAATGTTCTCCATACGTACAATACTTGTTAATAAAACACAAAGTCTCTATATTTCTGAGGTAGTGCATATAATCGGGGTTGACAAGCAGTAAGATATTCAAAAACACAAACCATTTTTCCATAAAATTATTAACACCTTTCGGATTGTCAAAAGCTATTAATTGCATAGCGATTTTATCTGAAACTATCAAGTCCCACAGTTTAGATCTCCATTGTGATAGATTTGGTACCTTAAATAATTTCCAATTTAAAGCGATTAGGTTTTTTGCAGCCATTAGCATAGTAGAAATTAACTCTTCGTTCTGTTTAGACAGTTTCAAACCTGGCCAAAAATGTAACAAAAGAGATGCAGGTGTATTTGGAATCTCATAATTAGTTATTTTCTTTATTTCTGCAATGTCCTTAGTCCAAAACTTTTTAATTCGGGGACAATCCCACCAGCAGTGTACTAATGTGCCTTTATTACCGCAACCTTTCCAACACAAGGGAGTAGTTTTGTATTTACAATGGAACAACTTGTCAGGGGTAAGGTACCACCTTGCGAATAATTTGTAGTGTTGTAATTTCAAATTCATATCTCTAGTTTTAAACATACTGGAAGAC
>NW_015167527.1:2740550-2740704 GCF_001447785.1 Gekko japonicus | reverse complement strand
TCTCAAGAGGTTTTAAAATTGACTTCTTACATTCCATCTGAACTAGATGACCACTGTACTCCACTTCCACTCATGTATAGTAGCCAGGGGTCGTTTCGTAGAAAAAGAGCTAGGGGAACTCATTAGCATAACTCATTAGCATATGCCACACCCC
>NW_015167527.1:2727153-2737944 GCF_001447785.1 Gekko japonicus | reverse complement strand
TGATGGTGGTAGTGGCGGCTCCTACTCATACGCCTGGTGGAAGAGCTCCGTCTTACAGGCCCTGCGGAACTGTACAAGGTCCCGCAGGGCCCGGATCTCCACCGGGAGCTCATTCCACCAGGTAGGAGCCGCCACCGAGAAAGCCCTGGCCCTGGTAGCGGCCAGCCTGGCCTCTCTGGGACCTGGTATTGCCAGGAGATGTTGCGTCCCAGACCGAAGTGCTCGTGGGGAAACATATGAGGAAAGGCTGGACCCAGACCATATAGGGCTTTAAAGGTAAGAACCAGCACTTTGAAGCGAATCCGGTACACTATTGGCAGCCAGTGCAGCGCTTTCAGCACAGGCTGGATGTGGTCCCTACTAGGAAGACCCATCAACAGCCTGGCCGCAGCATTCTGCACTATCTGCAGCTTCCGGATTTGCATTGCACAGCACCTGGCGTTGCACAGCACCAATGATGGAAGGGGGTTCTCCATCCTGGCCCCACTGCTAGCTACCCTTGGGATGGGCTGCAGGCTGGAAGGGCACCGAGCCATATTGTTTCTCCGTGACCTTCCCTTACTATATTGCCTGGGCCCACCGCTATACTTTCCCCGCCCCACGAGCACCGGAATATTTTGGCCAGGCATTGCCGCCTCAGCAGGTCTCTGCGTGAGCTTCAGACTGCCGATAAATAGCAAGAGCCAAGCCACACAATGGCTGGACACAATTCACTATTACAGATGCTAAAATTTTAACCTATTCTGCTGTAAAACACACCTTAATTTCCTAATCTACCTAACCTGTTCGCCCATGCACCCCAGCAGACAAAATTTACAAACTACTCCCTAGCATCAGGCATGTAACCCGAATAGAACTTCCATTCTAATGTGGGGGGGGGGCGTAAGTTCTTACTCTCCTCCGTTGTACTTCTCCTCCCCCCAATCTTCACCCCCCCTTATCCAGCCAGCTCCGTCCGATAACTGCAGTATCAGGCCCCGGTGTTTTCCAAGCCTCAATCCGCTGCCCAGAGACTGCTGACACCGCCGACGCCACCTCCAGCGGGGTGACAGGGCCCGTCTCCTCGCTGCTCCTCCAGCTGGACCCGGCCTTGTTATTCTCGGGGCTCAGGACTCGCCGTTTGGCGCTCACTCGCTTACATGCAGTCCTCATTTCTATCTCCTCAGCTGGCTGGGGGGAATTCCCACAGGGGGGGGGAAAGGCCAGAGAGGGGCCCACGCATAGCCAGACGGGGGGAGCTCCAAAGGGGGGGTGTCTCAGACTCCCAGGCTCACCCGCCGTCGCCCTCCGGGTCACACCGTTCCTCCAGGCGCCGCCCCACGATAGTCGCTGCGTCGCTCGCCTCCAACTTGTCAGCCCGCCAGTCAACCTCCCGGCGCCGGCACACAATTCACACCAGCCCGGGGTCGGCAGCAGCAAGTATCCTCTCGTCAGGCCGGCGTTCTTTCTCCGGGCCCGGACCCGGCCACAGCTCGTTGGCCCGCTAAGCGACCACCCAGCGCCGGCACGTAACTCACAACAGCCCGGGGTCAGTAGCAGTAAGTGTCTCCTCGTCAGGCTGGCGTTCGCCGGGGGACGCACACGCACCCCACACCTCTCCGCAACCTCCGTACTCGGCCAGAGCATCTCCCCGTGCCGGTATGCCCAGTTAGTTCGGTTAATCCTGTTGTTTGGCTTGTTATTTAGCTTGTTGTTTAGCTAGTTCTAAAGGCTCAGGGAAGGAGGGCAAGCACATACCACCTCCTTCACCGCTGTTCCTCTCGACTGCGTGGAAGTGCTGTGTGAACCACGCCGATTTCAAAATACGCTGAGGTGGGTTTTTCAGGTGAGTTTCCTGTAGACATAAAATGTCCGGATGTTCCTTCGCCCAAAAGGAAGAAACTTTATAAAGTTTGTGCTTATTGTTCAAATCCCTAGCATTCCAAGAACATATTTTAAAAGGATGTGCAATTGTGCTTTTATTCTTAGATCACTTTACAAACTACTAGTAAGAGTACCTGCAATTACTATACAACTAGCACCTAATCTATCTATCTCTAACTATGTTAAGTCACTATCTAAAACCTACCCTAACTAGATCAAGGTACACTTTCTGGAACACAGAGGGTGGCTATATTTTCCACCCTGTCCAGAAGTATGGCAATGCAAAAAAGAAAAGAAGAGGGTTAGATACTCAATAGAGTCAAAACCCCACGTGCAGCAGCTGCCTCAACCTCCTAATATCAATTTCAAGAAGTACCTGTTAATAGAAATAATATTTTTAACATCCATGACTGATTAAGACCATCCGTCTACAATTTTTCAAAAATTGAGACCTGACCACATTTTTAAAAATAATTAAAGGACAGTAGTGTTACCATCATATGAGATGAGTGAATAAGCAGTCCATGGTTAGTGCAAACAGCATGAATCCAGGTATTGGAGAGGTGTTAGATTCAATTAACTTCAGTATACGTTCCCTGTAAATAATGCTGGCAGGGAGCAAAGACAGTAGGTAAAGGAACAGGGACTCTTCATATGTTCAGAAGGGCTTGCTCTTCCTCCGATGTGAGTTGGAGGTTCAATGCACTGAGAAGAGCATTGCCAGAGAGAGTATCAGTTGCTTGATGCTGTTGGCCATTCCTGAAAACTTGGATATCTGACGCAGGGCTCCAACGGAAACGGATGCCAGCTTTGAAAAGTTTAGTAGCGAAAACTTTGAGGCTTCTGCGTTTATCAAGGGTTTCCACTGATAGATCCAACAAAACTTGGATGTTATCATCTTTAAACTGCAGTGACCCCCTAATTCTCGCTTCCCTGAGGACCCTGTCTCTGGTTTTAGGGTATAAAAACTGTACTAGAATGTCTCTGGGGTGGTTTCTCCTTGCAGCGGTCAGGGGGCCTATTCTGAAGGCTTTAACAATTATAGGCTGCTTACCGTCCTCCAACTTGAGTTCCGATGCCAGCCATTCTGAGATAAACTGTTCCATGTCCTTTCCTCGTTCCTCCCCTTCATTCAGCCCTCTCAATTTCAGATTAAATTGACACCAACGTTGCTCCAGGGCCGTTAGCCGGGCATTCGTTTGCTTTTCAGTGGCTCTGGTTGTTTTCATGTCTTCTTGAAGAGTGAGAGTGAGTTCAGCACTGTTTTCAGCCAGAGTAGAAGTGGTGTTTAAGTCCTTTTGTAATTCAGTGATCTTGGATTGTAAAGGTTGAATCAAAGTTGTTACCATCTCTGAAAGGGATTTTAGAAGGTCGTCTTTCAACTCAGCCAGATCTTTCCTTGTAATGGGGGCGTCTTCATCTGTAGCTCTTGAAGCTGGCGTTGAATCGCCTGTCGCCATGTTGAGGCCCCCTTTTTTCTGGTAATTCTGCAGTTTTGGTTGCCTCTGTTCTTGTAAAATAAGTCTTCACCGAGGCCTCTTGTAACTGATGTCTTTTTTATTTCCCTTTAGATTCTCCTCCCATCCCTTTGTAGAACGATTTTCAGGTGTATGGTCCGATTTACAGTCGATTTTAGGAGGGTAGAGGCAGGAGCTCCCTCAGCCTGCGTCTGCTTCCATCCACGGCCACATAGGAAGTTATTGTGAAAAATTTAAGAACCTCTCAGTAGCATGACATATAAGAACAAAACTGTGTTTGTACTAATTTTACCTCAGTAGTTCCAATCCCTGATTTCACCTGACCTTTCCCCTTGATATTAAATATAAACTTTTGTTATTTTTGAATTTTAGAAGTGTCTCAAGTTCCATTTTCAATGGTGTAAGTTAAAGGGCGATCCTATCCTTTCCCTCAAGTTCCTGGGCTGAGCAATTAGCCATTATATTTTACTGACAGAGGGTGGGACAGCCAAAGTTCCTTCAGGGGAGAAGAAAACACATTACCATGGGTGCTCAGTGAAAAGACAGAAAAAAGAGGGAAAATCTAGCCTCTGAGGGGAGGGAAGTGGATGGCGTCCGTCATATGTACTCATGAAGGAAAGTTATTATAAACTACAATTCCATTGGTATTTAATACTTTTAAGGTTAAAAAATATTTGTGGTCTAGCCACAGCAAAATGCTGATGATGCCAGACATCAAAAGCAGATATAAAACATGTATTCTGCAATTGTCCAATAATAATTCCCCTTAGTGCTGCTTTAAAGGCTATAGAATTGATTACAGCTCTAATAGCTGCAAGAATGTATAGTGCTGTAAAATGGAGGTTTACAACTGCTCCATCAGTGACAGAATGGTACAGATGAATCTGGAATATAGCATATTATTTATTTATTTACTATTGATTATTTGTATTTGTATCCAGCCCATCCTGTGAACGGGCTCAGGGCGGGTAACATCATTTACAATAAATACAATCAAAATTTAAATTAAAAACACGAACAATATAAAACATTAAAATTGGTAGTTACAGCTTAAAAGAAAGATTAAGCTGGCTATAATGGATTCTGGCTTGTTGATATAGATGGAACAGTGGCCAGCTATCAGTGGGTACATGACAGCAACCTCAGGGAGGCCATAGATGGGCGCCTGCTGCCTCAACCAAAGGCCTGGTGGAACAGCTCCTTCTTGCAGGCCCTGCGGAACTGAAGAAGATCCCGCAGGGCCCTAGTCTCAATAGGGAGCATGTTCTACCAGGCTGGGGCCAGGGCAGAAAAAACCATGGCCCTTGTTAAGGCAAGACAGACATCCCTTGGGCCAGGGACAACCAGATGGCATTGATCTTTAGAGCATAGCACTCTCTGGGGTGTATATGGGAAGAAGTGGTCCCTTAGATACGTTGGTCCCAGACAATGTAAGGCTTTGAAGGTCATTACCAACACCTTGAAGTGAATCCCGTACTCAACTGCCAGCCAATGCAATTGGTGGAACACAAGCCGAACATGAGCCTGCACAGGCGTTGGTGTCAGCAGGTGTGCCGCTGCATTTTGCACCAGTTGCAATTTCTGGGCAAGTGTGCATAGAGCGAGTTGCAATAATCTAGCCTGGAAGTGACCATTGCATGGGTTCTGTAGCTAAGTCCTAGGGGGAAAGATAGGGCTTCAGTGACATAATCTGCCTAGGATGGAAAAATGCAGATCTGGTGACTGCAGTAACCTGGGCCTCATTACAGCTTTCAGTTAACACTTCCCCCGCTTACTGATATGCAGAAGTCCATATGCTCTTTGATTTAGGCCCAATCTGCATTTAGCATTTGCTCAGTTGTTTTACCAAACCCACACTGGAACAGAAAAAGATGCGGTTCAAAACCACATTCAACTACCCCAGGCCAACACCGTACTGACTGCAGAGTCACCTCTGAATAACCATAAAACGGCCATAAATCTATGCAGACAGCTTCTGTAAAACCAGAGATCAAACAAAGTGAATGCGGCATGCAGTCTGGACACTGCCATAAAATGTGACACTCAATCAAAGTGAAAGTGGCCTGCAATATAGACGGGAATTTCTGTTCCAGTGTGGGTTTGGTATAACAGCGGAGCAAATGCTAGATGCAGATTGGGCCTTAAAAACACTGCATGGAAAGGAATTCTGATGGAGTTACATCAAGACTCCTTTATACAAATTGTTTGATCAAATTACATAAACATGTCAGTAACCTGAACAAAGCCCAGAAATCCAAAAAGAACAGTTGGCAGATGAAACTAAATCACTGATGAGGGCATGTATTCCCCAGGGGTGTCTTTATGTCATTAGTCACTTACTTCTGAAGCATAAATTATTCATAATTTATCCCCTTTTTGGGGCCCACATAATCTAGTTGTGCTTCATTTAAATGACTGTCATCTTGGGCGCAACTTGGGCAAAAACCCTTAAAATTCCCATTAGGCAGTGTGAAAATGAGCATTATCTGAACAGGATGCCTTTGCCATCAACAAAAACTGAGTAAGGTATAAGGACAGAGGATGACATTCCACATTTCTTAGTCATGAAGTTGGAAATGTAAATGTTTTATATACTTAAATGCAGCACACAGAGGAAATGGTTGATGGGCAGCAGGGCTTTTTTTCTGGGGGAATGCGCTGGAACGGAGTTCCAGAAACTCTTCAGCAAAATTCTTTTAAAAATGTTTAAACATTCATGAGTTTTCAGTATACAGATTGAAAACTTCATTTCCGTCTTGAGAGTTCCGGCGTCTCTCTCTTCTTTTTAAAGCCCTGGTGGGCAAAACTACTAGAAAGAAATATAAGAATGTGCACATGCACTTGGCTTTATTGCTCAGATTAACATATGCAAGTATGAATATAGAAATTGATTTGTCACTGTTTGACTGTGTTCATTGCAGTTTACAGATGAACATAAGAACATAAGAGAAGCCAATGTTGGATCAGGCCAGTGGCCCATCCAGTCCAACACTCTGTCACACAGTAGCCAAAAATACCAGGTGCCATCAGGGGGTCCAGCAGTGGGGACGGGACACTAGAACCCTCCTACTGTTCTCCCCCCCCCACAAAGCACCAAGAATACAGAGCATCACTTGCCCCAAACAGAGAATTCCTATCTATACCTTGTATCCAATTCAATCTTGAAGCCATCCATGCTTGTAGGCACCACCACCTCCTGTGGCAGTGAATTCCATGTGTTAATCACTCTTTGGGTGAAGACATATTTCCTTTTATCCGTCGTGTAATTATTTCCTTTTGTCTGTCCTGAAGCTATTACCCATCAACTTCATTGAGTGCCTGTGAGTTAGTATTCTGGGGGAAGGCGAAAAAGTTCTGTCCACTCTGTCTACCTTGTGCATAATTTTATAAACTTCTATCATGCCCCCCTTACGCATCTTTTTTTTTCTAAACAGAAAAGTTTCAGACGCTTTAGCCTCATACGAAAGGAGTTGCAACCCCGTAATCATCATAGTTACCCTCTTCTGTACTTTTCCCAGAACATCAATGTTCTTTTTGAGATACACTGATGATGAAAGGGACCAAAAACCTGCAATATAATTTTAAAGGGGTTTGTGCACTTGATCTCATTATACTGACTTTATGTTCCCATTCTTATATTCTTTAATATTGAACAGAGCTGGTGAGTGTTGCTTCGTAAAATAAGGGAACAGAGTACCATTTATTTCTGTCATATGCATGAATGAGAACAAAGGTTAGGAACCAAAGTTGGGCAGTGCCTTCTGCAGCTTGACTCATTTTAGGACATTTTCTTATGTAGTGGTTTATATATTCTATGTCATACCTATTTATAGCAAACTGTTTTTGTGAACTAGCTGCATTTACACATGAATTGCCTTTCATCAGTCATTGTGTACTATTCCTACATACCCAATGAATATAGTATGTTAATCTCTCCTTATATATAATTGTGTTTTGGAGTGGCCCTTTGCAGCTCTCCCATTGGCTGTGCAGTGCACTCCCTCAGCCATTGGCCCGTCAGCCGCCACTCAAGAGTATTCACGTGCCATTGGCCGGGTGCTGGGTTTGCTCCTCTTCCCTGCCCACTCCCCCTTCAGCCACTGTACCCTGTTGGAATTAGTGGCAAACAGCTTTCTCCTGCTTGCCTCCTGTGTAGGACTAACTTTCCCCTCAGTGGCTGTTGGTAGGTGTAACGACATGGCAGTTACCTCTGTTTGAAAGATGGCTGCCATCTGTGGTTGTTTGTTTAAAATGTTCCCCCATAAGGTTTAATTGAGCTGTAGTTCCAGAGAGCTGCAGGGGTATCACTCACTGGGTCGAATGGGGCTTCCTCATCTGCTGGCCTACAGTTCCCAGCTGCCCAAAGGCCAAAAAGTGTGGGAAAAGAAGGCCTTTCCCAAAGGGTGGGGCAACATCAATACAGACTCCAGCCCATCCAGGGAGGAGGCAGTCTTCATCCTACAGGAGGTGAGTAATGGCTCCTGCTGCCTGTGCTGACCAGGCCACAAGCCAGAGACATGGGGGAACCCTGGGAGGCAGCAGAAATTCAGCCACTCCACAGTCAGCTGGACTGGGGAATGAATGGAAGTTTCCCTGCTCTCTTGGGCAAAAGAGTCAGGGCTTCAGAGCACAGTAGAGAGTGCACATGCGGGGGGGAGGAAAGTTGAAGAGTGAGGGAAAAATAAAGGTAGGTTGATGCTTGGCTGGGAAGGAGATAGGGTTGCCAACTCCAGGTGGGAAATTCCTGGAGATTTTTGCTAGTAGGACATAATTTTTTATTATTGCAGGGAATTTCAATAGCAGATAGCTGTAAGATAGAGAAGCAGTTTTCTTTTTTGTTGATCATGTTTACCTCCACTATAATTTTGATATAGCGGAGATAAAATAAATGCATTCCTTTATTAGTAAACAAAATGTTTACAACCTAACAGAAAATAAAAGTTATTTGACATTTAATGAGGACACTTGAAGGAACTGTACACCTGCACTTGGAAAATATTGTCTGATGAATAAAGATGAATATTTGGAAGTTTTGTTTCATATGAATACCTTGAATCCAACTCAAAAATTTAGGTCTGCAGTTTATATACTGTAATACTCTTTGCATAAATGTCCGAGAGATTATCAAAGGATTTTTCAGTGCCCAAAAAGATAAACCGCTTTTTTTTCTTTATTTTGGACGAATTTCATTGCATCAATAATAAAACAGACATTGTTTTTCATGTATGTCTTATGGACGAAACCTGTTTGGTCTTGATGGATTTTTTTTTTTGTTATACATTTCTTAAGTCGTTCTGCCATTATTGAAGCAAAAAAAATTGTAATCCACATTTAACAACAATACAGATCTATACGATTGTGGTAGCATTGGATCATTCTCTTTCTTAGGAATCAAAGTTATATCGCCACGATTGTGGTACTGTTTTCACTTATCTGATTCATCACTTTTTGAAGTGGCAAAATTGGTTCTTCCTCCAAACATTTATAATATATTGCAGATATATTGGGTCTGGAGCTTTATCTTTTTCAGCCTCTTTATTGCTTGTGAAATCTCTTGTACTATAATGTTTTGATTCAGCATGTCCCTGTCTTCTTTTGTACATTTAGGTATAGAAGTATCCTTTATATGCTCATCTAATCTGACCTCAGTTAAGTTTTTTTTCTCTCGTAAAGTTGTGAGAAAAAGGAAATAAATTGTTTGTGTATGTGTTTTTCTTGGTGAGAGGTTTCATTTAGCTTTTTGGCTCCAGTTATTGATCTTCTTCTACTTTCTTTTCGTAAGTAATAAGCCAAATAATGTCAAGGTTTATCTGCATGTTCAAAATATTTCATATGTTTTTATATGTTGATCTACCAATACTTGTTCTTTCTATTATTTTTGTAATTCTTTCCATTTTATCTTATTTTATCCTGGAAGCTATTTCAATAAGGTTTACTCTCATGAAAGCTTTCCTTGCCTCCCAGATTGATGCCACTGATGCATCTTCCATAGTATTTAATTAGAAAAGCTCTGCTAGGTCTTTTTTCATTTCTCAATTATATCTTTTTGAAGTAAGAGATAATCATTTATCTCCATCTTCCTCCTTGTCATAATATCCATAATAGGTTATGATCCACAAATAACTTTGGTTGAATCGCAGCATTTTAAAAATTTGTAATTAGAGTTTTAGACATCCAGCACATATCAGTTCTAGAATAAGTTTGATGTCTGTCAGAATAAGAGGTACAATTTCTAGATTTAGGATTAATTGTTCTCCAAACATCAATCAATTGTAGCAGTTCCATGTACTGAAAAACAATCTTGGGGAGTTTACCCTCATTTGTCTTTTTAGATTTATCATTCTTAGGTTCCAGGACTCCATTCATATCTCCAAAAATCATTATTTCCCCTTCTTGAAAGTCCAATAACTTCAGAAAAACATTCTCATAAAACTTTTCTTTAGCATTATTTGGAGTATATAAAATAGAATTATAGAGTTGGAAATGGACCTCTAGGGTCATCTAGTCCAATCCCCTGCACGATGCAGGGAATTCACAAATACCTACACCCTAGCCCCACTGACTGTTCTTCCATGCCCAGAATATGACAGAAAACCTCCAGGATCTCCAGCCAAACTGGCCGGGAGAAAAATTTATTCCTGACCCCAAAGTGGCAATCAGCATTTCCCTGGGCATGTAAGATTGGGCCACAAGAACTAAGCACTGATACAACCCTTCCTGCCCTCCCTCTCATGATTTGCTTAAATTCACAGAATCTAGCCTCTATTTGAAAACCTCCAAAGAAGGAGAGCCCACCAGCTCCCAAGGAAGCCTGTTCCACTGAGGAACTGCTCTGTCAGGAAGTTCTTCCTAATGTTTAGCCGAAAACTCTTCTGGTTTCATTTCAACCTGTTGGTTCTGGTATGACCTTCTGGGGCAACAAAAAACAACTATGCACCATCCTCTATATGACAGCCCTTCAAGTACTTGAAGATGGTTATCATATCTCCTCTCGGTCATCTCCTCTTCAGGCTAAACATACCCAGCTCCTTCAACCTTTCCTCATAGGACTTGGTCTCCAGAGTCCTCACCATCTTCGTTGCCCTCCTCTGGACACATTCCAGCTTGTCTATATCTTTCTTAAATTGTGGTGCCCAAAACTGAACACAATCCTCAAGGTGAGGTCTAACCAGAGCAAAGTGATACCATCATCACTTCACGTGATCTGGATACTATACTTCTGTTCAGGGGTCATTTAGGGCTGGAACGTGCCAGAGCACTGCTCCGACAGCCCAGGAGCTGGCACAAATGGCGGTGGCAGCAGGCTCCACCCCCAGCTCCCTGCGCTGAAGCACTGCGGCCCGGGGGAGGCCTGAGGAGGCCCGTTGCCGGCTTTCCAGGGCCTGCGCTGGAGCGCTGTGGCCCAGGGGAGGCCCGTTGTTGGCATCCTGGGGCCCGCGCTGGAGCGCTG
>NW_015167527.1:2697861-2726980 GCF_001447785.1 Gekko japonicus | reverse complement strand
TCTTTCCCTCCTTCTTCTCTTCTCTTTTTCCCTCCTTTCGTTCTCTCCTTTTCCTCTTTCTCTCCTTTCTTCCCTTCGCTTTCTTTCTTTCCCTTTTTCTTTCCTTCTCTTTCTTTCCCTCTTTCCTTCCTTCTTTCCTTCTCTTTCTTTCCCTCTTTCCTTCCTTCTTTCCTTCTCTCTACTCTCTCTCTCTTTCCTTCCCTCTTTCCTCCTTCTGCGGCCCAACTCTAGTGTTGTATTTGATTCTCTTATTGCTGCATCTGAGAGTAGAGTATGTCTGTAATTAGTTCAGCTGTATAGCCAAGTTGTCTTGAAGTTTCTCCAACCATTCAGGCATTTCTGAAGCAGGTTCTGCCTCAGTCTTTCCTCCCCTTTTCTTTCATCTGTGTCGTCATTTTATGTATGTATCTTCTAGAGAGACTTTTTATTAACTTAATAATTAAATACAAAGTTTAATGTTTTGGGAAAACAATAAAACATCTAAGATTCAAGCTTGAATCTTGAACCTTAAGTTTATATTGTGAAACTCAATGTCAAGTAGATCTATATCATGGTATTCAACAATATTGTTTTCAGAAGATTTAAATTTCAGATACACTAATTTATAGTTAATGTTAAAAGAGGAATTACAGAAACATTAGATATAGTTAAAATAAAAAATTAAGAGGATAAGGTTAAACAGAATATGAAATACTAAGGGTAGTCTGTTAATAAAAATTAGTGTTTATTAGTTACTCACTTGTCAAGACTATTTCACATAAAGAATAAACTGTAATACTTTTATTCGTTAGTATTATTAAAGAATTTGAGTTCTTGTATTGAATTCTTATCACCTTATTCAGCACTTGACATTCAACTCTTCACTTGGCATCAATCCAAAATTCCAGCATATGCTAGTAGACAGCAAGTTCAGCAATAATTGTAAATTCCACTGGATGTCAGCAAAGACTAGTACATAAATTGAAGATCTGGATTCACCTGGTTCAAAATAATCATGGGCTGAGAAAAAGTTTTCTGAAGTTTCCAAATGTCTCCTCCCCAAGAAAGGCTTATATTACTCCCAAAACATAACGAAAGTTAAAGGGATTCAAATGCAACAGAGCAATATAAAATTTGGAAAAAAACCTTCAGTCAGATGGGAACTTTGAGAATAAACACACAGTTATATGACCATCAATAGGAAGAATACAAAGTAATACAAATAAGGCAGTGCCCACGGATAGATAAAATTTCTCTGGTGAACTTCCAAAGGCTTTCACTAAGTCATCCAGCTCAGATCTAGTATTTAAAAATGCACATCTCAAACCACAGTCTCATTTTTTAAAAAGTTGGCTCATTTTTCCAAAGTTAGAAAACAAACATTAGCCAACTGGGAAAGTGATGTTAATCTTCAGAGACAGACAGATGAGTAAAGTAAGAATTCTTGAGTTGTAAAAGAGCTCCAATTATAAACTTCTCATTATTTCAAAGCACTGTAAGGCTGTCCAATTAACTGGAATGATGTTTTTTGCAATCCTGGTAAAAGCAAAAGCAAAGCAGATCACAGTCGTTTCTTTCACAATGTCCTTATAAACAGATCTGCCCTTATGTATAGAGAGAGAGTAAAATGCCCAAATATCCAGATAGAAAGGAAAAATAGAGAGCCGAGGAGGAGGAAGAAAAGAAAGTACAACAGAATTTCGGTAGACCATCATCGCTGGTACAGGCACACAGGACACAACCACCAGTTAACTCACTTTCTTGATGGAATCTGATCCAACCAGAGTCTGAAAGACCAACTGTGATATGAACAACTTATTGATGGCCTCTGATGAGTGGTGATGTAGATCTTTCCTCTCACCAGCATTTATCAAACACCCCTAGGGAGTTAAGGTCTCATATTTTAGCTTGCCTGCGGAGCCAGATGGATGCTATGTGGCTTCAGGCAGTTCTGCGGGATCCTATGCCCCCTGGTGGCTCATTGGATGAATGTGTGGAGGACTGGCGTAGCCGACACTCTGTAGCCATTGACGAGATTACTCCCTGATGCCCTCTGCGCCCCCGTGTCAGGCTGGCTCCATGGTTTACCTTGGAGTTGCGGCTGATGAAGCAGAGGATAAGAGCCATTGGCGGTGTGCCCTCGAGAAAGTGACAAGAACGTCCTATAGGTCATTTATGAGGACCTAGGAGATGTCAGTCAAGGCTGCAAAGAGAGAGTATTTTGCAGCCACGATTGCGTCTGCGAGTTCACACCCGACCCAATTGTTTAGAATGACTCAGTCCTTTACTCTGCCTCAGAGCAGACCAAATGTTAGGGAACTGGATATTGGCTGTGAGGCTTTTGCGAGCTTTTTCACAGATAAAGTCCTGTTCCTCCTCCATGACCTCCCCACCACAGTTGAGACAGTGAGTGCCCTCCATGATCATGTTTTCCTAGGCTCAGAGCATTTTATATTTTATATTTTCAGTTTTTATTTTTAGTTTCTCCTGTGATCCGTGTGCTTTTTCTTGATGTTTTATTTTAAAACATTGCATTGCCGAATCCCACTATTTCCCCCACCTTTCCATTTTAGGTCGGTATCTTTTAAGGGGGGGGGGGAAGGTTTGGGAAGTGTCACTTATCAAAGACTGTTAAAATATGGCAAGAGTGTTACTGTTTTAAGCATGTTTGTATTTTAAGTTTAAAAACCCTTTAATTGTGTTTGTTGGTGTCCTTTCTAAAGTTAATATCTTCACTAGCAGGTATTACATTTTAAGGCACACATGGCCTTCCCCAACAAGGTCCTATTTATATCAGATCTGGCCCTTGTAACAAATGAGTTTGACAGCCCTGGCCTAGACTGAGCTGGCTGAAATTGAATCCGATGAAGATGGAGGTTCTCTGCCAAAGTCACAGTGGTCCAGGGTTAGGGATCTCACCCCGACCTTCAGTGGGGTACTATTGGTGCCAGCGCTGGAGGGTTAGCAGTTTGGGAGTGCTCTTGGATTCCTCCTTAATGATGGAGGCCAAGGTAGCAGCCACTGCCAAGTCAGCCTTTTACAATCTTTGGCTAATTAGGCAGTTGGTTCCCTTTCTAGAATGTGGTGACTTGGCAACAGTAATCCACATAGTGGTTGCCTCAAAATTAGACTACTGCAATGCTCTCTACATGGGGCTGCCCTTGTCCCAAATTCAGAAGCAACAGCTGGTGCAAAATGCCCAACTTCGAACAGGTAGTGATCTATTTTTTTCTGGCCAAAAGTGCCAGTGATCTACCAACATGAAAATAAAGTTTCAAATTAGTTTCAAATTAGATTTTAACCCACTAAAGTTGGGTTCCACTGCCCCCCCCCATTTATAATGCACCTTCTGTCATTTACTGGTAAACCAGGAGACCAAGTGGGGCTGGTGATCTACCTCTGACCCCTCCGCGATCTACTGGTAGATCACGATCTACCTGTTGGACATACCTGGTATACCGAATTCGCTTCAAGGTGCTGGTTCTTACCTATAAAGCCCTTTATGGTCGGTCCAGCATACCTCTCCCCTCATGTTCCCCAGAGAGCACTGTGCTCAGGGACACAAAACCTCCTAGTTTTCCCTGGCCCTAAAGAGGCCATACTGGCCATCCCCAGGGCTAGGGCCTTTTCTGTGGCAGCTCCGCACTGGTGGAATGAGCTCCCCAAGGATACCATGGCTCTGCAAAACTTACTACAATTCCACAGGGCCTGCAAGATGGAGCTCTTCCACCAGGCATTTGACCACATTTAGCACCTGAATATAACATCGGAGCCTTCCCTGGTATTTTTTCCATCGGCTGCTTGTACTGATTCCTTTTACGGAAAATATTGGATTATTGTTTGCTGTTGTATTGGAAAAAATTATGTGTAGCACTTTATGTAAGCCTCCCTGAGTCTGTCTCGGTGGGAAGAGTGGGGTAAATATTACAAATAAATAATAAATAAATATTTTAAATAATTTGGGAGTTTTTTGGTGTTGTGTGTGCACATATGCCTGGAAGTCATGGTTGACTTCTGGTGACCCCTAGTGGGGCTTGGACATTTCAGAGAGGTGGCTTACTACTGCCTGTCCTGCATCCCCGCCCTGGTATTCCTTGCAGGACTCCTTTCCAAGTGCTTGCCATGGTCAGCCATGCTTAGCTTCCGAGATCTGATGAACAGGCTTGCCAGGTCAGTGCTGAATATTTTAAATAATTTGAAACATTTTTGCAGTTAACAAACATTACCTCTGGAGACACAAATCCACAGTCTGAGAACAGCATATTTTTACTTGAGATGAAGAGGACTTTCTGGAAGAGGTGGGTACTTGCCTACCAACAATCCCTGGAGGAAGGAATTAGTTTGATTTCAGTTTTCTGTTAAGGATGTACTTACTTCCCCAGCTTTTGTTTGACTTCCTGACTCCTTTGTGATAACGTGTTAGGAAGAACAGTCTGTGGGATCTTCTCTTCAGAGTTCAGTTTTCTTTCTTTGTGACCCTCTCTTTCATTGCATGACTAGGTATCTGGTACATTGTAGACTGATCACTGATACAAAGAGTAAACTAAATAATCTACCCTCGAAAGATTAACCTAAATAATCTATCCCCCATAAAACTGAGTCCCTGATCCATGAATTGTTAGTTCATCTTCATGTGTTCTGTTCAGTCAGGCCTGCCATGGAGACGTTTTCTACAAACTTCTAGAACAGGGGTGTCAAACTAATTTGTTATGAGGGCCAGATCTGACATAAATGAGACCTTGTTGGGCCGGGCCATGTGTGTCATAAAATGCAATGCCAGGTAGCGAAGATAGAAACTTTATAAAGGACACAAACACAAAGGTGTTTTTTTTTACTTAAAATAAAAACATGCTTAAAACAGCACTCTTGCAATATTTTGTTTATTTAACAGTGTCTGATAACTGACACCTCTTGCTCTGAATTATTGCATCAAAATGTCTGTGCTGTAAGCTGCAAACCTACGATGACACAGCAGTAGCAGAGCTGGAAGAAGTAGAAGCAGAAGACAGCCAGTTCCACTGCAGGCCTGATAGAAGCTCTCCGGGGGCCTGATCCGGCCCCCAGGCTGCATGTTTGACTCCCCTGTTCTAGAATTTACAGCTGACTGCTCCCTCATGTGACAAAGGGCAGAAGGCGCACCCTTACCCTCAGTCCTTTTTCTGTCACTGTGGACAAAGAATGTACTATAGCTTCAGAAAGATTTCTTCAACAAAGTTGGGGGGTTTTGGCAACCGTTTCTTATTAACTATAATCTAGATGGCACTTTTAAAGAAATGCCACAATTGTGACATGAAAACGGTGCAAAACTAATACCATGACCAGTGCCTTATGTGCTTGGGGAAAGGGCACAACATGTCGTCTTGTCCGGTGTGTGGCCTCTACCCTGAAAGTGTGACAAGAAAAGGCTCTTTGTCTCAAGGCCACTTCGTGGGAGCAGTCACTTGGGATTCCAAAATCGCTTGATTCCCTGAAAAAATATCCAGGACCCCCTCAGTGGTTTGTGTACCAGTCTTGCAATCAAAATCTGATGCCAGAGAGAGGACTGATGGTCAGTTTCCCCTTGAGTTTGATCTCAAATTCCTTCAACATCTCCACAATGTCCGAATGGTTCACCTCGCTGTCAATCATTGCCATCGGCTTGAACTTGACCTTCAGTGTTTCCACGTCGCTTGCCATCGGGTTCCCCTCCACCTCGAAGATCTCGATCCCTTTGACATCGAAGCCCTAACAGTTGACATCATCTCCACTCCTCTGTTGAAAACATGCCACATTATTGAAAACCTCGTACTCCTTCCCCCTCTATGCCTTCGGAAGAGGACATAACTGAAGTAATCAGCCCTAGACAGAAGACTTCATCAAGCAAGCCAATATTAGCTTCTGACATGAACACCTCTTAGACATCAGAATGGAGCTGTCAGCCACAGTGGGGTCAATCCCCCCACTGGTTTATGCCCTCATGGAACCAGTGGGCTCCTTCCTCCATCCCTCCGTGGCAACCACATACCTTTCGCACTGGCTTTGCAGTAAGATCATGATAATCAGACAGCCATAGAACAACCCAGGACACTGTATGCTCCTATACAGATTCTGAGACCCAGCCATACCAAGAAACGGAGAATGACTCAAAATGCGCTTCCATTCCCCGACCTGATGTTGCGGTGGGAGACTCCATGCCTGTTTGTCGTGCTGGAGACCTCAAATTCTATTCCAAGCAACTTGTTTGGATGGTCAAGGCAGTAGAGATTGAATACACGCCTCCAGAACCAAGGGTTGTAGACCCAATTAAGAATGTGTTATATTCAACTGACCTGGGCCCAACAGACCTATCAGTGGTAAAAGGGATTTTAGAAATCACAAGAAACATATGGGCTAAACCAGCCTCTAGTCAAGCCTCCACTAAGAAAGTGGAAAACCTGTATTAGAGAGGAAAAATGTGAATTCCTATTTCAGCATCCCCCAGCTAACTCTTTAGTGGCAGTTCTCCCATCCAAACAAAAAACGGGAATGCACTCAGCCCCCTTGATAAGGACAGTCATAAATCAGACATCCTAGTGTGCAAAGTCTACATGTCAGGATCCTTAGCCCTCTGTATATTCAACTTTAAGGCAGTTATGGTGTTTAATTAGATTTATATATGGGAACAGATGTCTCAATATATAGACACTCCCAAATGACAAGAAAAATTAGGCAAAGCAACTCCCAAATGACAAGAAAAATTAGGCAAAGACCATACAAGCAGAACGGATAAAATTGGGAAAACAGAAATTCAATGCATCTTAACCTGTGGCGGATGCATGTAGCCAAACTATGGCCTCAGCAATCGTTACTAGATGATACGGTTGAAAACTTTGACCCTACCTCCAGACACTAGGGCCCGTGTGGAGGATCTCCCCTTTGAGGGCCAGGTCCTTTTCAGTGGCGGCTCCTATCTGGTGGAACGAGCTCCCGGAAAAGATCAGGGCCCTGCGGGACCTTATGCAGTTCCACAGGGCCTGTAAGACGGAGCTCTTCCACCAGGCTTTTGAGTAGGAGCCGCCACTGCCACTACCACCACCGCTCCACTACAGAGCGATACTGCTGGAGGGAAAGACACCCAATGACTAGGTAGCTTCCCAGTTTTCTGATAGACTTTTCTTGTTTGCGCACCATTGAAGCTGAGAATGATTAATGGTTTTAAGTAACACCTTGTTCTCTTACTTGGTCTTGGGGAACCTCCCCCACCTCTGCTGATGGAAAAATTTCTGTCTGCAGAGCACAACTTTTCATCTCCCCCACTGTAGCCCCAAGTAGCCCTAAAATGCTGCTTCTAGGGGCAGCAGGAAGGAGGAGTTAGAGAGCTGCTATTGGAAGGGGGAATGGGCAAAGACTGCACATATGAAAATGATTAGTGGGATCTGCTTGATGGTCTTGTCCCTTGATACAGTTCCACCATGTTTTTATTGGTTATTTGCAGCTGCTTTAAGTTAAGGGGTTGCTTGTGCACACTTTTATCTCTCACTGTCTCTTTGAGAGCAGCAGTATCAACAGCTGAGTGCTGTGGATGATAAAAAGAAATGGTGCCTTTTGTGCCGTGTGCTGTAGTAGTTCCTTCTGTATTGAGAGTTACTTTTGTAATGTGATTATCAATAGTCTTAAAACGGTATCTTAGATGTAGAATTAGATATTTCAGCTGTCACAAACCTGGAGATCAGAACATACATGGTTTTAATATGTGGCTTAATTTTACACTGTAGAGCTTATGTTCTGTGGACAGAAATTCTTTGGACTTGGTGAATGAGATTGCAGTTGAACTTACTATTTGCATTTGATTACAGCTCTTAAGAACATAAGAAGAGCCCTGCTGGATCAGACCAATGGCCCACCTTGTCCAGCATCCTGTCTCACTGTGGCCAACCTGTTCTGCTGAAGGGCTCACAACAGGGCTAGAGGCTGAGGTCTTGGAGTTCTTCCCAGTCAGCCTTGGTTTTCACCATCCTGAATAATTTTGTGTCATCTGCAAACTTGGCTGCTACACTACTCACCCCTAATTCCAGGTCATTTATGAATAAATTAAATAGTACTGGCCTCAATACTGATCCTTGTGGGTTCCCACTGCTTTACTTCCCTCCATTGTGAGAACTGGCCACTGCTTCCTAGTCTTTGCTTTCTGTCATTTAGCGAGTTTTTATCCATAAGAGAACCCATCCTCTTATTCCATGACTGCTAAATTGACTCAGGAGTCTTTGGTAAAGTACCTTGTCAAAAACCTTTTTAAAAATTCTTTTTATTAGTTTTTTAGAAAGAAAGAACAGAAAAGAAATAAAATATTCAATTATATAACACAACATCAACACAACATCAACACAACACAGAAGCAAAAAAGCCAGTGCAGCTTCTCGTCATCTCCCTATATCCCTTTAGCAATCCCTTTATTCCTTTGTCTTCTGAAGGCTGCACTGCTTCTCTGGCTGGTTTCCTTCTTTGGATATATATGTGTGTGTTGATGATTTTAGCAACCTCCTCCTCAAAATCTCTTTTTGCATGTGTAATTATTGACTTATATTTCTTTTGCCAGAGCCTGTGGTCAATTCTGTTTAATTGATGGAGATAGTAGCCATTGAACCTGGGATTTGCATACAAAACATATATTCTGCCCTTTAGCTATGGCACTTCAGCTAGACTTTCTCATTCTGTTTCATCAAAACTGTTAAGAGAATGGGAATGTGGATGATATAGTAAAGGAGACTGGATACAAGTCTGAGGCATTTTTCTTCAGATACAGGTCTTTGGTACATGAAATATCAGTTGGAAGAATCTGCAGTGGAATCACATAGTCAATGTAAGCTGGTGATGATCTGAGGAAGCCATTATGAGTTTCCATGTTTTGCAAAAGTCACCATTCTTGTGAAACACAATGCTGGCACCCAGAGATCTCAAGTCAAAAACTGTAGCTCAACATACAGTTTGTACAACTACATAGTTTGAATGGTTAGCTTACTGTGAATTAGCATACCACTCTTTTTGGTAAGATGTTCAATAACCTTCCTTAGAGAATCAGCCTCAAGAGCAGCTAGTTCTTCCTGGTTCTCGAAGTGGACTTTGCAGAGTACTGATTGGCAGCCCCTTATGACAGTCATGAAGATATCCTGCCCATCCAGGCCACTCAGAGTATTGTTCGAAGCAAAACAAAAATGCCCCACCTGAAACGGGATCTTGTAAATAAAAGGTACTGAATGAAAACTTAACTGGGTAAACAAGCCAGATGACTAATTTTAAAAAGGAAAAGAAAAGAAGAAGGTGAAATATGCCAGAATCACAGGCAGAGGTAAGGGGCAAAAATCTGCTCTGGATTTAGAGTCAGATCTATATGTAATTGGAGGAGCCAGGATGAGGAGAAGCTGAGCTCACAATGCAACGAGAAAAACCACATCAGCTCCTGAAGATAGGTATTCCTGTATACATCTTGAAGATCTTCCAAGAGTTTTTAAAAGAAGCCTCTTTACTTATTATAGCTTTAGTTTCTATGGCTTCTTTGACAAGTATTGTTAACCAAACAGACCTCGTGGGCTTCTTTTAGACTTGGCAGCTTCCAAGCATCCTGTAGGGATTTGACTTCTGCGCTAGATTGCCTCAGTGTTGCTGTTTACAGCTTGGCTTTGAACACTGTCTCAAGCAACTTTGTAACTTTCCAGTATCCTCTTGTGTCGGTCAGGGCTGGGTTATGCCTTTAATATACTTGCGTTTATCTGCTTCCATTCTCACAGACTCAAGGCAGATTACAAAAATTTAAAAAATACGATAAAAGGTACCCAGGGCGTCGCCAAGATGGAGGACGTGTGCTTGATCTGCTTCACATTGACTCACCCCCCCCGCTTTTATAGTATTTTAGCAGCAATTTTGCAGTACGTAAAACCAAAATGGTTGACAACATAAAATTGTCTTGTCTAGTGGTAGTATACCTAGATAGAAAAACTATACAATAGATATGTTGGTGGGTTAAATAAATAAATAATTAATTAATTAAGATGCACATCTAGTTAGTAGAAGTAGTATTCCTTTTAAAGTAACAAGGCATATTGTTATTAAGTATATCTTTAGGGGGCGTGGCGTCGCGGCGGAGGCTGATGGACGCTTAAAAGTGGAGCTCCCGCGACCTCCTCCCTCCGAGTGATTATAAAGCCAGCTGAAAGAAATTTTAAAAGTACAACCGGCATGGGGAAAAAAGAGAGACATCATACAGTGGTGAATCGCATATCTACGAGGTCAGTAGACACCTTTTTTACCCCTAATCGTTCACCCCCCGCATCGCAGCTAGAGGCCGCGAAAGAAACCAAAATGGCGGACGAGCGGGAAGAGCCGGTGGGAGGCGGAGGCATGGCGATTTCCAGGGAAGAATTTTTTTCGACCCTGGAGAAACTGGAGAAAAACATGGCAGCTTGTACTGCTGAAATCATTAAGCCACTGGCCTCCCAAATTGCCGAAATTAAAGCGACGCTAGATAAAACGTCCCAAACGGCAGAGGCGGCAATGGAAACGAGTTTAGCGATCCAAGAAGAGACTAAATATCTGATGCAAAGGGAAGAATGGGCAACAGATAAACTATTAATGTTAGACAACCAACTCAGAGCCCATAATGTGAAATTCCGCGGGATGCCTGAAAAGGCGGAAGAAACCACGGAGTTAACCTCCTTCATTGCAAGTTGGATCGCCTTTACGTTAAAATTGGAAGACGGGGTGGCTCCGCTTCTAGACTATGCATACCGACTGGGCCCTGACAAACCCCAACAGAAACGCACGTGGCCGAGAGATATTGTCGTTCGCTTCTCCAATCTCCGCACCAAAACGGCCATTCTGAATCAGGCTCGAATTAAGGGCTACTTACCCCCCCCCCGGCTTTTATAGTATTTTAGCAGCAATTTTGCAGTACGTAAAACCAAAATGGTTGACAACATAAAATTGTCTTGTCTAGTGGTAGTATACCTAGATAGAAAAACTATACAATAGATATGTTGGTGGGTTAAATAAATAAATAAATAATTAAGATGCACATCTAGTTAGTAGAAGTAGTATTCCTTTTAAAGTAACAAGGCATATTGTTATTAAGTATATCTTTAGAGGATAAACTCTCCTTATTATTACAATGGTCTATACCTATACAGTTTTACATAACAAATAGCCTGGGGGGGGAGGGGTAGGTTTAACACCTTGTCATACAAGTAGTGTAAAAGCGGTGGGAGATTAACAGACTGGGAGTTTAGGAGAAACTCCCGTGCCTGCTGCCTTAGAGGCAGGGCTTCTATGCATCTAACCTTTCTGAAAGGTTATTTTTTGGTTAGTGGAAAATTTATAGTTTAAACAAACTGAGCTGCGGCTCCAGAAAGAGTTATAGAGTTTAAAATTAAATAGGATTGGTAATATTGTTGGTCTTGAATGAATAAATATAAATTTTTGACCTGGAATTGTAGGGGTCTGAACAATGCTGTTAAGCTAAGGAGGCTCTCAAATGTGGTTACTAAAGAAAGACCTCACATTTTGTGTTTGCAGGAAACCCACTACAAGTCTAAGTTAAAAAATGTCTTGAAAACATCCAGGCAGTTCTAAATCACAAGGAGTGGCTATATTGTTTGCAAAAAATATTCCATTCCAGTAGGAAGAGACCAAAAGTGACTCTAGAGGCAGATATATCTTTATAAAAGGTAAATTAGAAAGAAAGCCAGTGACTATAGCCTCGGTGTATGCCCCTAATATAGATCAGATAAATTTTATCAGAATGGTGTTTGAACAATTCTTATCCTTTCAACAAGGAGAGGTTATAATGGGCTGTGATTTTAATATTATAGCAGACTATTCTATGGACAAAACATACAAATTCCCATTGTTTAAACAAAAGGCTAATCCATCTACAGGCCTATTGGTCCTATTGAATTTTTACAACTTAGGTGATGTGTGGAGGATATTAAACCCAGGGGTGAAGGAGTTTACATATTATTCAACAGTACATGATGTGTATACAAGAATAGATTTTATCCTGGTTTCTAAATCACTGATTAACAGTATGAAATCAGCAGACACTGGAAGCCGTATAACATCTGATCACTCCTGGGTGTCATGCACAATGTTAGAGATAACAAAAGACAACAAGGGCCCAAATTGGTCTCTGAACGAACTTTTATTACATAATGACTCCTTTTCAGAAGCAATATCAAAAGACATAGAAGAATATATTAGATTTAATACAGATGAGGAGGTTCAGCAAGACATAGTTTGGGATGCTTTTAAGGCAATTCTGAGAGGGAAATTGATGTTCTTAGCAACTACCTATAAAAAAGAAATCAATAAGTTAAGTATGGAATTAAATAACAACATTTCAAAATTAGAAAAAAAACATGAAATACGGGGGGGGAATGTTAAGAAAACTAAATTTGGAATGAAAAAAATTAGACACTTCAGAAATCTCGGCAGTGCAAAAGAATTTAATGTACTTAAAACAAAAATGTTACTAAAAGTCTGAAATCCATACAATGGTTCAAAAACAAAGTAAAACAATATCAAGCTTCTTCACGAGTCTCCTCACTTAAGTCTCCTCATGGAGATACTGCCTTTATTTCTAAAGACATTACAATTTTTTTAATGATTTCTATCAAAACTTATATAAAACAGATAACCCTAAAAAGGATCATATTCAAAATTTTCTTGATTCAATAGGGTATAATGTGCAAATATCTATGGTCTCTTTAGACCAACCCATCACTATGGTGAAGGTATTGGAAGCAACAGCAAGGATAAAAAACAATAAGGCACCTGGGAGGGATGGTTTCCCAATAGAATTTTATTAAAAATTCAAGCAGTTATTACAACATACAACTACTACCTGTAATCATCTTTTGAATACCAGAAGGATGCCAGCTACTTGGAGAGAGGCTAGAGTGATAGTATTGCCAAAAGAAGGGAAAGATAAAAATAAACCAGAGTCCTATCGCCCAATATCGATTCTTAACCATGACTTAATTTTTTTGTCAACAATATTGGCATATCGCCTCATCAAAATTATGCCTCAATATATACATACTGACCAGGCTGGTTTCATTCCGGGGTGCACCCTCTTGGACAATATTAGAAGGACCTTATTTTGGGATTAGGTGCAGAAAAAGCATTCAACAAATTAGAAGTAAGTTATTTAAATACAGTGCTTTCCCATATGGGGTTTGGCATGAACTTTTAAAGATCCATTTCTACTTTATACCATTCTCCGGTTGCACAACTGAATATTAATGGCTTTAGATCCGAGGAGTTAAAAATTACGAGGGGCACCCGACATGGATGTCCCCTCTTACCTATACTTTTTGCTATCTCAGTAGAGCCGTTGGCGTTTGCAATCCGAAATAATCCTTCTATTCAGGGTATTCATATAGGTTCAGAAGCCCACAAAATCAGTATGTTTTCTGATGACATGGTAATATATATTAGCAAGCCAGTATCATTGCAGCATATTAAGGATGTTCTTTATAGGTTCCATTCTATTTCAGGCTTTGCATACAATAAACTATGCAAAGACGTAATTGTACCCTATTTATCTTACAACGGAGGAGAAACAGGAAATCACTCTAAAGTTTCCCTTTAGTTGGGTTCTCAAAGCATGGAGACACTTGGGAATTATTATTTCTCTCAGTTTGGATGACCTGTTTGAATGTAATTACATCGCAGTTATTAAGTCCATAACTAACTCTATAAACACTTGTTTGAAGGTAAATTTGTCTTTCCTGGAAAAAATGGAATTAATAAAATCTAATTTTTCCCAAGTTTTTTTGTTTGTTTGTTTGTTTCAAAACCTCCCTATTGGAATAAAGGTGGAAAGTCTGCATTCTTGGCAAATGATGATATCTAGATTTTTGTGGAATAATAAAAAGCCACAAATAAACTATATGCTTTTGAAATACCCATTATGTTGGAAGGGTTGTGGACAAGTGGGAACTTTGATCCACTGCTGGTGGTCATGTCTAAAGGTCTATGAGTTTTGGAGGGTAATTATTATAAAAAATAGAGGAAATTTTGGGAATTCAAGTTCCTAGAACTCCAGAAATCATATTGCTTAACTACTGGGATAAAAACCAATATACAGAAAATACAAGAGAGCTTTTAGCATTAATGTTGATAGCGGCAAAAACATTGGTAGCGCAATTCTGGAAGACAGAGAAATTACCTTCCCTGAGACACTGGTTTTTAAGATTGTGGGATATAGTGGCAATGGATAAACTAGCCACACAAATACTAGTAACAGAAACCTCTACAAAAAAGGACCACATTCTTACGAAATGGTTGACATTTTTTGAATATATGACCAATATGAATGACCCTATTACTGCCTTACCTACGAAATATGTAGATTTTGTGTTTTGTTAAGGTTATTGCTGCGGTTGTTATGTTATTTTATTAAGAATGTTATACATAAAAAAGAATTGTAGTGGTTATGTTCCGGAATATGAGAACCTGACTGCATTGCAATATTTTATGTTTTGAAAAAGTTATAAAAATAAAGTTATAAAAAAAGGTACCCAGAATTTTCACAAGTATTAAAACTATACAAAATTCCCTTTATAAAAATGCTCTTTTGAACATTTATTTATTTATTTTTGGGATTTTATCCTGCCCTACTCCGTGAACAGGATCAGTGTGGCTTACATCATATTATAAAACAGTACATAAATAACAGAGCAATAATCCAATTAAAACATCGTTATTTAAGTTAAATTTTAGCATAAGTAGAATTAGAGTAACTAATCTAAAATTCCTAATGGTGGCGGCAGCAGCATGTTATTACAGTGCAACACACAGTAAGAGGGATGGGAAATCATTCTGATGGAAACGTGCTGCTTTTGGTGCCTGAGATGTAAATAGCGCACTAGGGTGCTTAAAGCAGGGGAGGTCGATGTTATTTTATGTCTGCCGCCTCAACCAAAGGCCTATAACATGTGTTGCAGGTTGCGGCTTCTCTTGAGTCTGCTCTGTCCCCAGTATTTTTGAATAAGGTACATATCAGTCACATTCATGGTTGTGTCATTAACATGATCAGCTGCAGGGCTTAAAGCCCAGCAGGAACTCATTAGCATATTAGGCCACACCCTGACAGCACAGCTCATTAGCATATTAGGCCACACCCCCGTGCTAACAGAAGTAACCTTTTGCTTCTTATTCTGTATTACCTTGTCTGTTGTGAAAACCCAGGGCTTTTTTTTTTGTAGCAGGAACTCCTTTGCATGTTAGGCCACACATCCCTAATGTAGCCAATCCTAATGAGTTTCTGCTGTTGGGTGTGGCCTATTATGCTAATAAGTTCCTGATGGGCGTGGCCAACTCAGGAGCCAGCCGGAACTCCGTTCCTGTGCGTTCCTGCCCAAAAATAGCCCTGCAGCTGCATTGATCAGGCTGCACCTGGAGTATTGTGTGTAGTTCTGGAGGCCTTACTTCAAAAAGGATGCAGACAGAATGGATCGCGTGCAGAGGAGAGTGACAAGGATGATTGGAGGCCTGGAAACCAAGCTCTATGAGGAAAGGCTGAGAGACTGGAAATGTTTAGTCTGGAGAAGAGGAGGTTGAGGGGGGACATGATTGCTCTAGGGCTGTCACTTTGATGCGGGCAGGGAGCTGTTCCTGTTGGCAGCAGAGGATAAGACTTGCAAATAATGGGTTTAAGGAAGGTTTAAATTAAGGGTGAATATTAGGAAAAACCTTTTGACAGTACAAGTTGTGCAACAGTGGAATCAGCTGCCTAGGGAGGTGGTGAGCTTCCCCTCACTGGCAATCTTTAAGCAGTGTCTGGACAAACACTTGTCAGGGATGCTCTAGGCTGATTCTGCATTGAGCAGAGGGTTGGACTAGATAGCCTGTATGGCCTCTTCCAACTCTGTGATTCTATACCAAATCACTTGCAACTGGATGCACTGGTTATGACCTGTGGTGCCTAGACGGCATGTATGCTGGTGCACACATAGGACTGATCTTGTATTTGGCTGTTTCCTTTTAGTTTTCTCTGGACATTTTCTAACAGAAATACTGTATCAAAAAAGCCAGAAGATGCATTTTCTTATTAGTCTCTAAAAGTCTGCTATGGCAGGAAGGGTGGGGTAGAAATCTAATAAATAAATAAATAAATAAAAGTAGTCTGCAAAAACAAGACTTTATGATGACAGGGGAAAAACTGCAGTTCCTGCGAGATAGAGGAAGCATTTGCAGATTTATCCAGATCCAGATACTTCAGTTGCTTCCATAAGAGTGACAGAGAAACCACCTAACCAGCAAGTAAATCTCATCTCATAATGTGATGAGGGGGTGGTGTTCCTTTTAACAATGTAAATTGCACATGGTGGCTGATGAGGAGAAGGAGATAGCTGTAGCAAAGTAGTATGGATCTGTTCATGTGCAGTCTCCTTTCCCTAATCAGATACATTCAGTGCGTTCAGTCATTTGATTCTGGAAATGGAAATTTATTTATTCCCCCCCCCCCATTTTTAACCTGTTTATTAAGAGGAAGCATAACATATCAAGAAGTCACGCCAGAACTCTCACTGCTTAATCTCTGGGAAATGGAAATTTATGAGGAAGCTTCAATTTGAATCAGTAAGTGGTTGAGCATCCCTGCTTGTGAATGATAACTTCTAGCTTGGATGTATATGTAACAGTCTCTTGCTTTTGTGTAAGGTGACTTCCGGGTGACTTGTTTGTAAAATAACTGTGACTATGTGTGTACCACATGTATTTGGCATAGTCTATTCCTTGAAGCTTAAGGAGCTAGTGTAGTGAAGTTGTCAGTGAGAATTTGAATCTGGGAGATAAGGTTTGAAATCTCCACTATCATGAAGGTCCCTAAGAAAGCTGGGCCAGTGTTCTTCTGCCTAAAATGCAGCTGGAAAAAACTAGTAAGTAGAGAAAAGTTAGCTTAAGGCATATATTCTAGATGTAAAATTTTTAAGTTTTGAAGTCATGAGAGAAAAACTTTCCTGAAGAAAACAGAAATTTGGGGGGAAATTGAAATATGTGCAATACTTATTCTTTTATTAAACCTACCTTTGTTTTAGTGACCAAAGTACATAATTTATACCTTTTTGTATTATGTGGCATATTTATGGAATTTAGAAGTATAAATACCTTCATTTTCCATAAGAAAAATTACAAGTATACCCAGTGTTTAAGAAAGGGTTGCAAACTGCTGCACCCTATGCTACCACAGCACATAAATAATTAACATATGCTTTTTACCTTCAACATTTATTTTTCCTATCTCTCAGAAAGTAAATTCTGTAATATATGGACAGAGACTCTCTCACAGAAACACAGAAGGTAGAACTGCCAACATGTTCAGATATTATGCTAAACCTCCATATCATAGAAAATACTGAACTGTTTAATAAAGTATAATGTATTAAAGACGTTATAGCATCAAGATGGGTAGCTGTATTTATCTGTAGCAGAACAAAAGAGCAAGAGTCCAGTAGCACCTTCAGATATTCTTCAAATATCTGAAGAAGTGAGCAGTGACTCATGAATGCTCATACCCTGCCACAAATTTTGTTAGTCTTTAAGGTGCTACTGGACTCTTCCTCATTTTTAATGTTATAGCATATTTATTGTTGCCAAAAATCATTTAATTTAAACAGTAGTCGAAAATTTTGTATATATTGTCTAACATATGAGCAATTCTTTTCAGCACTCCCAAACATTTCCCAGTTTTTCCATTGGAAAAATTGAGAGAAGTCCTCAGACTTCATGTTATGCCTTTGAAATAAGTGAACTGCTTTGTAAGACAAGGTTTTCACATTTGAGGAGAAAATACTTCATAGGAGGTTTTTTTCAGTACTTCCCTTTCCATGCTATACAATTTGGGTGAGGAAAACCTTGTTTTAAGAAACATCTCTCTCATTCTATGAGAGACAATATTTCATAGGAGCCTTTTTCAGTATTCCCCAAATTTTCCAGTTTTTCTGTTAGGAAAATTCATACTCCAACTTTTCCTCCTATAATCTTCTTTTCCTTCTTGAGTTTCCACAAATTATCCTGCCTGTTTCTTCAAGTTTTAAATGACACCTGTGCCCTGTTGGACTTGTTTAGTTTACACAGGGCACGCAAGGCCAAATGGTTTAGGTTGGCCTTTAGAGTCTATTCCGCATGTATGGGTTGTTTTTGTTAGTGGTGTGGTGCTAGCCACATATGTTAATAGTTTAACATTTTAATGTTGTTAGTTCATATTACTTGCTTTTATGTTGTTTTTAACTTATTTATATTATTTTAATGTTGTAAGTCGCCTTGAGATGCTTTGGGTGAGTGGCAACTAAAAATGTAATAAAATAAATGAAGGCCTAAATGCCCTGCCACATTCAGCAACATGGTGTTCTTTACATCCCAGGAACAGAGTGGTGCAAAGTCCTTTCAAAGTGTAAAAAGGAATAGTGCAGTACTTAAGGCCTTAATTTGGTTATTTGAAAACATATGGCCTGGTTGCATTCGAACGTTCAAGGCATCATACACTAGTCAAACATACTCAGATATAACAGTCAGCTGTCATCAAAATAAAACACCCTTCAGTAGGGATGATGGTGGAAGAGCGAGTCACCCCCTCATTTAAATAACGTTTTGTGTGAGCTGTGCATGCAGAGGCCTGGTTTTATAAGACATAGTATTCCTGATCCCTTTTTTAAGGGGGAAACTGTTGAGGTTAACTGGTGTGATTAATCCAGTCATCATTAGTTAGCAGAGTGCTTAAATAAAGCTACAAATGCAGGAGCGTCACTTTACCAGGTTACTCAGTTTACAAATCTACACAGAGCCACATTGCAAGTTTAGAAGAGAAATACTTCTCTTTATTTGAGAAGTACACTTTGGATAGGAAAGAGCGGGGCTATTTTTGGGCAGGAACGCACAGGAACGGAGTTCCGGCTGGCTTCCAAGTTGGCCACACCCAGCAGGAACTCATTAGCATAATAGGCCACACCCAACAGCAGAAACTCATTAGGATTGGCTACATTAGGGGTGTGTGGTCTAACATGCAAAGGAGTTCCTGCTACAAAAAAGCCCTGGGTTTTGACAACAAACAAGGTAAACAGAATAAGAAGCAAAAGGTGGGTGTGGCTGGATGAGCACACTTCTGGTAACATGGGGTGTGTGGTCTAATATGCCAATGAGCTGTGCTGTCAGGGGTGTGGCCTAATATGCTAATGAGTTCCTGCTGTTGGGTGTGGCCTATTATGCTAATGAGTTCCTGCTGGGCTTTTTCCACAAAAAAAGCCCTGGGAAAGAGCAGAGATTCATAGGTACTAACTTACTAGTTAAAGGATGGCGGCGGATGGCGAGAGGTCCATCTGCCTCATGGTGCCAAGAGTGAAGGAGAAGCAGGAAAGGGAAATTGGTCCCTGATATCACAATCTACATATCAAAGAGGACAGTGGCAGAAGAGTGGATACAGGAAGAAAGGTCATTGTACCTATCTAGCTATGTAGCCTCTCTTGCCACTCAGTCTGGAAGACTGAGACAGGGGACATCACATCTGGAACTTCCAACAGAAACATAATTTGCATTGATTTCTACCATCCTTTCTGCTGGTGAAGTAGGAAGGAGGGGTCCATTTTAGCCTCAAAAAGACTATGCTGGTGATCTTGGAATCCATGTTGACAAAAGGTATGTGGATTAGGGCTATAAGTAGGAGGAAGATTGGGTAATAGTAATCAGAAAAGCTGGTAGAAACCAGCTGGGTAAGTTTTTTAGTCCAGGATCTAGTTACAGCAGGTTAACAAAAAAAATGTAGTAGTATATCAGCTGAAGTCTAGCCAGTTCTTGGATCCTATGTAGCCTGAGCAGAGCTTTGTTGGATGATTGGTAATTTTACTGTATCCTTCCCCTAGGCTTAGTATTTGCCTGCTTATAGCAGGAGACCTCCTGATGCCTGCTGATGGAAACAGGGCAGCCAAATGTGTGTGTGAAATGCTGCAACTTCTGGAATGACCCAGAAGCAACAGTGTCGTGCATGGGCAATGCTCTAGCACTCAATGGAAACCATAGAGTTTTGAGGTTAGTGCTAGAGTACCACCCTGGCACAATGCGGTCCTCTTCTAGGTTGCACCAGAAGTTGCATCATTGCACAGGGATGACAATCACCCCCCTCTCGAAAGTTCTTACCTCTCCCTGCCTGTTGCAGGTGAATCAGGAGGTGAGTCAAAAGTTACCAAGATATCTCTAGAGACGGTCCTAGGTTTTACAACTTAGGAATTAACCCTAAATGCATGAGAAGTTTTAACACTATTTGACATGTCTGAGCCTAAGATTCCAGAAAACAAATCCTATGAATAAATCAGCAAGTTCTTTTCTTCCAGTTTTTCCTTCACCACTCTGTTTGAGGGATAATCTTCTGTGTTGTGTTGTACAATTCTTCCAGTTTGTCCTCAAGTTCAATAATGTTGTTATTTCTATGACTGGTATCCTTATTAATAGTATATTTTGTTTCTAGTATCTCAAGTTTATTCTTCAGTTCCTCAACTACAGGTTTTTTTATCCTTTAATATTTTTAAGCACTGTAAAATTTATTTGGTCTTTTTCGCATTAAACTGAATTCTTTCTCCACCCCTATGGATTCCCCCTTACTGTCTAATGCTGTTCTTCAAACTTTTTAAATTACCGTATTTTTCGCTCCATAAGACGCACCTGACCATAAGACGCACCTAGTTTTTAGAGGAGGAAAACAGGAAAAAAAATATTCTGAACCAAATAGTGTAATAAGATATTTTAATAAACTATAACAGAATAACATTTGAACCATGTAAAGTGAACAGCAGTCAACGGTGGCATTAAGAACCATTAAGAACCATTATCACTGTCATGAACAAATGGAGAGACTTAAAGGTTTGACAGGTCAGGAAGTGGAATGACTGCCCCAGTTCCTGAGTTCCTGAACACTCCTGCTCCCCCCTGGGGCTGTCATTCCACTCCGTGGCCCTGTCATTCCAGTTCCTGAACACTCCTGGCACACCCTGGGGCTGTCATTCCACTCTGTGGCCTGTCATCCCAGTCCCTGAACACTCCTGCTCCACCCTGGGGCTCTCATTCCACTCCGTGGCCTGACAACTCAGTGCCTGAACACTACTGCTGCACCCTGGGGCTGTCATTCCACTCCGTGGCCTGTCTTCCCAGTCCCTGATCACTCCTGCTCAACCCTGGGGCTGTCATTTATTTACACTCCGTGATCTCTCATTCCATCCCCAGAGTAGTGTATTTTGGCCCAGAGACCCTAATGGAAAATCCATTCCGCATTTTTATTGCAAATCTACTTGTACCCTAATGTTTTCCAATGGAGCCCATGGTTCTCTCCACCTCTGACTTATTTTTTGAGGGGGAGGGGGGTGTTATGCAGTGGCAGCTAAGGTAGAAAAGCACCTCCTCCTGTGCCATGTTTTCTGGGTTCCAAGGGTCTGGAAAGTAGTTCCATAGCTGATTACATGGTTGCCAACTCTGGGTTGGGAAATACCTGTAGATTTGAGGGGTAGAGCCTGGGGAGGGCAGGATTTGGGGTGGGGGGGATCTCATTAGGGTATAATGCCATAGAAGCACAAAGATAGGAGTTTATTGTTTACTCACAATCAGCTGATATCTGGGTGGGAAGTTATGGGCTCTCCTTGCAGTAAGGGTTGATGGACAAAGAAAATGGAAAACAACAATAAACTCAGGAAATTGCTCTTAATGAGCCAGTTAGAGGGAAGCCTCTGGGACCCCTAACTGTGGACTACAATTCCCAGGGGGCAACTACGTACTCTAGGGAGCTCGCAGCAGCTCAGCAAGGAAAACAGCTGGAGCTGGGGGCTCTGTTTAATAAGGGAACGAGCCAGCAAGTGAGAGACGCAGACAGACAGACTGACTGGGCAGCACAGGCTCGCCTTCCCCGTGCGCATTCGCTGTCTCTTCATGAATTAGAGCTCACAGGGTGGGGGGGGAGAGCAGAAGACACCCCAGGGCCCCCAGGCATGGCCAGCTCGGTGAGTACACGCTACCCCCTCCCTCTCCTCCTTCCCTCCCCTTCCTCCTCCCCCTCCTCCCTGCGCTGCCCAGACACCGTTTAGTGCTTCCAATGAGAGAGAGAGAGGTTGGTTGGGGTGGTGGGGGAATTCCCTCCCCCTTCCCTCTCTCTCGTGTGTGGCTTCCTCTCCCCCCCCGCCGTTCACTCTCCCCTCCTTTCTCTATGTGTGTGCGCGCGCCAAGGGGGAGCCGGGAGTACGGGGGACTGGCTCGCCGCTCAGGAAGGTACTTTTCAGGATGGTGCGTTTGTCCTGGCGTGGCTTCGCTGACAGCCGGCGGCAACCTTCTTTCTCTGCCCCCCCCAATACTCTCATCTCCTGCAGTATTCGTTCCATAAGGCGCACACATTTTCCCACCCACTTTTTTTTTGGAGAAAAAGTGCGTCGTATAGAGCAAAAAATACGATATTTTTTCATCAAATGGATTGAACTTACTTTTAAGATCTCTTATGCTGCCCATAGAAGGAACCACATTCTAAGGAGTGTATTTTCCAGAAGAGAATGTAGGCTGTTTTTTGGTGTTCTTTAATTCTTTATTGTTACTTCACTAAGTTATTTATTTTCCTATATTTTTCCTAACTGTGTATCATTAGAGCTGCGGTGGCTCAAGTGGTTAAGACGCTGAACTGCAGGCTGTGGAAGGTCGGTAGTTCAGCAGTTCAAGACCCGGGTGCCGCAAGACGGGGTGAGCTCCTGTCTCTAGTTCCAGCTCCTGCCAACCTAGCAGTTCGAAAGCAAGAAATTGCAAGTAGATAAATAGGTACCACTTCGGTGGGAAGGTAACAGCGTTCCGTGCGCCTTGGTGTTTAGTCATGCTGGCCACATGACCACGGAAACGTCTTCGGACAGCGCTGGCTCTTCGGCTTTGAAACGGAGATGAGCACCGCAACCCTAGAGTCGGATTCGACTGGCTTTCGAGCAAGGGAACCTTTACCTTTACCTTTATGTATCATTAAATTTATTTAGCAAAATCACAGCATAGTCTAAAAATACTACTGCATTTCCTTTAGCACATTATGAATACCTTTACACATATTTCTTTTCTTTTTAAAGTTTTATTTATGATTTTTACATTGTATACTATATAGTAAATAGATTATTTTACACTTTTGAGTCTATTTGTCTGATTTGTTATCCAACCATTTATAAACTCTTGACCATCGTTTTAGATATAGTGCTTCAACTTTTCCTAATAATAACATGTTCAATCTATCAATTTCTGCCAGTTCCAACAATTTCTGAGCTATCTCCTCTCTTGAGGGGGTTCTGTCGGTCTTCCAATATTTAGCAGACGTTAGAATATAAATCAGCCTATATATGGGGGGGGGTCTGTCCTCAAAAATAAGGTTTTTGGCATGGCTATTTGTGGGGTGGGTACAGATGTAAAATTTCCAGAGATTTTGAAGCTCGGAAAAAACCCCAGTTTTTTCCATGGGAAAACGGAAATTTTCAGAAAAATTGAAAAAAATGCTACATTAGCACTACTTTTTTCTTTTCCAGCTTGAAAGTCATCCAGAATTATATTCAACAAACAAGTTGATTGTTCTGGATTTTTTGTTGGTATAAATTTTTATAGAAGTTTTCCACAATGTTCTTTAGATCTTGTAGTATATATTTTTCTTCACCTTTTTCATTCCTTAAAGCCGTTATTATCCGTTTTTCTTTCCTAAGTTTGTATGCTAGCCATCTTGTTGGTTTGTTTGCATTTTCGAAGTAATATTGTTTAGTTCATTCTATGTTTTTTGCGTCAGTAGTAGATTCATTTGGTGTTGTAACATTTTTAATTTAATTTTTATTTCCTCTTCGTCTGTGCTTTTTCATTTTATCTTCTATTTTAATTTGTTTCCCTAAGTCCTCATATTTCTTCTTCTTTTGTTTCTTTTTCCAGGCATCCTGATTAATAAACCATCCTCTTATAAATGCTTTAAATGCTTCCCATACTATTTCTATTGACATTTCAGGTTGTATGTTTCTTTTAAAGAATTCTTGAATGTCAACTCTAGTTTTCTTTATAAATTTCTGATCTCTTAGTAATGCTGTATTCATGGGCCACCTGGTTTTTCTTTGTATTTCGTGGAAGGTCAGTAATAAAGGGCTGTGGTTGGCAAACGGTAATATTTCAGCTTCTATTAATTCATTTAACATAGTTGTTATTATCCATGCCATATCTATGCTTGACCAAGAGTTGTGTCTTGCTGAATAGTACATATAATCTTTCTTTTCTACGTTTCTAGTTCTCCAAGCATCTGTTATATTATATTCCTCTGCCATTTGTAGAAAGGCTTTAGAGAGAACCACTCCTGATTTTCTATCTCTTTTCTGATTCTTCCTATCTAATTCCAGATCAAATACTGCATTATTGTCGCCTATAATACATATATCTTCAAATACTTTTGTTGTTAGAACTTTCTGTATTTACACTTATATTTGGCTTTTCTGTTCCCTCTTTGCTGCTGGAGGGTCAAGAGGTGTCTTTCTAGCCAGGCATCATGGGGGGGGGGGAGAGCCATGATGAACTGGCTCCTTTACTACTACAGGGGAGATTCCTCTGTACTGTTTCATCCACTGCTTCCACTCTACCCAGGCTGGTGCTGAAAGATGTATCAGAGGTGCCACAAGTGTGCCTTGGATTGCATTCTGGGTAGGTTGTGTGTTGGCCTTTCCATTCCCTCTGACCATGCTTTGGGGGAGGCACAATGAACTGGCTCCCTGTCTGTTACAAGTGAGAGTCCCCTGTGCTGTTTCCTCTATCACTTCTCTACTCTCCTCTTTCATGTGTGATTTGGTGGTGTGATAGAATGTTTGGAGCCAAAGAATGAGACAGTTATTAATCATTAATATACAACATCTAGTATTCTACTGTCATATTTTGTCAGTTTATCTGAAAATCCATTAAAAGTTGTGGAATCTGATATGATGTTTGAGTCTTTTTATTTAGATTTCAATAACTATTAGGGGTGTGTACAAAAAAATTGGTATTTTTCAGCTGTATTGAACTTGACAAAAATGGTATTCCCGATATTCCTGAATCCCAATATTGTTATGATATTGGAATTTGGGAAATATTTGGGATTGCTGAATTTTTTTGACTCTGCATTTAAAGGGACTGCAGCATTAGTGAAACCAGAAGGTTCGTCTTTTCATGTTCACTCGTGCCGTGGCTTGCAAAACACATTTAAAGGGACCATCCCTTTAAGTCCTGTGCAAATTGGCTGGGGGGGAGGGGGAGATCCTGGGTAGGACCAATGTGCAAAAGGGGAGGGAGTGCCCTCCAAGTTGTGTGCAGATTGCCTTGGGGGGGAGATCCTAGGGTCCCTGTGCAAATGGGGTGAGTATGTTCAATGCCCCCCCTGCAAGCTAGAGGCATGATATTGGCAGCAGACCTCCCTGGGATGCCCCTCTATTTGCCCTCCAAGTTGTGTGCAGATTGGGGGGGGGAGATGCATGAGACTCCTGGGAAAGAGCTGACAGTTTTCACCACTATGGCTGATAGTGGGTTGGTTCCTCTTGCAGCTTGGTTTAAACCAAGCTTCAAGAGGAGCCAGCCAGCCCCTGGTTGAGGCCAGCAGAAAGGAGGAAAGCCTTTGGGGAGAGTTCTCCCTGAAGGATCGGCTCTTTTGCAGGTTCTGTTTGTTTTAAACTGGGCTGCCCAGCAGAACGCCAGCAGAGCTTGCAGGCAAGGGAGGATCAGCTGGGGCAGTGTAGAGCTGTCACTTCCTGCTGCCCTGTCCAGTCCTGGGCTGGCTCCTCTTCTGGCCCATCCATAGCTACAGTGAGCCTTTTGGGGCACTTTCCCTTAATTAAAAGCCCCACCCCTAGAGATGTGAAGGCCCGGGGAAAAACCGGAAAAATTTGGGGAAAAGTGTTTTTTCCCCATTTCCCCCGAAACCTTTTTTGTTTTTTCCCAAAAAATTGGAAAAATTGAAAAAAGAAAAAAAAATTGATTATGGAATGTTTTATTTTAACATGATCACTAAAATATTTTAAGACAAGGTGTTCAAATATTTTCCAAATCATTTCTATAAAATATGTATGGTATCAGATTGATCTAATTTCTGTGCACTGGAAGACAAGCAAGTCCTAGGTTACAAACGGAACTATCCAATGGAAGAACAAGATGCATTTCTTCCTTTAGGAGGTGCTCTTGTTACAAAAGAAAAAGGTTTCAGTTTTGTTTTTGCATGTGGGGGGGTTTGTAATAAATGTTTGGATACACTATATTTTTAATATGCTAGTTGTGATCATTTCATGCCAAGTAAAATGTCCATAGTCATATTTTATGTTCCTAAAGTAACAGAATGACTTTCAAGCTGGAAAAGAAAAAAGTAGTGCTAATGTAGCATTTTTTTCAATTTTTCTGAAAATTTCCGTTTTCCCATGGGAAAAAACGGGTTTTTTTCCGAGCTTCAAAATTTCTGGAAATTTTACATCTGTACCCACCCCACAAATAGCCATGCCAAAAACCTTATTTTTGAGGACAGACCCCCCCCCCTGCCTGCTACTGGCAGCGGCCAGTGTGACAGCACCACAGCTTGCCCTCAAGCTTCCTTCTCCCTCTCACTGTGGAAGGGGGGGGGATCATAGGACCTGGGAAAAGACAGCTCAGAGGGCATTTAATTGCCTTTTGAGTTCCCTTCCACAAGACAAGAAAGCTTAGAGGGGCACTCATGTTTCTCAAAGGCTCATGGGAATGCTTTCAAAAGACTCACCATGACCTAGGTGGTAAACAGAAGGACTGGGCTAGCTGAAAGGGGGATTGTTGGAGATGTACTGAAGGTGCCACACTTGAGTGCCCTTCTATGCTTTCATACCCTGTGGAAGGAAACTCAAAAGACATTTAAATGTCTTCTGAAGGCAAATAAATTTTCCCTGAGCTGTTTTTTCCTAGGAACTGTTGGCTGCCTTTTCCCTTGAAAGGAAGGGCTAGAAACAGGCTTGGAGCCTCCCTGTTTAATGACAGGCATTCAGATTAATTTAATTAACTGTAATTTAACTGGCTATGGGTCTGTTCCTCTTGCAGCTTAGCCTGAGAGAGCTGGAGCTGTGAGTTCTGTGCTACCCCAGCTGATTCTCTCTTGCAGCTCAGAGCTGCTCCATGCCAATTTGGTTGAGGCTGGCTCACCTGAATAAAAGCTGAAAAAAATGGGGTGGGGTGGGGCCGAGCCATATCAGTAGCTGAATATGACCTCTGGTCTGTATTCGGCTTAATAAATCCCCCCCAAGTACTGAGAAGGTATTTTTCAGGTATTTATTTGGTTTGGTTTATGCCAACCACACACTCTTAGTAACCATTATCAGGTGTTATCTTTCTGGCACTTTTTTCCTGAATGATAGTATAATGGATCAGCTCAGGAGGTTTATTCTATAAGGGGGGAGTATCATAATATATATTGCAGTGTTGTATGCCCCTCTCCTTAAATCACTGTCTTCTACCTCTGTAATCCTCTTCAGTATGGTGTGTCTTACTTTCAGACTGTTTTGTTGCCTTACAGTTCTCTGTCTACATGGACTGTTTTGTTGCTTTAGACAGTTGTTCTGTTTGCTTGTATTGTTTTCCAGTTCTTCAGTCCCAGCCCGACTGTATTGTTTGTTCATTAGAGATATTTGCTGTTTCAGTTGTTTTTATCATATTTTGTAATGCACCTAGAGTCTCAGTGAGAAATGTAGGCTGTAAATGGAGATGAGAATAAATTTTCCCTGTCTTTCTTCTTTAGTGAGTGACAGCTGCTTCAGGAATCTTGCAGAGGATCGTAGTGGGATAAACCTTAAAGACCTCGTCCAAGATCCTTCTTTGTAAGTATCTGCTTTCAAGAGTGAGTAATAGATTTCAAAATTGGCATTGATTGATACACAGCTAGTTTGGAATACAGGTACTCAGGCCTGTAGCCATGGAGGTGTGCAAAGGAGCAGGGTCCCAGCAATAATTTATTTATTTATTCGATTTATACCCTGCCCTCCCCACCAAGGCAGGCTCAGGGCAGCTTACATAAAAATTAAAACAACTAAAAACAGCATTATTAAAACCATTCATAAAGTGCTAGTATACAATGTTATATAGCAATGGCGAAACATAATAACAAATCATCTTGGTAACAGATCAGTCTTAATGGGAGTACAGTCAGTATTGGTGTTAGGACTATCATCTTGGTCCGTTAGTGCTGGTGAAGCACAGGCTGCCGGTGGTGATACCAGGGCACAGGGTCTTGCGGTGTGGCTCCTTGGTCGAATGCCTGGTGGAAGAACTCTTCTTGCAGGCCCTGCGGAACTGTAAAAGGTCCCACAGGGCCCTAATGTCTTCCGGGAGTTTATTCTTTGTACTTGCTTCCTGTACAAAGTAGTTGCTCCTGCTGTGCTCTGAAGCATGTGACACAGTCCTTTTTCCGCCTTAACTTGCTAGCTCTTGCCAGTCATGGATTCCTCTGATCAGCAGCACTGTAGTACATTAAGGTAGAACCTTTTTTGGGGGGGGGCTCTGTTTTAACCCAGATGGGGAGTGTTCAAAGGTGGTTGGAATTATTTATTATTTATTATTTTATTATTGAGATTTATATCCCGCCCCATCCAGTAATTCAGCTCGGGGCGGCTTACAAAGGTTAAAATATAAATACAACAGCAGCATAATAAACAATATATCTGATATAAAATTTGGTGCTAAAATTATTTACATAAAATCCAAGATGGACGACGTCCCACACTGGCGGCCATGTTCTTCGTAGCAGGAGCTCCAGGAAGAGTTTTTTTCCAGATCTATTGGGCGGCAACTACCCCAACATGGGGTAGGTAGTTAGGATATCATTGATGGAACAGTGACGGCAGCGGCTCCCCCTCAAAGGCCTGGCGGAAGAGCTCCGTCTTACAGGCCCTGCGGAACTGCACTAGGTCCCTCCCGGGGGCCTAGAACCTCCAGGCGATGGAAGTTCCCCGATCTCAGTGCTCTTGGGGGAATGTACGGGGAGAGGCGGTCCCTTAGGTAGGCCGGACCCTGGCCATTCAGGTCTTTAAAGGTAAGCACCAGCACTTTGAAACGAATCCGGTATGCTATAGGCAGCCAGTGCAGCGCATGCAGCACCGGTCGGATGTGGTCTCGCCTGGAGAGACCCATCAACAACCTC
>NW_015167527.1:2654901-2693532 GCF_001447785.1 Gekko japonicus | reverse complement strand
GCCGCAAGCGCCAGGCGTTTCCAACATTCCGCGCCCTTCCTCCGTCAGCATCGGATGTCGGATGTCTCCTCGGTCTCAGTGCACCCCAACACTCTCTCACTGTGCCGGGGTCAATGGCGGCTCCTCCAATTCGCAGGCCGTAGAGCCCGGAAAACTCCGGGGTTCCCGTCCTCTCCGCACGCCTGAGCCAGCTGTCTCTCCGGCCAAGTGCTTCTCTGCAGGCGTATTGTGAGGCTCTCCCGGGTCACGGCCGCAGGATGCAGGACCCAGGCGCTTCCAGGCTCCACGCCCTTCCCCCGTCAGCGTCGGATGTCTCCTGGGTCTCAGTGCCTCCCGACACTCTCTCACTGTGTCGGGAATCAGTGGCGGCTCCTCCGGGGTGCCACCCCGGAGGTTCCCCGTCGGGTTGCAACCCCGGAGGTTCCCCGTCTTCTCCGAGCACCTGGGCCAACTGTCTCTCGAGCCGAGTGCCTCTTCCCCCCCCCAATGCTCTCTCACAGCGTCGGGTTCAGGTCGCTGACAGCCACGCGACTCCCTGGCTTCTCCCCTGTCGTCCCCAAGGTTCAGCGCCCTCCTCGTGCTCTCACCACGCCGGGCTGCTGGTAAGGGCTTCGCCTGGCTGATTAAGCGGCTCCGTGGTCTGCGGCCTCTCCGCCAAGTGGGCGTTTCTGTTCTCCCTGGTCTCTCCAGGGCTGTCGCTGGATGTTTGTTTATTCTTTGTTATTAGTCTTAGTCTTGGTGCAGAGCTTTATAAGCTACCCCTACCCTATCCACTGGACTAACTATAATTTGCTAAAATACTAATTTTGAAGAGTTAAAAGTACCACGGGGGAGCTCAGCACCAGAGCTTCACACCCGGTCGCCATCTTGGAGGGGGTGGATTCAGGTATCACAGCATTTTAAAATCACTGTAAAATGGTGAATTGGTGCTGGCAACAATTTTGCCTTCTCTTTTAACTGGGTTTAGCAAGGTAGAGTGGGGGACAATCTCTGTATCTGTAGGGGGGAGCCTCCCCACCTTCTCTTCCCATCTCCATGAAGCAAAAAAGCCACCCTTACCTTGCATACCAGGCAGGCTGTAGCTGTGAAGTGTGTGTGCACATACTCGCTAGGGTTTCCAACTCCATGTTTAGAAATTCATGGAGTTTTGGAAGATGGAGCCTGGAGAATGTGGGGGAGGGACATTAATCAGGTATATTACCATCTATGTGGGCTAAATGTAGACAGAAGGGGTAGTATAAGATGGTCTCGTTCCTCCTGATAGAATCTGCAGAACAGGAGGACATGAGTAATTGATTCTACCTTATTAGTCATGCATGGGCATATATGTTCATGCATTGGGACTCGAGTGAATTTACTTTGCAGTACAGCGGAAGGGAGTGCCTCCGGGCTCTGGAAAAGGCCCATCTATAGGGTTCATAGGTAATGTTAACTAAATAAGGGGCAACAGTAAAATTTGGCCAAGATTTTATGTTCCTGTAGTTCTCGGGTAGTAAAGCTTCTTCATTTTGTGATTCAATATCACGAAGCCTCAGCAAGACAGCTGCTCTTGCCTTGTATAGGCTTCCATAGAAGAGATCTTCTGGGAATAGGCCAATCTGATTTAATTTATTAAGAATTTGTGTGGACCAGGCAGGGTAAGGATCCGAGGCTAAAAAGTAAGGTACTAAACCCTTTGGGTTGTTATGAATCTTTAGCCAGAGCATTATAGCCTGCTCTCAGACCTTTGTTTCGACTCTGAGTAGGCCAGCCTCTTGCCTGTTACATTAGAGGTACTTCTAGGAATGCCAAATAGAGATCTAAGAAATTTAGAGTGAACCTTTTCAAGGGTCTTTAGTTTTGCAGAAAGTCCGATTTGTGAGCCATACAGGAGTTGAGGCAATGATTTTGCCTGGAAGGTTTTAAGGCCGTGGGGAGAAAGCCTGCACCTTTCCTTCTAAATAATCTAAGAATGGCATTTGCACTTCTTTCTACCAGGTTATCTGATGAGGACAGATTTGCTGAGAATTTGGAATTATAAGAAAAGATAATGCCTAAGTATTGAAAGTTCTTAACGTGATCTATGGCATTTCCTTTAATATTCCAGTTGAACTTCCTGAATAAGTTACCAAAACGGACAATTTTAGTTTTAGTGAAATTAATAGATAGTAATTCGGTGTCACATTGCTCTTTAAATTTGATTAGGGCTCGCTTCAGGCCAATCCTTGTCTGGGATAAAAGAACAGCATCGTCAACATACATTAAGATTGGAACCTTTCTGCTATCTGAGAATGAGGGAGCATGAGTATCAATTGAATGAAGGCATGTGATTAAGGAGTTAACATAGATGTTAAGTAAGAAGAGAGCCAAAAGGCAACCTTGTCTGACTCCTTTTTCACTGGAATTCTTTTCAATAGTTTCCCATCTTGTGTGAGCCTTATTTGCATGTCATTATTTTCATGCAGTTTAATTAATAGAAGCAATAGCCTTCTATCAATACCCATGTCAGCCAATTTGGCCCAAAGCCTTCCCCTAGAAGCAGAGTCAAAGGCCAGCTTGAGGTCCACGAAGGCTGCGTACAAGGTATTCTTCCGATGTTTCACATATTTAAAAATAATATAATCTAGGACTAAGCAATGATCAATAGTAGGGCGCCCAGGTGTGAAACCAGCTTGTTCAATTTCAAGCAAGTTGCTATGATCTAGCAATTCACACAGCTTCTGACAGAGGTGTTTAGTATATAACTTACAAATCACATTCAGAAGACTAATTGGTCTGTAATTCGATAGGTCATAGGGGCTACCCTCACTGCGTGTGCTTAATGGGGACGCTCCCGACTGGCCCCGACCTTCTTTGTTCCTTTTGGAGCCCCAAAGGATTCTTGCGACCTAAGGGGTTCCCCCGGACCTCCTGGAGGGAGGACGGGTACAAGAGACTTGAATGACTTGTCTTGAGGCAGGAGCAGAGGATGGAGCAACATGGTTCGCCATGTTTGCAGAGCTGGGACCATCCGGATTTAAAGTTGGGATGTAATACAACATATAGCAACAAAGGCAAGAAAAGAGTGTGTAGTTTCTGCTACAATATAGTGAAGACCTTCACCAAATAACCCAATAGGAATACTCCAAATTGGTGGAATTGCGGCTAGGAAAAGTATCAGAGCAAAAGGTAACCTGAAAACTTTAAAAGGCAAGAAACGATTGATGTCAGAACTTATAACTACTTGGAGCTAAAAATTTATTGGCTTTGGCAACTTCTTAATACTTCTTAATACTTTGCCCTATAAAAACATTAGAATTATAATAAATATTGGGGTGAAATTTAATTGAAGGATTTGATAAGAAAATGGCGTCGACAGGGGAATATGAGGCAGTATCAGCTGGAGAAATTAAGGAGACAGACCTGCTATATATAGAAATCGGTCAGCTTACCCTGGAACAATTCTTAAAGTTTCTGGTTGATGAAATAAGACAGGCAGTCGAAATAGCTTGTAAAAATGCTTTTGAAAACCGACAAAATTCAGACGGGAATAGGGAAAAGGAGGAGGAGTCAGCACAGCTTCAACAGATGGCGGAGAGCCCAGAGAAGGAAAAGTGCTGCAGACAAGAAAAGAGGTTTCAAAATAGTCCCTCATTAATCAGGGAAAGAAAGAGGAAAATCTCCAGTCATAGGCGTAATGCAAGGAAACGTGTTAAACACTTCTTGGTGGCGAAAAGGATAAAAGGAACTCCACTCCCCGAGACAAACAAAAGGGAAAAAGGAAAGAACCGGGGGGGGGGGGGGAGTAAAGCCTCCTTTAAAGGAAAATGTTAGGCTTACCAGGAAACTGAAAACAAAGTCTGTGAAACAGAAGGGGCAAAACGCAGAATTAAAATCAGACGAGTATAAAGAGATGAGATACTTAAGTTTGATCATTAAGAAAAAGGTATCTCAGAAAATTAACAAAAAAAATAGACTGTGTATCAGGCAACAGCGTAACATCTTTTGTATATACAATGCAAGAGAGGGTGATATTTGTAAGATATCTCTCCTAGTGTGAAGGCAAGACCTAATTAATTAATTGTATGTCTATGGTTTATTTAATTAATTAATGGGTGGAAACGATATTTATGCTCTCTATAGTGGGGAAATACTAATTTTGTGTTAATATAAAAAATACAAAATAAATTAATAAGAAAATTGTGCAGGAGGAAATGAAATAAACCTGAATAGAAGGTTGCGTTATCTGCAACTTTTATTTCATTTATATTTGAATTGTTTACATGCTAAGATACAATGCCACAGAGTCCACCCTTCAAAGCAGCCATTTTCTCCAGGGGAGCTGATCTCTGTTGGCTGGGGATCAGTGGTAAAAGCGGGAGATCCCCAGGCCCCACCTGGAGGCTGGCAACCCTAAGAAGGTGTCTATATATAGGAAATGTAAGCCAAGAAAAATTTATGTTTTGTGGCTAGATTAGTATTTGACCCATCGGGGGCGCAGCAAACAGGCGCGATCTCACCGCAACATCTGGGAAGCAGCGCGCACCCGTCCCCGATCCATCTCTAACGCCGGAAAACCCGCTGCAAAAAAGAACCTCCTACAGAGGAGGACTTACCTGCAGCACCGCAGCAAGCGCGGCCATGGGACTTGGCAGCCTTAGTCTGGTATATTAGGTGATTGAGTGGTATTTGGTTAAGAAATACTAAGTGGTAGAAATGAAAACCTGACAAAGTTTAGGCTAAGGGTCAAGAGAGTGTGGGGATACTCTAAAAGTCAGAAATACGTGTCTAAATATTGTTGGAAGTATTGTTAAAATGAGGGGGAAAGTGTAATTGGTATTTTTCTTTTTTGTAGAAATCCTTTGTTGTAATTAATTGTTTTTTTTCTCCTTTCCCTTTATTTTTGTTTTGGAAAATCCCCAGGTGTGCAGAAAAATCTAAATAGTTGAAAAAAGTATACGGGGGATACTTAAATCCCCCCAAAGTAAAAGGTCATTCCCTGCGCATGTGCAGAGAACGCCATAACAACTGTCTCGCCCTTGCCGCTGCCGCTGGGGGGGAGGGAGAAGGCTTGGCAGGCCCGGTGGCTGGGAGTCACGCGGGCCTCGCCATTGGTGCCGGGGGGGGGAGAAAGCTTGGCAGGCCCAGCGGCTGGGAGCCGCGCAGCCCTTACTGTTGGTGCCGGGAGGGTGGGAGAACGCTTGGCAGGCCTGGCGGCTAGGAGCCTTTCGGGCTTTGACATTGGTGCCGGGGGTGGGGGAGAAGGCTTACCTGCGGCTGCTTCCTCCTCCCCCTCCACGTGGAGCTCCTCCCCCCTGTGAGTATCTATCCACTGAAGTAGCCACTTTCATCAGGGAGAGTGTTCTCTCTAGTCTGGTGATCACTTGTAATTCTGGGAGATCTTCAGGTCCCACCTGGGGGTTGGCAGCCCTATTGCCTGAGTGCCTATAGCAATCCTTGAGTCTTCCTATAGCAAGTTATGTGGAGCCAAACCAGAACATGGGTTTGGGCTTTGAGAGGGGGTGAGTTCAGTGGAAGATGATGTTGGGCGATTTCGCACAAGACTTTGGCCCGGGGTGAACCCTCTGCTTCCTCCGATGCATCTTGTCAATTTCACACCATTTGAATCGCAGCCTGCTTTTGGCCCGGAGTTTCCCCCATTTGCTCCGCATCAGCGTGATCCTCGATTGCCAGGATTTTTCTTTTGCTTCACAGTGATCTAGCCCTCCTACCTCGCCCCCCACTTTCCCCACACCCATTAGCCCACCTTCCCCCCTTTTTTCTTTTTAAAAATGGTGTTGTTATATCGTCCTCTATTGTGGCAATGACTGCACGGCATTTCATGACAGTTTTCGATGGGGGAAATGTGCTTTCCAGCTGGCGTGCGGGGGAGATATCCCAGGGATGATTTTCTTTGTTAAAAAGGATTAATGAATCTGGAATCCAGATGGGGGGAGGAGGAAGGGGGGGCAGAAGGAAAGGGAATTCCACCATTTCATGGCGGTTTTCTATGGGGAATGTGCTTTTGGAGTCCACCCTCCCCTTTTTTTCCTCTTTTTTTTAAAATGGTGTCATTATATCGTTCTATAGTAGCAATCAGGGCTATTTTTGGGCAGGAACGCACAGGAACGGAGTTCCGGCTGGCTCCAGAGTTGGCCACACCCAGTACAGCCAAAACCTCTGCGCATACGTGGCTACAGAGGGAAGGCCTGGAGAGCAAACCCCCCCGGCGACTCCAAGGTGGGTGGGCCAGAGGGGCCCTGGAAGGATTGGGGAGGCATTTAAATGCCTCTCTGTGCCTTCCCTGGCCTGTCCAACGGCCAGCTTTCCCACGCTGCCCGCAGCTGCAGGGCACCCGGGCAAGCCAAGGGAAGGCATGGGGTGTGGCCTAATATGCCAATAAACTGTGCTGTCAGAGGTGTGTCCTAATATGCTAATTAGTTACTGCTGTTGGGTGTGGCCTATTATGTTAATGAGTTCCTGCTGGGCTTTTTCTACAAAAAAAGCCCTGGTAGCAATGAAATAGATGCTGCAATATACGCTCAAGCAATGAGCAGCTAACACTTTCTCCCGACGGTCCTCCATCATGGCCAAAAGTATCAGGGATGAGAGGTTCAAATGGAGAATCCCCAGACCTTTTTTAAAAATTCCCGGCTCAAAGAACAAAGATTACCAATCAGAAAGCTGAAGATGTGCCATGTGATACCTGCTCATTCCCATTGTTGTGTAATGACAATGTAACGTGATTGAGCATGCGTCTAAAAAGGGGGGGGTTTGGAGGGAGAATGGGAGGATAGGAGGGGTTTGGAGGGTGAGGGGTGGTAGTGGGAGGAGATAGATTGAAGGAAACCACTCCAAGGCTGTAATGCGAAAATGAAACCCCCGGAGCAGACTGGCTGGAAATGCTTTAAATGTGAAATTGACAAAAATGATCCGGGGCAGAAAACTCCGACGAAAACCAGGGGTAAGTGCCAAGTGAGAAATCGGCCGTTGTGAATCGAAGTGGCCATCTATCTAAGAAAATGCACCTTCTTCTGTGAGCTCTTTTAGCAAAGCCTCACTTCATGCTCAGAGGAAGAAACAGACACTTTTATGTTGATACATTACTGAGGGAGGGATTACCATTTGGCACACCAAGGGTAAAGGTTTCCCTTGCTCGAAAGCTAGTCGAATCTGACTCTAGGGGGCGGTGCTCATATCTGTTTCCAAGACGAGGAGCTGGTGCTGTCTGAAGACGTTTCTGTGGTCATGTGGCCGGCATGTAACCCAGGAAATTGGAAGTGGGACAAATAATACGGGGGTGGGAATCTTCATGCATTTACATCATGTGTAAATAAAGAAAGGGGATATTTGGTTTTAAACAAGATGGATTATCATTTAACCTTCTTTGTAGAATGATCTCTTGTAGAGACTTTGCACTGCATCATACCTTGTTCATAATAAAGTAAATAAATGATGTGCTCACCACCACTGTACTCATTTGCCCCCCCCCCAATACAATTATTCTGGATATAGGCCTGCAGGTACTGTATGTACAGTCACATACCATTCATAATTGAGTCCTGCAAGCCACAAACGTGAAATATAACAAATTCTGTTTTTGGTCAATAGTGCATAAGAAATTGAATTTGTAAAGCATGAATCCTTTTAATCAGATATCCTCTTAAGCCATTAAATAAATATAAGGTTATACAAGCACCCAATACTTAGATTTTTCCTGCCCTAGTTATCTTATTTGAGGTAGTCACAAATTACCTATAATGCCCTTGAACCACAAAGATTGTAAGCCTTACTAGCCATATTGCTTCATTTGTTTCTGTTCCTTTATTCTTTGCAAACTACTGATTTTACTACTCTGTCTTGTCTGCAATAAGGTCCAATGTTTTTGCTCTCATTCATTCTTGTTGTAAGGATTTTTTTTTTTTTGCTATTGATCAACTAATTTTATAGCTGCCGGACTATCATTCCAGGGTTGAATTCCAGTTAGATTTGGGAGTCCCAAATAGGTACAACTTGATATGGAATTGTGGGGGACTCTCCCAGTTATTCTTTATTTAGCCAAATGTCCTATTTCATTAGGCATTAGTCCTTAACAAATTTTCTGTGGCTCCAGGAACCACACAGAAATTTACACACCAGACTAATTTTTTAGCCTTTAGGATTTTGTATTCAATGACAGTGTTTTCTCCCTCTGAAGCAGATATATTGAACGCTGATTCCCCTTGTTCAATTAGGGAGGCAGGAACAATTTTTCAGCTTCCTGTCTCCATCTTATGGGAGTCATTCTCTTCAGTTTCTTTCCTGCCTCAGCAAGGAGAGGAGCTAGGGAATAGACTGCCTCTTGAATCCTAAGATATTTAACGTCTTGTTAATTTGTTCTGTTAATCTTTCTCTCTGATTTCAATTCAATTTATTACAGGTCTTTATGACCGAAGTCTTGACCAAGAGGATACCAAAGGGGGGTAAAATAGGTAGAGTCATTATGGGAGTCATTCTCTTCAGTTTCTTTCCTGCCTCAGCAAGGAGAGGAGCTAGGGAATAGACTGCCTCTTGAATCCTAAGATATTTAACGTCTTGTTAATTTGTTCTGTTAATCTTTCTCTCTGATTTCTTAACTTACTGTTTTTTCCTCTTAGTCTCCCCCCATCCTTCTTCACCTCATTCTGTCCACTTCCCTCCCCTGATCTCTGGGAGCGAGGCGAAAGGAAAGGGCTTCTCATACATTCTCTCCATTAGGGAGAGAGAGAGAGAGAAGAGTAAGATTGCCTTTAAAATGGCACATACTGCAGGCACTGACAAATTCCTCTTGGAGGGGGAAGCAGACATATTTAACTTCAGGGGCAAGGGAGGCTGCTGGGAAGATAGGCAAGGCCCAAGAGCAGCATGCTTCTGTGGCTGCAGCCAACTCCTTGCTGCCAGGTGAGGTGAAGCACATAAAAAAGAGCCACCCATTGAAAACTGTGCCAAAGCCTTCAGCTGGTTCGGGCCTTTCAGCTCATGGTGGTGGCCATTTTGATCTGTCACAACGACAGGATTTACCTTATGGAGACAGCCCCTATGCAGGCAGAGCTGCTCTAGAGGATATGAAACCTGGCTACGCTGCCACCTCCATGGTCATTGAAATGGAGGCTCCATGGAACAGCTCCGATGCAGGTCTACAAGAAGAACAGGACTTTCACTCAGGTTTCAGCGTCAGTGGACAGCTGGCTGGTAATGTAAGACCCCTTGAGGCATTTCAAATTCCCTCTGAATTTATTTTGGTCAAGAAGAAGACTTGAATTTATACCCCACCCTTCACTCTCAGAGTAGCTTACAATCTCCTTCCCTTCCTCTCCCCACAACAGACACCCTGTGAGGTAGGTGGGGCTGAGAAAGCTCTGAGAGAACTGCTCTTGAGAGAACAGCTCTGAGAGGCTGATCCAAGGTCATCCAGCTGGCTGCATGTGGAGAAGTGGGGAATCAAACCCGGTTCTCCAGATTAGAGTCTGCCGCTCTTAACCACTACACCAAAATGGCAGACCATGAGGGAGGAGATTAAGAATTTCTGTGATAGTGGCGCGATACCCAAGGATGTAAAAAACAGCAAACGTCAGGGAGATTGCAACCTTACTCCTCCTCTGACTCCCCACCGAGGGTTAGAACAGGATCCGGGTGAGGTAGACCTGAGGGGAAAAGTGTAGCCCAGCACCAGTACTGGCCCTCTAAAGCAGCTCAAAGGGAAGCCTCTTCTTAAAGCAGAAAAAGGGAGAGAACCAGGGTGAGCTGGGATTTCGATTCGTCCTTTGATGAGTCTGTTGACAGGGAAGAGGGAGAATTTCTTTCAGATGAACAAAATGTGGAGAACGTTGAAATTCCTGAGCAGTGAAGTTTCTCTCTTTCTTAAGACTGAGGATTGCCAGTATCTTCTGTCTAAAGCATGGGTGTCAAACTCATTTGTTATAAGGGCTGGATCTTACATAAATGGGACTTTTTCAGGCCGGGCCATGTTTGACATGAAATGCAATAGTAGGTAGCGGAGATAAAAGGACACAGACAGACAAAATTAAAGATGCAGTGCAGCACTGGGCTGATGCTCCTGTACTGCCTGGAGTGGGGAACAAACCCTTTCCCCAGCCTGCTTTTGTGGTCGATACACTGAGCCTAGGACCCAGGGGAAAACATAAAATGGCTGGGCATCGCAAGCTCCCCCACCCCCAGCCTATTCAGAGTGGCAGTGGCTCTCCAGGGTCTCAGGTTGAAGACTTTCTCATAATAGACCACAGCCTGGTCCTTTTAACTGGAGGTGCCAAGGATAGACCCACCTGGCTCCTTAGCGCTATGAACACAAGAGAAAAGCCTCCGCCAGGAAGCACAAAGTTTGCAACCAAGCTCCCTCCTCCATAGCCAACAAGCTTCAGCATATAAACAACTCTAGCAGACCCATGTGGGTACAGGAGAAGCCAGTGAAGATGAGGGAAGTTTGGCAGCCCTGCCCTCTGTTTTCTGCACTCGGAGGCAGCTTGGAAATGTGAGGGGCAGGCAGGGGTGGGGGAAAGAAGAGAGCAGTGGGTCAGATTAAAGCCCTGGGCAAGCTGGCTCCAGCCTGTGGGCCGTATATTTGATACCCCTGGTCTAAAGCCCTCATGGCACTAGAGCTCCAAGAGTTTCCAGCAGCCGAGGAAAAGGACATTGCAGACTCTAATCAGAAACCTAGTCCTAAGGGAAATAAGGATTCCCTCCCCCAAATTAGATACCACTGAACAAGCCTTTCCTTTCCCAGAATTCTTTGATAAGAAATTGAAATCTGAGTGGGCCAGACCTCTGGCAAATAGACAGTACCCAGGCTTCCTTAAAAAGTGGTATGTATTCCTGTTGTTTGCTAATGAGTTTCCACTTGTGGACGCTCCAATTACAGCACTGCATTCTGCTAACCTACTATCAGAAGACAGTCAAGGCATAATTTCAACAGGAAAGAAGAGAGTTTAAAAATAAATAGGGCATGGTTTCCTGTCCCGAAAAATGCAAAAAGCTCTACATCTGACAATAGCACTACAGATAAGATTAGAATTTCAACAGCCAATCCACATGCAAAAAAACCTCCTCAGGAAACAGGAAACCTCAGGAAACAATCCATATGCAAAATAACCTCCTCAGGAAACAGCCAATCCATATACAAAAGAACTTCCTCAGGAAAGCTCCACCATTAGCATTAGCCTGGGGAACTTCTACATTACCTTCCCCACCTTCCTGAGTAGATATAAATTACATGCCTACCATTTTTCTTCTCACCTTGACACAGAGAGTACTCCATCTTTCTGTGTTATACCTCTGAGGATGCCGGTCACAGCTGCTGGTGAAGGTCCTACAATGCCAAGACTACGGCCAGACAACCCGGAAAATCTACAACAACTAAGGTCAAGATACTATTCGTGACATTATGGACAAAGAGGCGGATTTTGCATTATGCAAAATGCATGAGGCCATGGCTATGGTGATAAAAACATCTACAACTGTGTCCATAGTATCCAGAGCAGCTATCATTTGGACAAGGAAGAAATGGCAACTTCTACCAGAGTCTCATAGATGATCCAGGGAAGGATCTACCAGAATTCTCAAGGAAGCATCCTTTACAGCAAATGTGATGCTAGACTCACTTATATTTCCATCTAGGGCCATGTGTTTGGCCATAGCTGCAAGAAGGACCCTCTGCCTTAGAACATGGCAGGCAGTCTTACATTTGAGGCTATTGTAATGGCATATCCTTTCCAGGGAGATAGATTATTTGAGGACTGCCTGGATAAAATCCTAGTTAAAACTATAGAGTCAAAAGGATGGCACTGTCAAAGACATTGAGACATTCAGATAGATGGCCACAAGGAGGTCTGGCCTTTTGTATGCAACATGCCTTACCAAGATTCAAGCAGGAACAGAGAAGACCAATTTGGAACCAATCAAGACTTTTCTTCAGAAGGAGAGGTTTTAACCTTAGATTTTTCAGGCAGATTTTCAGGCAGATTTTGATGCCAGATCAAAAAAGATCAATTGGGACAGAAAGCACCCCAAAGCATGATGTCTTCTCAATTCTGGTGGGAGGAAGACTGCTGCATTTCAAGGAAGTCTGAATCCAATCTCAAGCAGACCTCTAGACTGTGGAGTTAGTTATCAAAGGTTATGCAATAGAATTCTCCAACATTCCACTGGAACGATTCATTCAATCCCCTTTCTCCAAGAAACAAAATGCCTCAGGACTACTCAGGCAATTCAACATCACTGCATTGAAGCCATTGAACAAGTGCCATCGATGGAGAATGGGAGTTTACTCTATTTTCTTCACAGTGCCGAAGGAGGAACAGGGACTGGAGAGCCATCTTGGATTTAAAATTCCTCAACCAGTTGGTTAAAATGAGACACTTCAGGATGGAAACACTCCGCTTTATCACAGAATGCCTTCAACCAGGAGGGTCCATCACATCTGTAGATCTTACAGAGGCATATCTGCACATTTTGATTCTCCTAAGACACAGGAGATATCTCCATTTCTGCATCGGGGAAGACCACTTCCAATTCAAGGCTCTCCCATGTGGGCTCTCAACAACCACAAGTCTTCTCCTAAGTTCTAATAAATCCAATTGTCAAATTAAGAGAACAAGGGATTCACATCCTTTCTTATCTAGACTACTTATTGATCAAGTCCAGCTCTAGAGCCAAGTCATTAGTGGACACAAAGATGACCATTCAGTGTCTACATAGTCATGGCTTCATCATAAATCTCCAGAAGAGCCCACTGCACCTAGTACAATGGCTGGAGCACCTGGGGGTCATCATAGACAGTCAATACAATGGTTAGTACAACAGTCCAAGTCGTGATCATTAACAGATTTATTTCTCTTATGAACCTGACCAAACACTTAGGTCTGCTGATATCATGCATAGATTCAATCCAGAGGGGACAGCTGCAAGCAAGGCAATTACAATGACTAGTAAGGCCCTTCAAATTCCAGGTTGTGAAAAAGGAGGACTTACCCATTCAAGTATCCAAGGTAAAGATTAGCCTGTTACAATGGACAAAGATGTCCAACATAAAGACAAGACTATCTGTCTTATTGGATGTCTGAGATAAGAGAGATCTTTACAGATGCCATCTTATCAGGATGGGGAGTAACGCTGGACAACAAACCAGTCAGGTCAAAGTGTCTGTTGACAAATCAGTTCAGGGTTGGTAATCCAAAACTGAATATCAACATTCTAGAGCTGAGGGCCATAGATCTGGCATTAAGTCACTTCCAGCCGCAGATAGCCCATACCCATGTCCTAGTGAGGACAGACAATGTATCATCGAAAACGTACATAAACAAACAGGAGATTGAGATCGTCAATAAAGGAGGCAATAAAGATAATTTCTTGGGCAGAGAAAAACCTGATGTCAATTTGAGCAGATTACATAAAAGGGACTTTGAACAACCAAGCAAACTGGCTCAGCAGGCAAATGATTCAAGAAGGAGAGAGTTCCTTGAGAGGGTGCTATTCCTACAGATTGCCAGGCATTTCGGCCTCCCACAAATAGATCTCTTTGCTTCCCCAACAGAACACCAAGAGATTTTACACAAGGTTCTTCCACCCCAGGGCAAGGCAATAGACACTCTCACCTCTACATGGCCAAAGACCTTGTTCTTCACCTTTCCACCTATTACGATTGTGCCCAAGGTACTCAGGAAGATCAAGGAACAATGTGCAGACATCATTCTAGTGACTCCATTCTGGCCACACAGGCCATGGTACTTGGCTTTTCAAGAGATGTTGATAGAGCCTCCCTGGAGGTTACCATTGTCACCGGACATGCTACATCAGGGTCCCATCTGGCATCCACAACCAGATTGGCTGCACTTGGCCACCTGGAGGTTGAGAGGAACAACTTCCTCTACCTAGGGTATGATGCTAACATCACAGAAACTCTTTTGGCTTCCAGAAGACAACCAAAAAAAACAGAATTTGTAATACATCCTGGAAGGCATTCATACGTTGGTGCAGGGGGGAAAAATCAACCCACTGAAACCACCACTTAACACAATCTTGGTGTTCCTGCAACAAGGAGTCATGAGAGGGCTTAAAGCTTCCACTCTCAAACGACACTGCCCCATGTAAAAGGCACTAGAATCTCTAGACATCCACACATAGATTGTTTTCTCTGAGGCATGACCCTGGGAGATCCACCACAGGTTCACAGTTTTCCCACATGGAGGCTACATATGGTTCTTATAGCACTGACCAAGCCACCGTTTGAGCCACTCAGTGAAGTCTCATTAAAATGGCTGAGGATGAAGACGCTCTTTCTTATGGCTGTCACATCCTCCAGAAGGGTCTCTGAACTAGGGTTGTTATCAAGCCTGAGCTATGCATATTCCACGAGGTACTCAGACCAGAGCCCATCTTTACTCCAAAGGTCAATTTTGCCTTTCACAGAGCTCAAGAAATATTTGTCCCATCCTTCTGCCCAAATCCAAAGCATCAGAGGAAGAAGACATGGCATATCCTTAATGTCAGAAGAGCTCTCAAGGCAGAAGAGCACTCAAGGCATACATCAAACAAGCCACATTAGAAAAACCGAAGCCTTATTTTTGTTCATCTAAAAATGCCTAAGTTGTCCACTTAGAGTGTGTACTGTGGAGGCCTATAAAATTCACAAACTTCCCATCCCTACTGGGATTACAGCCCATTCAGTTAGAAGTGCCACCACCAATTCCACCTTTGCAAGGCATGCAGTGGTCAAGGAGGTTTGCAAAGCAGCGACCTGGTAATCTTTCTCCGCATGTATTGGGCATTACAAGATCAATACCTATAACTCAGCAGATGCTGCTGAAAGTGTTGCAGCACATCTTTAAGTGATGACAATTCTGAACCACCCAAAATTTGAGGACACTGCTCTGGGAGGTCCCTTCAAGATGTCCTCTGCCTCAGAGGGATAATGGACCATTGGATACTTACCATAAAGGGTCCTTCTCCTCTGAGGAAAGGAGGACATCTTGTTTTTCCCGGAGTCATCATCAAATAGTTAGTCAGCAGGTTCACTTCTTGTATTAGCCATAGCACTTACCTTTTTTCCTTCTATGTTGCTGTTCTGCTCTTTTTTGTTTATCTCAACTCTAGAAGAGACAGTATAGTTTAACTGCTTTTGAAGTTGCCAAAACTGAAGAGAATGACTCCAACAGGCTGGAGACAGGAAGTTCAAAAATTGTTTCGGCCTCCCTGATTTGATGGTGGGAATCACCCTTTAAGATGTCCTTTCATCAGAGGAGAAGGACCCTTCATGGTAAGTATCCAGTGGTCCGTTCTCACTATTGCTACCACAAAACATATTGCTAAGCACTTCAGTTTCTCATGATTTATTTAAGCTATAGTATGCTAAAAATTTGTTGTATCTACATAAATGTGGGACTGTCATTAATAAAACCTTATAATAAGATAATTATTGAAAATACTAGGCATCAATAAAATTTCTAGGCACCATGGGAACCTGGCAACCAGGACTTGATGAGCCCTGCATTAGCTTATCTTAAAGGCCTTTAAAGAGCTAGGGTGCACAAATTGCATATCCAGGATGTAGGAGCCTGTGTTCTGGCTATACCCTATGTTATCTCTGCTCTTTTCAAAATAAATAATAAAATACTAGTTGTCAGCCATACTCATCTTAAGAAAATGGATTTCTATTGGCTTTGAGTCATCAGTACACTTTACATTTAGTGTTAAACCATTGCTTGTTATTACGTAACTCAGTGAGACTTTCTTGTAATGTAATGTCAACATCAGCTGAATTTACCCCAAATGGATCCACCACCCAATCTGAAATAATCATCTCTAACAAGTCATTGAACCGAGCTTGCATATCATTTTACATATGCTTCAAATTCTCAACATAACACAGAAAGATCACCATCTTGCAGTTTGATATCCACAGTGGCTAGTGAAGGAAACGGCATGAACTCGCGACGTCCAATATTAATCCAGAACAGCTTGAGTTTTCCAAGGAAAGCAGTAATGACCTCTCTGCAAGATATAAGATTACAGTTTTTTCCTTGTAACTGCAGGTTCAATAAATGCAGCTTTTCAAATACATCTGATAGGCAGAATATATCACACTTGGCAGCAATGATCTGTTCTCCAAGCGGCTTACCACTTGGAAATAACACAGTGGTATCCCAAAGTGCAAATAAGTGACAATTACCATTTGATAGCCATTGGAAATTTGTATGCATCAATAGGTGCTCAAACTCTTCTTCATTTTCCATAAAACGTTGCCAGAAAAGAATTGTAGGCCCACAGCCTAACCTGTCTGAGGTTTTTGGGGGCCTGGAGGCCTCAATATGCCTTGGCCTAGGCCCAGGATCATGATAGCCTAGTAGTTAAGTTTGGTGGCCTGCTCAGAAACTTATTGTGGGGCCCCCTAGAAATATGGCACTTACTGTGGCCCCCTAAATATATGCCATGATTCCCTGGGGGGGCAGGTGGACCACATTGAGAACCACTGCTCTAAACCACAGTTGATACCAGAGTTTGAGGCACAAAAACAAACTATAGCTTTTGAATTAGACCACAACAAACTCTAGTTTGCCACAAAAGTGGAATTGATTAATTGGTGAGCCTCACACACAAGAAGGAGAGGGGGGAAAGAGTGTATGAATCGGAGGACTTCTAAGACTAATCTCTAGTGATTTCTAATAACAAACGTTAGTTTGCTACCTGTGAGTCATACCATTGTCTACATTTCAGTGATCTACTGAGTTCATAGTAATTTTGTTACCAGAGGTTTTCGTTGTGGTCTTCTGGACTATGTTTTATGTACAAACTGTACAAGCTACATACTATACTATAGTTAGTGATCACTGTTGGTCCACTTTTATTTATTTGATACAGTACCTTGTTCCATTACTACAGACATTGTTTTCCACAGACTCTCCCTAATGGTTGCCCATACTATCTTAAGAGAACATTCCTGGAAAGTCACCTCTTTTCTCCTCCTTTGCTGTTTGAGATGATCTCCTGAAATGGGGGCAATTATCCCTCTAAGCTGTGGAGTCTTGTGAGCAAAAATTCTACTTTGCAAGCTACTGGCAGAGCCCCAATTTTCCAGCCTCTTTTATTCTATCCTTCTTGTTTTATTAACTCAGGTAGTGATTTAATAGTAGTACTTAGCTTTGGGTTTCCTGTTATTCTGTTATCTGCCGTTGTAGACTCCGAATGGTTCTATGGTGCACCAATGTGGGGTACATGTTGCAGAGAAATAATGTAAAAGGAATACTCCCTCTTTTCTTATATACTGTCTCTGCCCCTAATCCTCCTAAAGTGCAGGGGGAGAGGGGGAGGTGGCTGACATCAAGAGGACAGAACCACTCCTGGAAGTGGAGTTGGGATAAGTAACATCACTCTCTAATCTCCAGCCTAACACCTACCAAGTTTTAGCAGAATTGCAAGCCTCTTCATTTCACTGTCTAATCTCTGCAGCCTTAGGAAGCATATTTTGTGTTATTTCCGCGCCACTATCTTTCTGTGTTATTTCCAATGTCCTTGGCTTTGTTCTTTAGAATTTATAGATTATCTTATTCTATTAATTTACTAAGAGTGATCTTTTCAGCTGTGTTTTTGTGATTTCAGAATTTGTAGAAAAGGATATAAAAATAGCACAGAACATTTTGGTACCCTCTGTGTATATATCTTAATTTTTTCCTTCTGAACAGATTGAGAGAGAAGAGGGGGGAAAGTTGGAAAAATAGTTTTAATATCTAATAGGAATCAAGTCAGGTCAAAGTGTCTGTTGACATGAACAAAATGCAAAAGAGTATGCACCATCTGTACATAGTCATGAATATGTTTTCATCTGTGGAAAAGCAGAGACTAAGCCTGTAGTAGAACAGTTCCAAGACTGTTCTAGATTTGATTGAGATTTCTATCAATCAATTTCTAGATTGAGATTTCCCTTAGAGGCCTTACAATATTATGCTAGTTTTGATCCATCAAGAGCATCTTGCCAGTTGCATCTAAAGCAATCCTACTTTTCTGCTAGTTGTCAAACTAGTTCTTTCAGAATTACATCCACCCTTCTTTTGTATCCATGAACACACATGAAGCTGGGTTATACTGACAAAGTCCCTTATTCTATCAGAGTCAATATTATTTTATTTATTTTATTTATTTATACATTCGGCTTATATACCGCCCTGACCCCAAAGGGTCTCTGGGCGGTTTACATAGGCGTCTAGGTCTGCTTTCCCTATCTACGGCCACATAGTGCTGGGGCGGGGGGCTGCCTACCGGCACCCAGGTGGTGGGGCTTGCTGTTTTTCCGGCTTGGCTCCTTCTTCTTCTTCCAGCGGCCTTCGGGTCGGTGCTTCCGTCCTGGCGGCCAGGGATAGGTCATCCCTTTTTGGGTGGCTTTCTTTCTGGCGGGCCCATCTGGTGCACAGATTCGCGTCAGCACGGCTCCGGCTAATGTCCATTTCGGCTCCGCCGCGCCTGCGCCTCCACGTCACCGCGCCTTCCGTCTCCACCTCCGTCGTCATCCACTCCATCGCTCGATGCCGCACTCACTCAACCACCGGGGCTCGCCCCACCGATCTTGCCGCCGCTGCTTGTCGCTCCGCTGCCGCCGATGCTCCCACCACACATTTGGAGGAGGGTGCCCCCTGCCACCTAGGGCAGGTACCCATTTATCTACTCGCTGTTGTTACTGCTTTCGAACCGCTGGGTGGGCGGAAGCTGGGACTAGGGCCGGGAGCTCACCCTAGCTTGTTTACTCAGACTGTCAGTAGTTTTCCAGGGTCTCAGGCAGAGGTCTTTCACATCACCTACTGCCTTACCCTTTCACTGGAGTGCCAGGGACTGAATGTGGGACCTTCTGCATACCAAACAGATGCTCTGCCACTGAGCCATGGTCCCTCCCCATAACCATGAGAGATGAACATGAGAAACAATACACACATGAAAATGGCTCTGTGGCCATTTGTTATACAACCATACTTATTTATTTATTTATTTCAATTTATATCCCACCCTCCCTGCAAAGCAGACTCAGGGTGGGTTCCAACCTATAATAATCTGCTGAGTGCAAATTTACATCATAAAAACAGAATAACGAAATACATATAATAAATGCAATAAAATAAATACAACACTAAATACTTTAAAATAAATTATACCTCAACAGACACATTGGAGCAACTTGTAGGGGGGAGGAGAGGGGAGGCCAGATTGAATTGGATACTCGCTGCCTCAACTGAAGGCCTGGCAGAAGAGTTCCATCTTGCAGGCCCTTCGGAACTGTAAGAGCTCTTGCAGGGCCCTAATTTCTGATGGGAGCTCATTCCACCAGGCATGGGCTGAAAAACCCTGGCCCTAGTTGAAGCAAGTTGACTATCCCTAGGACCAGCAACCACCAGCAGATCATGAGGGGTGAGATATGGGGCCAACTGCCTGACCTGCCTCAGTTGGAAAAAGGCTGATCCGGCTGTGGCAGTGACCTGGGCCTCCATAGACAGTGAGGCATCCAAGGACACTCCCAGGCTCTTTCTCTTCGGCGCTGGCACTAACTGGGCCCCGCCAAAGGCTGGGAGCCCAATGCCCAACCCTAGGCCCCCCATGGCCCAGATGCAAGACCTCCGTCTTTGATGGATTCAACTTCAGTCTGCTGTGCTGTAACCAGATGTGGGGGGCAGAGTCCGGATGGTCATCCATTAGCAGGTAGAGCTGGGTGTTATCAGTGTACTGGTGACAGCCCAGCCCATATCTCCGAATAATCTGGGCAAGGGGGCACACATAGATATTTAGCATTAGGGAGACAGTCTCACACTGCGGCACCCCACATTCAAGTGGGTGTCACTGGGACAACTTCCCTCCCAGCAACACCTTCTGTCCCTGACCTTGAAGAAAGGAGGCCAATCACTGTAAGGCTAGTTCCTGTATCCCCACATTGGTGAAGTGGTGGGTCAACAACTCATGGTCGACCGTATCAAACTCTGCTGACAGATCAAGGAGAATCAGCAGCAGCAATCTGCCTCAATCCAAATGTCTCAGAAGATCATCTACCAATGCAACCAACATGGTCTCTGTTCCAAGGGTGGGCCAAAAACTGGACTGGAAAGGATCCAGGATATTAGCATCCTCCAAGAATACCTAGAGCTGTGTTGTCACTGCTCTCTCCACTACCTTGCCCAGAAATGGTAAATTAGATAATGGGTGATAGTTACTAAAAACCATTGGGTCCAAAGACGATTTTTTAACTCCCTGCCTCTTTCAAACTCCCTGAGAAAGTCTTCGTTGAAAGGGAGAGGTTGATAATCTCTCTCAGGGAGATCCTCGCCACATTGCCACAAGATTTAATTAGCCATGATGGGCAGGGATCAAGAGGACAAGTGGTAGGCTTCACTGCTGCCAAGGCCTTGTCAACTTCATCCTGGGTAAGCAGACTGAAGTAGTCCAAGACTGGACCCAAAGACAGACAAGGGGCTTCCAGTTCTCTTATTGTATTAAACATGGCTGGGAGGTCATAGTGAAATGCCAAGACTTTATCTGCATAATGGCTTGCAAATGCCTCACAGCCAGTTCCCTAGCATTTGAAATGTCCTGATGCAAAGATGTCAAAGACCAAATTGCAAACACGATGGAGGCTGCATAGAATTTCTTCTCATAAACCTCCTATAATATGTTCTTGTGGCTTTTTCACAGGCTCACCATCACCTTCTCTCTTGCCATCTTAGCTCCCGCTTAATTCGCCTCAGCTCCGGGATATACCATGGAGCTAATTTGGTGGGAGCAAAGAGGGCACTGGGGAGCAATCTCATTGATGACTTCGGGGAGACAGCTTTGCCAGTCCTCCACCTGCTCATCCAATAAGCTACCAGGGGGAATTGGATCCCACGTTGGGTGGATGGTACACCAGCCAAATGGCCAAACTCTCCTTGGCACCCCACACCAGACCAACACTTTCAATGCCAGCAATCTTTGCCCCAGGGATCTCTCTAAAGGAGAAATGTATGGTGTGATTCAAATTTCTATGGAATGTTCCACCACAAATCATTCCCCCCCAACATGCATGGTTGGTTTTAAGCTACCTTTAAAGGCATGCATTCATTTTTAGCTTGTAAAGTAGTTCTCCTCCACTATCATTTTTACGTGTTTGTCTTAATCATGAAAGGTACCTCTCAAGGGGTGGAATAGAAATATAGAAACAATTCTTCCAGAGCTTTATCATTTTGCTCCCTTTTCCTCCCAGGGGATCGTATGACTAGTACCTCACTGTATTTCCTGTTTTTCTATAAAGTATCCATTATGTAAGATGAAATCATTTTGCTTGGATCTTCAGTTTTATTATGACTGTGCCACAGTCATACTGCCATATTCATGTTATCAGCTAGATTCCTGATGGTCATGTTTCAGTAGCATTCACAGCGAGTTTTTCTCCCCCACTAAAAGGAATCCATTTTCTCCATCATGGTCATCTGGGGTAAGCCACCCCAGAACTTTTCAAAGTTTGACAGTTTGGCATGATCAGATTAACATGTCATCCTGATTGTGAACTTGCAGAAGATTACTCAGTCTGGCTCTCCTTATAGCTATCTTTACCATTCTTAAAGTCCCACACCCTTCTCCTCCTCCCCAACTCCCTATATCCTAGAATTAGTTGAAGCAAGTTGACTATCCCTAGGACCAGCAACCACCAGCAGTCCTCCAAGCTTACTTGGAAATTTCTGTACAAAAGCCTTGAAGCAATTACTGAGGGAGTCTGATTGATTAGTGGTTTTTGTTAGTTTGTTCAAAAATTGAGTAAACAGTATGAGCAGTTAACAAACATTGGTCTGCTGCAAAATTTAGAGGATTGAATTGCATTTGTTGCAAATCCTTTTCTTTATCCAGGGGGGGATTTCCTAGTGAGCTATTGTTCTCATTAGCCTTGTTACATGTGAAATCCTCACTGTTGATATCCTGAAGAGACTCATGAGCTAACGGGGATTTTTTCTGCTGAGAGCTTCCCTAAAACTGCATACCTGTTGGAGATGCAAATAGGCAGGGGAGCTCCAATGTTGCTTGAATTCTGCTTAGATTCAAACAGCTTTAGTTGTTTTGGAGTCTTAATTTGGTCCTGAAAGTCAGTCTAACTGGTAAAAACAAAACACCAGGTAGATCAAGATGGGTAGCCGTAGCCCTCACCTGGATAGCCCAGGCAAGCCCAAACTCGTCAGATCTCGGAAGCTAAGCAGGGCTGACCCTGGCAAGTAATTGGATGGGAGACCTCCAGCAACTACCCGGGCCAGAAGGCCAGAGGCAGGCTATTAAGCCACTTCTCTGAATGTCCTTTGTGCCGCAGTAGGCATCTCCCGAGGTCACCATGACTTCCAGGCATGGGCGCGCACACATGCACGTGTTCACACACACACACATGCATGCAAAAATACAAAAAAAAAAAAGATGGATAGCCATGTTAATCTGTCTGTAGCAGTAGAAAAGAGAAAGAGTCCAGTAGCACCTTAAAGATTAACAAAATATGTGGCAGGGTATAAGCTTTCATGAGTCAGTGCTCACTTCTACAGTGTACTAGTAGTGTGCTAAAAATGACCTGGTAAGCTTCCAGGCATCCAGAGTAAATGCTTGTTAGTATCTCCTGATCTCTTGAGATAAGTAGCCAGTTGTTGTTAAAATCAGTGTCTCCAGAAGGCTCCTCTGATTTAGTCAGTTCAGTATAGCTAAAGGGTAAAATAGACCTAAATCGGACCTAAATAACAAAAACAAAACAAAGGGTTTGGGAGCAAGATGAGCAAACACTGCTAGTCTGATGCCATTTTGCTTTTCATTTCCCCCTAGAGTGAGTTTCCTAGAATCTTAAAGGGGATTAGAGGGAGTGATGAAGAAGAAGGTGTCAGAGGCTGGAACATAACTTCCAAATTCAAAGGCTGTGGACTTCAGAATGCCACTTGCTTGAGGTTTATGGTAGCTATGCTTTTTGTGCAATGTTTGTTGGTTTGTCAAACGTCTAGTTGGTCACTGTAGAAAATGGAATGCTGGACTAGATATGTGTCCAGGATGCCAAAAAACCTTGAGCCAGCCCCTAAATGGATCATCATACCAAGTAAATTTGAACTTCAGGCCACCATGCCAAAAGGGTTAGGAACAACTGGGCTAAAGCTTTCCCTGACATGTGGACTCCTTCCCAAGGTCTTCCTTTCACATTCTTTTTGACAAGGTTGTTGAGGTGGAATGGGAATCCCTGCAAACCCTAAGGCTCACCACTACATTATTTCCCATCTCTAGTGCTGATTCCAAAAGAAGCTGAATGTCTAAAGCTCCCGTTAGCCTAAATTCTAATGGTAGACCTGACTTCCAACACTGTAATTTCTGCTGAGTCAAACTGTCTTTTCAGGGATCCCTGTGACAAAAGGATCAAACTGACCCTGCATAAGAACTTTTGAAGCTTTTTCTTCAACCCTTTGAGATTCCACAGTGTGTGCTCTGTTTGACAGAGCTATCTATCTCTGGGTCTTAGACAGCTTTGCCAGCAGCAAGGACATCCCTAAAGAGCTGAAAGACAATGTAAAGTAAATTGTCCTGACAGCTGCATTCCTAGCAGATGCTTCTCTTGATGCCGTCCAAGTGTCAGCATGCAGTAATATCTGACTACGTATCTGGAAAGTGGACCCCACCTCCCAGGTCCAGTAACCAGTGTTCCCTTCGAAGGGGTCAGTCTTTCTGGGGAGGCCATAGACAAATACCTATTGGAAGACAAAGATGAAAAGAAGGCATTGCTGTGTTGCAGGAAGGAGAGCAAGACAAAAAAAAAAGAGGTTCCAAGCCTTTTGGGACTCCAGACCCAACGCTAGTTTCAGATCTCTTAGAGCTAAGGGCAATGGCTGCAATCTAAGTGAGTCCCAACAAGCCCCCCTTTCAGCCCAGACAAGGAGGAAAGAAACCCCTCAGCCTGATGCCAACTCCCTTTTAACCTCTCAGGACATTGGAGGCAGTGTTCCCTCTAAGCTGAGTTAGTGTGAGCTAGCTCAGAGTTTTTTAGCTTCCAGCTCACACCTTTTTGTCTTAGCTCAGGAAGGATGGCTCCAGAGCAAACTAATTTATGCAGTAGCCAAATTGCTCGCTCACAACCTTAATGCCAGTAGCTCACAAAATAGAATTTTTGCTCACCAGACTCCACAGCTTAGAGGAAGCATTGATTGGAGGCTGCATGTCATGTTTTGCATATATCTGGCAACAATTCGTTCATGACCAGTTGGTTTTGGACACTTTCTCCAAGGGTTGTTTGCTGGAGCTCATGACCAGTGGGTTTTGGACACTTTCTCCAAGGGTTGTTTGCTGGAGCTCAAGTACTTGCCTTCAAACCAATTTGCCCAAGTTCCAAGGTATTGCTGCTCGGTCAAGTATCATCTCCTTTTCCATAGACTATTTCCTTCAAATTGGGTCAATAGAACTAGTACCAGAGGATCAGTGGACATTATGGGTCTACTTCATCTTATTTCTGGTACCCATAAAAATGGAGATGTGAGGGTGATTCTTGGCTTGAAATGGTTGAATAGATGGATTTTAAAAACTTAGAATGGAGACTATGATGATTCCCCACTTCCTCTTTTTTCTTAGCTGAGCAGCCCCTTTTTCTTCTTCGTTGTTTCTCTGTCTGTTCCCCCAATTGTTTAAATGTGTATTCTGATCCAGCCTAGGATGCTGAGGAACTGAAAAACCCTTTGTTGGTATAAGTCTGACCATGGCATACAAGACGCTGATATTAATTCAAAACACAAACTTTTTTTTCCCACTTTTATGGGGAAATGGTCAAATTATACTGTCAGGGAAGTTTCACTTTTAAACGTGACAGGTGAAAAGGCAGCAGGATTTTTAATGAGGGAAACGTCCTATAACTATATACAATAATTTGCCACAAAAATGTAGCTGTTTTGTTCTACAGATGGGTGTTTATAACTGTTGAGAGAGTTCACTTGACTGTCACTCCTTAGATAAACAGGCATAAACTTATTTGTTTCAAAATTACTGAAGTCTGTGGAAGCAATAATATACACATAGGTTCTAATTTTTCTTCTCTAACACTTGATACAGATCATGCCCCCCTTTTCTAGGGAAGGACTGCTGGTTCTACTTCCTTATTTCAGGGTCTTTTTGGATCCTTCAGTCTTCTTAACTGCCACTCTGAACTGCCACTCCCTCAGGTCAGCAGTGCAATTCAGCTTGAACCTCCTGTCAGTCAAGATTCTCAGACTGGTATAATGCATCAGCAGTTAGCTGTTCTAAGACCTTCAGGTCAATTGTGGCTGCAGTCCACAAGGGGATTTCCAGGTGAAAGTGTGCTCATATATCCCAGTCCTTCAGGCCCAACAAATATTCCCTTGCTTTCCTTACACAGGATATCATTTTCAGTACTAGGCTCTCTCCTTGCATTTGAGGGTGGCGTCCTAAGTCTCACTGAAGTGCTCATCTCCCTGGTGGCCATGTTGCAGACACACTGAGTGTCAATCTTGCCGATTCTCATCAGCGCCTCTCCTTCCACCAGTGGTTGGCAGATGTAGAATGGACCATTGCCTGCCCTCAGACCCACTGTTTTGTAGTCAACAGGAAGAAAAGCTGCCTTGTCCCTTCACAGTGGATTCTCCATATGGTGGTTGTGCTGGACATAGTTTATTTATTTGTTAATTAAAATGTATATACCCCTCATTTTCTCTTTGTTCAGGGTGGCTTAGAATAATAGTTAAAATGTCCCCAGCTAAAACCAAATATGAGATAACAAGTCCCAAATCCCCCCCCCCCAGATGCTTGCTGTTCACAGCTGCTCAAAAGCCCTGGCAAACAATGCCTCCTGAAGATCTCCAAGGAGGGGGCTCCTGTCACCTTTTCAGAAGCCCATTCCACAGAACTGGAGCCATGATGAAAAAGGTCTGGGCTCTGGTTGATACCAGATGAGCTCTGTAAGTGGTGGAATAGCCAAAAGATGGCTGCCTGATGACTGTAATTGGTGTACAGAGACATATGGAAGGAGACCATTGTGATGGACATCTCCGGACATGGTTTTCCTGTTCCAGGAAGAGCAATCAAGAGTTTAACTTTGGGTAGCTCCCTTAAGGGAGATCCCTGTTGAAGTCTTCCCTGGAAAATTCAATGCCTGAGATCCTGCAGAAAGTGGTTTGGAAGGGAAATGCAGAGCCAATGAAGTTGTGCTATCTCATCCTTGAAGAGCAACAGGATTCATTGTAGGGGACCTTGTCCAGGGAAGCACATCCTGGCAGGACATCAACATACCCAGGAGACTTGCCAGTGTAAGAATCCTCTCTTGGGACTTCCGTCTGATCTCCTAGACCAGTTTTGAAAGGGTGCAAGTACATCTCTTTGCATCAGCAAACAGTCATCAGATTCCCAGCTTTTTCTCAAGGACCAAATACCTTTGAATGCTTTCAACAGAACAAGGTCATCCTTTGGGAATAGATGCTCTGAACTGCTAGTGGCTGGATCAGCTTCTGTATGCCTTTCTTCCAGTGCAGCTGATCCAGAGGGTGGTGAATCTGAAAACATAGGTGGTCCTGAGAGCACCATTCTGGCCATGGCAAGTGTGGTTCCAGAATCTGATTTGGTGGTCCTCTAGACCCCCAACATGACTCCCGAGCAGGAAGGACCTTCTTGCTGTAGGCTCCATATTCTATTCTCAACCAAATTTGTTGAACCTAGCAACCTGTGGGCTGAGCATCAACCATTTAGGGAGATAGGCTGGCCTGATCAAGTCATTAAGACTCTGATAGCTTCCAGAAGAAGTCCACTTATAGAGTATGCAGTAACACCTGGAAAGTTTCCAGTTCTGATGTTGAGAGAAGACTGTTGATCCCAACAGGGTACAAGTTATTTTGGGTTTTCTCCAAGCTGGGCTAGGCAAGGGCTTGAGCACCAGTACCTTCAAACGTCTAGTGGTGACCAATTCAGCAGTAATGAGAGCAAAGAAAGGTGAGACTTCTCTTCCCATCCTCCAGAGGTTCCTCTGAGGGGCAGTGCTGCTGAACCCCCCAGTTATTCATAGGTTTCCCACTTGGAATTTGAGTACAGTTTATAAGGCACTTACTGGTTCCTAAGTACAGTTCTTAGGGCACCTTTGAGTCTGTGACCGTGATCTGTTGACGGCATTCATGTTCAAACCTGTCTTTAGTGAGGATCACTTCAGCCCATACGATTTCTGAGCTTCAAGCTGTTTCTGTGAATATAGGCCTTTGTGTCTTCTACAGTGACACTGTGTTACTGAGGACAGACCCAGCCTTTGTTCCCAAAGCAAACTCCTGCTTTTACAAATTGGAGGAGATTGTTTTGATGTACTTTTGCCCTAATCCCAAACACCTACAAGAAAAGGAAAAGTGTTTCCTGGAGATTACAAGGCTCCAGAGTTTTTATATTGATAGAGCTAAGGTTGTGAGGAAATCTGATTCCCTGTTTCCCTTCTTCAGAAGATCCTGTATGGATTCCTGGGTTTTGGTGCCAACCCTGGGAAAATGGAGTTGAGATAGTATTGCTCTGAGTTGGGAATCCCAGATAGCTTTCTCTGCAGCTTACAGTGCATTTCCTTTCTTAAAGGTGGCCTGCTGGAGAACTACATAAAACTTGGTGCATACTGTCACCTTGCATTACTGTATACTCTGCTGATGCGTAGAATCAGAGAGTTGGAAGGGACCTCTGGGATCATCTAGTCCAACCCCCTGCACAATACAGGAAATGCACAGATACCTCCCCCCCCAGTGACCCATGCCCAGAAGAGGGGGGGGGGAATCCTCCAGGATCCCAGACCTAACTGGCCTGGAGAAAAATTGCTTCCTGACCCCATGGGTGTGTAAAAAAAGGGCCACAAGAACTAAGCATTGATGCAACCCTTCCTGCCCTCCTTTCTCATAATCTTCCTTAGTTCACAGAGTCAGCATTGCTGTCAGGTGGCCATCTAGCCTCTGTTTGAAAACCTCCAAAGAAGGAGAGCCCACCAGCTACCAAGGAAGCTTGTGCCACTAAGTAACCACTCTGTCAGGAAGTTCTTCCTAATGTTTAGCCAAAAACTCTTTTGATTTAATTTCAACCTGTTGGTTCTGGTCTGACCTTCTGGGGCAGCAGAAAACAACACTGCGTCATCCTCTATATGACAGCCCTTCAAGTACTTGAAGATGGTTATCATATTACCTCTCAGTAGTCTCCTCTCCAGGCTAAACATACCCAGCTCCTTCAACCGTTCCTCATAGGACTTGGTCTCCAGACCCCTCACCATCTTTGTTGCCCTGCTCTGGACACATTCCAGCTTGTCTGTATCTTTTTTAAATTGTGGTGCCCAAAACTGCACACAATATTCAAGGTGAGGTCTAACCAGAGCAGACTAAAGTGATACCATCACTTCGCGTGATCTGGAAACTATACTTCTGTTGATACAGCCCAAAATTGCATTTGCCTATTTAGCTACTGCATCACACTGCTGAGTCATGTTCAGTGTACAGTCTACTAAGACCCTTAGATCCTTTTTGCACATACTGCTGCCAAGACAGGTCTCCCCCATCCTATTATTATGTATTTGATTTTTCCTACCTAAATGCAGAACTTTACATTTATCCCAGCTGAAATCCATTTTATTAGTTTTAGCCCTATTTCCCATCCTGTAAAGATCATCCTGTATCCTGACTCTGTCTTCTACTGTATTTGCCACCCCTCCCAATTAATGTCATCTGCAAGTTTAATAAGTATTCTCCTCTATCCCTTCATCCAAATTGTTGATAAAGATGTTGAACAAAACAGGTCCCAGGACAGGTCCTTGAGGCACTCCACTTGTCACTCCTCTCCAAGAAGATGAGGAACCATTCACAAGCACTCTTTGAGTGTGATCTGTCAACCAGTTACAGATCCGCCTAACAGTCATAGGATCCAAACCACATTTTTCCAATTTGTCAATAAGTATATTATGTGGAACCTTATCAAAAGCCTTACTAAAATCAAGATAGATTATGTTTACAGTATCCCCCTGATCCAACAAGGTAGTAACTTTCTCCAAAAAGAGAGGTAAGGTTAGTCTGACATGACTTGATCTTCTTCACAATCTCTGTGCAGTCCCACACATGGGTTGGGCGGCTGCGCACGACTTCAATTGGAGACTGTTCCAGAGCTTGCCTAAGAAGTCTTTTTTGGTGGGCTCTCTTCCCGCCCTGGGGAGCAGACATGCCCTGTGCTTTTGGGGCTGGGGGGGGGGGAGAGCTGCCTCCCACTCAGTTCTTCTTTGATCACCCTTGCGTCCAGTGATTGCTCTTCAAGTTCCCTCAGCTGAGTTTTTTCCTTTGTTTTTCTGCTGTCCTTTCTCTTTGAGCTTCATTCCCCCTTATCTATTTGTCTTTCTTAAAAAAAGAGAGAGTGAGAGAGAGAATTATCCTTTCTGTCAATTTGCCCCACCCCACCCCAACTAGGGAAGGTGTTTATATGGGCTGCACGCTATTTTTTAAGGCGTGTCGCCAATGCCCCACAAAACTCTTTTCTAACGACGGCCACAACCTTTGTTTAATTTGTTTGGAGGAGCTTCATCGTGTAGATTCCTGCCCCCACTGTGCTAAGTTCACTAAACAGGCCCGTCGTAATAGAGCAGCTTGCTTAAGAACTATACTTTTGGAAGCTGCACTTCGTCCGGCAATGTTCTCAGTGGCCTCACAGTCCTCTTCTGTGCCACAGAAGTCCTCCTCCCAAGGAGATACTGAGAAATCCCTGAAAAAGCATAAATCTAAAAAGCACGTCAACAAAGACTCCTCAGCACAGAAGTCGAAACTGTCGGATGTTGGCTGCTGCTCCGAAGCTCGATCCAGTTGTGATATCAGGTCTATTGACGTCGACGCCTATGGTTGCCTCGGTTCTGACTGCACCTCAGAGATCGAAACCCCATCCTCGGGTTTCGACACCAGCCTTATCATCCCCTTCAGACCAGCTTACACCGGCTCAGCATGCAAAGTCAGCGATGATGAAGTCCTCTGGCTCTCGTCACGACTAATCCAGGGCTTTTAGATGCCACTCTGCATCTTGTGACTCTCACCTGACTATCCACTTTTTGGATGACAGGGAGCACTTTATGACAAGTCAATCGCAATCACCTCGATCACACTATGATCGCAGAACGTTCGACTACCATAGATCACCATCCAGATCTCTCTTGGGATCTGATTCCAGATCTTGGTCCCTGGACCCTAGACATCGCAGGTCCTATGGTTATCTCTCCTACTCAAGGTCTCCGACGCCTTGTTGTGACCCCTGCAGAGCATTGAGGGACACTGATCTCCATCCCCGTCACCCTACCATGTCTCATAGTAGATGCTCATTTTCTGATGTCTCGGTGCACTCCTTAGTGCTCGACCAACACCCTGATGCATCGACTTCAGCAGACGCCCTGAAGCATTCTCCATCAGAAGCTCGGTACCGTTCTCCTATTGATGTTATACCACCTGTAGATGCATCTCAGCATATTCGGTCACCTTCTCCAGATTCGGTCTGTGATTGTTCCATCTTGGGTGACCTGGACTCCTATGTCATCTTGATTGAGGATGATGGTCCTCGTGCGGGTTCCCTTTCACCTACTGAGGATCCAGAAGCTTACTTGGAACTCATAACTAAGATGGCCACTGCCCTTCAAGTACAGGGCACCACAAATACACCGGCTGTTACAGATGTAGTTCACAAGTTAGTTCAGGCTGACTTGACACCATCGGCGATCTTATCACTGCTCCTGGTTCACCTTTCAGCTCTGAAAGAGTCCTGGGATCGCCTGATGTCCAGCCAGATGTGAAATTTAAGATTGAGGATTTACCTTTCGGTGGTGAGGGCCTTTTCAATGCCACCACTGATGAAACCTTGAAGGCTGTAGATGATCGTCGGAAGAAATCTAGAAATCTAGAGGTTTCCACCTCGACTCTCCAACGTCCTCGATATCAGCAATGGAAGCCTTATTACAATAAATGCCAGCATTCCCCGGCTGCCACTTCCCAATGGCAGTGTAGATCTTACGATTCTTGACAGCTCTCCCAAAAGTCCAAGTCTGAAGCATCTAAAAAACCCCAACAGCCAAAGCAGTCTGACTGTCTCCATCGCCTGACACCACCACCTTCTTTCATCCCTCCCATGGGGACCCGACTCTTCCCCTTCCTTCCAACCTGGGAAGATATTACCACCAATTCTTGGGTCCTAACCATCGTATGGGTCAGGTAAGCCATAGAGTTCATTTCGCCCCCGACCTTCCATCACTTCATCATCACACCGCCAACTCCTCCTCTCTGCCTAGAAGTAGAAATGCTGTTTGAGGGGGTCCAGCTGACTCAGTCAAGAATCTAGTAGTGTATTTAGTACTATTACTAGAGAAGCAAGTTAATGCAGCTGCAAAAATTGTATTCTGCTATTTTCATTTATGCCAGAAGATGCTCCCTAACTTCACTCAGCTGATCTGGCCACTTGTATCCATGGTGTGGTTGACTCCAGGCTAGTACTCTACATGGGTCTGTCCTTAAAGACCACTTGGAAACTCAAGTTGGTGCACAATACGACAGCCTGGTTACTTCTGTTTTGCACAAGGCAGAACACACATGTCTCACCCCTTGCCTTAGTTTGTTGTTCACATTGTTGTCTTAAATTCTGTAGTTCTAGTTATATTGCATTGTTCATTGTTTGTTTTAACACTATGTCTCTGTGCTTGTTTTATTTACTATAATCTACCTTAAGTCTCATCAAGAAAAGTGGACTCTACAGCATAATACAGCAGTGCCCTCTGCAGCAGATTTACGTATGTTGATTCAATACTTATGGGGCCCCAGTGGTACTTTTCAATGGAGGTCCAAGTCACGAATGTTGCCAGATACGATCTTCACCTGGTCAGGCGACTGGTTCCCTATCTCTCTCCCTGTGACTTGCCTGCAGTGATCCATGCAGTGGTCACCTCCAGACTTGACTACTGCAGCATTGACTCCCAGTTGAGTATTGGATCAAGTTCAGGAGTATGGCATTAACCTTTAAAGCCTTGTGCAGTCTGTGACCAACATATCTGCAGGATCATCTTTCCCAATGTGTCCCTCAAAGCGGTTACACTCATCAGATCAACATCTGCTGGTGATCCCTAGTCCAAAAGACATCCGCTTAGTCTCTACCGGGGCCAGAGCCTTTTTGGTTCCAGCCTGGTGGAACATTCTCCCAAGTGAGATCAGGGCCCTGTGGGACCTTTTACATTTCTGCAGGGCCTGTAAAACAGAGATGTTCCTCTAGGCCTTTGGTTGAGGTGGCAGGTGTCTATTTACAACAGCTTCCCCTGCTCCACCCTGTCTGCACCATCTTATGTTGTGCTATTGACAGTGGTTCTGCCCACTTCCCAGTATTTGGTTCATATTTGGCACACATACAGTAGAAGTTCTGGGAGCTCTTATTATCTGTGCCTGACCACCATACTGTATAAGTTCAGTATTGCAGAACTGTGTTTATTCCTTCAACAGTTCTTTTTGTCTTGCCATGGAAGGTACTATAGATAATACAGAGAATGGGGAAACTTGTTAGGAAAGTTGTGTCTCAGTTTTCCAGTTTATGGTGACAACGCAGGCAGACACATCTCCCGGATGTCCCGGGGATGTAAACTGCACACCAGCATGTGGTAGGGGGTCCGACGGGTCGTGACCCCCCCGGAGCCTTGGTAAAAGGCTCCCAGCCAGGGGGCTTTGGAGGGGCGACCTCTTTGATGGCCGAAATCCGGAGAATTGAGGCACCCCTCCACCCTGAAGGTCCTGCCGCTGAGTGACCGCATGGTACAAGTGCTGCTGACCGGGACAAGCGTTGGAGATCAAGTGAAATAAATGATGACGAGCGAGGCTGAACAATGAACTGTGAGTCGGGTTGAAGTGAGCATGAAGATATAAAAAGAAGCTGCCCCCCCTAAAGAGCGACAGGAAAGCGAGCGGGGGAGGGATCCCTCCCAAACGCATAGACGAAACACAGAAGGAAAGAGGAGGGAGCGGAAAAATAAGCGACTAAAACTGCTTTAAGAGACTTACCAGAGCACAGAAAAGCGTTTGGGCGAATATCAGCGACTTTAGCAACTTTTTTTGAAAACTAACCAATTCCAAAAAGATGGTGGGGAAGAAACTGGAGAAAGAGAAGCTGCTGAAATCGAAACTAGGGGCCAGTCCTCGAACGGATGAGGTCACTGAGCTCTCAAAACTCTTGGCTGACTCCCTGCGCCCCCTGCTGGACAAGATCACTGGCATTAAACAACAACTGTCAGTAATTGGGCAGAGTGTGGCAGAGCAGCAGATGCAACTGACACAGTCCTTAAAAGCAACAGAGCAAATGGGAGAGAAGGTGAAGGAAATGGACGTCACTACTAAAAAAGTTAAGAAAAAGGTGCAAAAACTGGAAATGAAGCAAGTTACAGGAATACCTTTGCAGCGAGATGGATGTGGTCTACAGGTCCTATTAATCATACATCAAGAAATATAATCTGCCTGGGGAACTAGTGGTCAGATTCTCAAAGAGACACGTGAGAGATGCTATTTTGAAAGCAAATTCGCGAACACCGTTGAAAATTGGGGACAATAATATCAGGATTTTAAAAGATATTCCATTTGATATAAGACAGAAGAGAAAGAACTATAAAGAATTAATCCTTTTCTTACAAACAAATGGCATCAGTTACAGGTGGTTAACCCCAGAAGGTGTCATTTTCAAGATTAATGATAAAAAAGAAAAGATTGACTCTGTTTTTAAAGCATGTGAATTTCTGCGGACACAGCTTGGGGAACCAGAAGAGGGCAAAGAGGAGGAAAAAGAAAGCAAAACTGATGGCGAGTTGGGCTTGGGGTCTTCGGACGAGAACCCCCCCTCTGAAAAGGGGGCAGCTGCCCCCAAAAGCCCTTATAAACTGAGGATTAGAAAAGATAAGAATAAATAAGGGCTGAAGGACTCTGATTTGTGCCTGAAAAAGTGTTGAAATAACTTGGGGATGCTCTGGGAATTTCTTTAAACAGTTAAAGGGATGGTTAAACGATAATTAATCTAGCATAACCGACTAAGTTCATTGTATTATTAGTAGCTTTTTGAAAATAACATGGTGTTAAGCTGATGTATGATCTCCTTGGGTTTTTAGTTAGTTGTGGGTCTTTTTTCTTTATTCCCTAGATGTAGTTCCCTTTCCTATATTTTCTGTTGTAGTTTTGTAGTCTGAAAAAAAAACAACCAATAAAAACCTCCCCCCAGGGGGATGGGGAAAAAAAGTTGTGTCTGTAGTTCAGATCGCAACTGGGATGGGGAGGAGTTTTGGCTAATGGATTGTTACTCCTAAATGATAAACTGCAAGGTAGTATTATAAATTATTTTTGTTCATTAAGGCTTATGGATAATATTTAAAAGAACAGGAAACTGGGAAAGTAACATTTAAAAAGTAAGGTTTGTTATTAGATGTTATTGTGGCTTATTTCCAGAAGGCACAATTTTTTTTTCCAGGAACTATTTTCATTTGCTTTTAAGTTCCATAGTGAATTTGGAAAGCACACATTTTTGGCAGCTTTAAAGTAAGGAATATCGCAGCTATGAAACATATCTTGACATTTATCCAAGGTAGTAATATGTATGAATAAGTACTTAAAATCAAGTGATAGGGCTTGAGGAAAAACTGACTGAGGTTTTGATTGCCACTCCAAGAAATAGCGTTATTTTTATGCTTGGAAGAAAATATTGAAGTTTTTAAAAAACCTGACATTATGGCAGTTTTGCATTAAGCTTAATAGTTAAGGTATCTAAAAATAGTGAGTTTTTTTAAAAGAAGATTTTTATATTTTTAATTTAATGCTTTGTGAGCTTCGTATTCTCTCTCATCTGGGAAAGAGGATGTACAGAAGAAGAAGAAGAAGAGATTGGATTTATACCCCGCCCTTCACTTGGAGTCTCAGAGCGGCTTACAAAGTCCTTTCCCTTCCCCTCCCCACAACAGACACCCTGTGAGGTGGGTGGGGCTGAGAGAACTCTGACACAAACTGCTCTTTTTCAAGGACAGCTGTGCCAGAGCTTGTGACTGACCCAAGGTCACATCAGCAGGTGCAAGTGGAGGAGTGGGGAATCAAACCCGGTTCTCCCAGATTAGAGTCCGCACACTTAACCACTACACCAAACTGGCTCTCAGAAGTGTAAATTATAGCAGAATTATATCATTTTTTAGATTTGATTTGTATTGTACTTACCATAACATTCACTTCTGCTCTATAACAGATGCCTTGTTCTTTTCAAGAAGAACCCTTTCATGGAAGCAGTGATGGAAAGCAGGGATGGTCATCGATTTTCCTGACTTTCTCATTCCTCAGTCAGACATTTCTTTTAACAGAAAAGTTTGTTCTTGGGGTTTTCAGACCTGCATAGAAAAACAGTTATGTGAATCCTGAAATTATATGTGTGTACATACGACCATAGCCCCCAGGTCATGTTAGGTGATGTGAGAAATTATAGCTATTGGCCCATGAATGTGCATAGTTTCCAAGTGGAGAATATGAATAACTACTTGGCAGTATGTAGAGTATCCTATTGCTGTTCAGTGTATGGTGATATACAGAACATAAAACTGTTTAATAATATAGAATGTGCATTACAGTCTTTATTGTGAAACCTTGTCATTTCTATCACTTTTGGAGCGTACCTCCCCTTTATGGAAAAATCTATTTCTTTTGACTTAGTTGATTTGCTTAAGGAGGAAAATACCACTCCCTAAGAAATATTTTGCTTGCCAAATAGAGTGTGGCTTGTTGAGAGACGGGATAAACAACTCTCTGATAATTCAATTATTGCTGTAGTGTTACATATTATGTGCCCTTCCCAGAGGAGTGCTTGGCTTTGAAAATACCCATCCTTGTATGAAAAAAGGCCTGCCTTCAGGTTGAATCAAGAAGAAAAATTATTGTCTACGTTCTTGTTGTAATAAATGGCTGTACTTTGGGGAGTTATCAGCACACCAACTGTATCTCAAAATGGCTTTTTAAAAGCATTTTTCTTCATCCAAACAATGAATGGAATATTTTTTCCAAGTCCTGCATACTCCACCCTCATGAAGCTTCAGATCTTGATTGTGTTGTTTAATGAGCTGGCCGGTCAGGCATCTGATGCCCCAATGGGAACTTTCAGAGTCACTGAGCACACTTTTCCTTAAACGTAGCCGACATTCCCATCTGTCTGATTTAATGTATGATTTTTAAAGCTAAATTACTAGTCAGGTGGAGCAGACTCAAATTGCTCCTCCATGCTGTAAACATACAGTAATTTAGCACATATTTCCCCCTTCTCCTTCTTTTCTATGGGAGAACAGTTTCCAGAGCTGTGCTTGGAATCACTTTCTGAATAAAACATCCTTTTAAATGCTGAAGTTTCGAAACACACAGCTATTGTTTGTAATATTCCTCAGACTAACTCATGTAGAGTAGACTGCTCTCCCTGTATTGGCAGGAAGCTGTGATTCTAGAAACCATAAAATGCTGATTTTCTCTCTAAGGAATACAGTTTACAGAATTGTTTCCTCATAGTCTTCTTTGCCTTGAATTGATAGTTTTGAAAATATTTCATGTGTCAACAAATCATGTTGTAGTTTAGGTGCTCAAAGACTGGAAAGGTTAACATCTATAAACATGAACACACGTGAAGCTGCCTTATATTGAATCAGCCCCTTAATCCATCAAGGTCAGTATTGTCTATACAGACTGGCAGCAGCTCTCCAGGTTCTCCGTCACATCATTTACTACCTGGTCTTTTCCATTGGAGATGCTGGGGATTGAATCTAGGCCTTCTGTATGCCAAACAGATACTCTGCCACTGAGCCATTACATAAACAGATACTCTGCCATTGCATGCCAAACAGATAATTTAACTTTAATTTAATTAACTGTAATTTAATGCCCCCCCAAACAAAAAAAATCCTCGCTGCGGGCGTGCTCCTGGCTCTTGGATTCAGAGACATAGAGGCTGAGACCTTCTCCTGATGTTGCCTCCTGGCTCTTGGATTCAGAGGCACTGAAAATTTGGGAGGGGTTGTCGTCCCGTATGCCCCACACTAGCTACAGCCCTGTTCAGACCCCATTAGCCTGTATTTGTAGTTGGAATGTTTTTGTCCCAATGTACATCACCATACACTTACCAACACTGAATTTCTATTGCCACATTGTCGTCCTCTCATCCAGTTTGTGGAGATCCTCTTGCAGTTTTTCACATTCAGGCTTAGTTTTCACCCTCCTGAATAATTTAATGTCATCTGCAAACCTGGCCACTACACTACTCACCCGTAGATCATTTATGAATAAATTAAATAGTACTGGTCCCAATACCGATCCTTGTGGGACCCCACTGCTTATTTTCCTCCATTGTGAGAACTGTCCATTGATTCCTAAACTTTACTTCCTGTCATTTCACCAGTTTTAATCTATAAGAGAACCCATCTTCTTATCCCATGTCTGCTAATTTTACTCAGGAGTCTTTGGTGAGATACCTTGTTAAAAGCCTTTTGAAAGTCCAACTATATAATATTTACTGGATCACCATTGTCTACATGCTTGTTAATTTTCTCAGAAACGTCCAAAAAGTCTGTGAGGCAGGACTTCCCTTTGCAGAAGCCATGCTGATTTCCCCTCAAGTTAGCTTTCTCCTTCTATGTGCTTAACAATTCTGTCCTTGATTACAGTTTCTGCTGATTTGCCTTGGGCAGACATTGGGCTGACTGGCCTGTGATTTCTTGGTTCCTCTCTGGACCCCCTTTTTAAAGATTGGTGTAACAAGGGGCGGACCCACGATAGTCGCAGGGGGGGAGGCAGAGGAGGAAGCAGGAGGAGGAGGTAAGTACCCCCCCATCCCGCTGGAGCTTTCCGCTCGGCCCTCTCTACTCTTCCCCCCATTCCGTCACCTAAGTGAGGGCCGCTCAGCCCTCGCTGCTCTCCCCCCCCATCCCAGCACCGAAGCGAGGGCCGAGTGGTTTGCTGCTCGGCCCTCGCTGCTCTCTCCCCCACCCCCATCCCGGCACTGAAGCGAGGGCCGAGCGGCTTGCCGCTCGCCTCTCACTGCTCTCCCTACCCCCCACCCCGGCCGCTCGGCCCTCGCTGCTCTCTTCCCCCCCTCCACGGCAGCGGCGGCGGGAGGCCGGCTGCAGAGTGTTCCCTGCGCATGTGCAGGGGACGCTCTGTCAGTTTCAGGGGGATTTAAACATCCCCCGATGTTTTTTACAGGGTTTCTGATTTTTGTGCACACCTGGGGACCGCCCCACGTGTGCACAAAACTCTCCCTCCCCCCCCGGTGCCCCCGGTGCACGGATTTAGGTTTCCGCACACCAGGGGGCGACTTGGCTATTAGATATATAGATGTTTGCTACTCTCCAGTCTTCTGAATTTAGTGATAGGTTTTAGGCTTATACTAGGTTATAGGTTTATACTATTAAAGAGACTTAGTAACAATGTTTATTGGTGGAGAACGTGTGGAGAGGGTGGCTACTTTTAAGTTTTTGGGAGTGATTATTGAGCAAAACTTGACCTGGAGCGCTAACACCACTGCTCTGGTGAAGAAGGCCCAGCAGAGGCTCTTTTTTCTCAGACTTTTAAAGAAAAATAACTTGAGTGAGAAAATACTGATGTCCTTCTGTCGTTGCTCAATAGAGAGCATTTTAACATACTGATC
>NW_015167527.1:2635922-2648380 GCF_001447785.1 Gekko japonicus | reverse complement strand
ATAATAATAATGGAAGATAACAGTGAATTTTGATAGTAATTATTTTGTATATCCTTCTATGAATATAGTTTCAGATGGTAGCTGTGTTGGTCTGCAGTAGAGCAGCTAAATTTGAATCCAGTAGCACATTAGAGACCCACAAGATTTTCAAGGTATCAGCTTTTGAGGGTCAGAGCTCCCTTCATCAGATCTGCTTTGACTCTCAAAAACTTATACCCCTGAAAAAAATTTGGTCTCTAAGGAGCTACTGCACTCAAATCTAATTATTTTGTGCATTTGGGATCTATACAGTCTCAAGGTTATATGTAGTAATTTATATCTCTATAGTGTATTTTGAAATTTGTAGCTATACTGATTTTGGTGGCTCTGTTACTGTCTAATTTAGCAACAGGCTCCTTGGGGAGAGGCAAGACGTAAAAGGTGCGTGTCCGTTTTCCGTTTGCATGATCTAACTGGTGGAAGAGCCACTTGGAAAAAGGCTCCTTAAGCTGCAGAAAGCTGCTTACTGATGAGCAGAGACATAAGATAGATGTCATTATCATTCACATAATACAATGTAATCTTTTGGTTCTGATCAAATTAATGGTCAAGTCTTTTTAGCTGCTTGGTCTGTGTTATCTGTTTCCCCAGGTTTTGAGAGAAAGTATGGTATTTTCAGTGTGTATCTTATTTCTATCCAGTTTTTGTTATTTCTTCCTTGCATTGGTTTTGGGATCCTACTGCTACTTCCATTATATATATTTTTAATTTTATTGCTCATTTTCTTATTAGATTTTTATGTCTTCTAATCAACTGTTAAAGTTCCTTTTTAGAAGTCCTCTTGATAGCAACATCATCAGACACAGGATAAACATTTTAAATAATACTTACAGAGTTGCCTGTTAATCACTTGATGCCTTTAGCTTGCCTACCTAGTGGACAAGTAATTAACTTACTTCAGAGTTAGCTGTATAGTAAATTAAATCTCCTTTCATGTATCTAGTTTCTTATGGATCTACTTTGATAGCAGAAAGCTACCAGATTCCAACTATTTGTTATGTTTAAAAACAGGTTGGTCTGTTAATGCAGATTCAAAGGACATTCTGGGAAGAATGAATCTTCATCCTTAGGGGACTGATTGGCAGCAGATACTCATCTTAAAAAGTAGGTCAGCCAGCCCTGTTGACTCAGCTACCCTTTCCTAAGCCAACTTTATCTTTATCATCCTCTTCTGCTGGAGCCGGGTCTCAGAAATTTCCAGGCCTCCAGGTCAGACTGCAGAAGAGTGAAGGACAACCTGCTGACAAAATGGCTTTATCCCAATTGTAAACTGGACATGGGCTGGTCATCATTGTCGGTATCGCTAGACCTTCCAGCTTCCTTTGATGACCATTCCAGGCTTGTTCATAAGTTGGAGAATGGAGTTGTTGTTAGATGAATGGCTGTTCAGTTGTTTTGGTCCTTTTAAAGTTGTGTGATCAAATACACAGTTTCAACTGGGGTAGGGCAGAATTAATTAGATGGACCGTGTTTTGTGGGATGCTTTAGGGTTCCATTTTGTCATTATGCATTTTAATGTTTTTATGCGGCTTCTGGGTGAAATTACCTGAAGCTTTAGTGTTAGACATCATCACTATGCAGATGATACCTAGCTCTACATTTCATTATCGAACTTCCCTAATGAGTCTGTCCTGGTTCTGAACCAGAATTTTGAGGGTATCATTAATTGGCTGAAGGAGAACAAGCTACTGGCAAGCAATCGAGCCATTTAAAATAGTTAAGGTGTATTTCCTAACAACATCTTACCTATTTTAAAAGGGCTTGACTGGCTGGCCAGTTTGTCCGTTCAATGTAGGTGCTGGTTATGACCTTTAAAGCCCTATATGATCTTAGAACTCATGCATCTAAAGGGCTGTCTCTCCTCATATGGCCTTGTGCCATATCTATTGCTCTATTGCTATCTTCTGATTGTTTCCTCATACTTTTTCTGTGTTGCTCCCTCTTTACTGAACAGACTCCCTGAGAAGGTAAGGGATTATGGTCCTTGGAAACTTTTTGAAGTTCCTATAAGGCTGCTTTATTCACCAGAACTTTTGATGGGGTAAAAATTATGTGTTTTGTTGTGTTTTATTGCTTTGTGAGGAAATCTGTGAGTTTGTTGGTGTTTGATGCTGTAATTATTTATTGTAAGCTATCTTGAGCCATGGGGAAAACAGGATATACATGTTTTAATAAATAAATCAAGCCAGTTCTGAAGGATTTCCATGTGTTTTTTTCCCTATAACCCCTCTGAAGGTAGTACAGCTTGGTATAGTGGTTAAGTACGCAGACTGTAATCTGGGAGAACTGGGTTTGATTCCCCGCTCCTCTACTTGCAGCTGTTGGATGACCTTGGGCAAGCCATAGTTCTGTCAGAGCTGTTCTTGAAAGAGCAGTCCTTGAAAGAGCTCTCTCACCCACACCTACCTCACAGAGTGTCTATTGTGGGGAGGGGAAGAGAAAGGAGTTTGTAAGCTGCTCTGAGACTCCGAGTGAAGGGTGGGGTATAAATCCAATCCCTCCTCCTCCTCCTCCTTCTTGTATTCCAGTGTTCTCAAATGGAGAAATGGAAGATATCACTCCATTCTCATGCCCCATCTCTTCAGTTCCCACAAAGGCCTGTTGAAACACCTGCAGGATTCACCTCCCCTTATCTTCAGGTTTTCAGTTAGTGGGGCTACATGTTAGACCTTTGCTTTTCCAGCTCCATTCACTGGTGTTAGCTCATATGAATGGCTTCAGTGCTTCTGCATCTCAACCTGGTGGACATTCACCACAGAGGTGACATCCTGCCCATATGCTAATTTCCTGTGGAGCTTGCAAGAGTTTCAATAATCTAGGAATTTAAAGGAGCTGACAGTCTTCAACCCCCCATTGAGACTGTGAATCATTTTGATGGGCAGGTGACATCTTTGTGCTTGAGCAATTGTCAGTGATCAGTTTTGGGAAAGATCCAGAGGAGTTAGCCGTGTTAGTCTGTTGCTGCAAAACAGTAAAAAGCCCAATAGCACCATTAAAACTAACAAACTCATTTGTAGCATATGCTCATGAGAAACACAGCTCTCTTCGTCAGATGCAGTTTTGAGAAAAAGGAACAGATGTTTTCATACCTTTCAGAGACAAAGAATTTCAGTGTCCATTACTTGCTGGTTTGTTTTCCCTTTTCTCTATCTGCCCTCTTTTATCCCCTTGAGAGGAATGAGATTTAGACTTTCCTTACCTGCTTGGGAATGAATTATCATCAACTCCTCTGAACGTCTTTTGCCTTGTAAACCCAACAAGGTTGCTGTGTCAGTTGTGACTTGACAGCAAAACAAATATATATATTTTTGCCAGACCTGGATTGCTCAGGCTAGCCCAATCTTGGAAGCTAAGCAGGGTCAGCCTTGGTGAGTATTTTGATGGGGGGGGGGCACCAAAGAATACCAGGGTCACTACATGGAGGGAAGCAATGGCAAACCACCTCTGAACATCTCTTGCCTTGAAAAACTTTTGGGGTCACCATAAATTTGCTGCAACTTGATGGCAAAAAGACAAAAAAAGCACATGTACCTTACATTTTGCTGTAGCAACCCTGATATTCTTTGGTGATTTCAATATCAAAATATTTGGAAATCAAGTTAAAATTCATAACACTGAAAATAATACACTCTTTATTAAACACATTATAACATATTAATTGTTGCCCAAATTATTTATATTAAAACCGTCTTGAAAATGTTATGTCTACAGTATATATAGGAGTTGTTATGATCTAATGCTGTAGAATGTCTTGTGTAAAAATGTTCAGACTATACATTAGGAGTTTTTCCCAGTGTTTCGTAAAATGTCCGAGTATCTGAACACTTTAACTTGTTTGATCTCATGGCTGTCAATCTGCCATGTGTGTTTGATAAATCTTTTAGCGAAACCAAGAATTTTGGGTTTTAAAAGATTGGTTGTTAAATACCTCCCTTTGCAGTAAACCCTAAGTGCCTGGAGGGCTCTTCTGAGCCCGGCTATGGAGTAATATTGCATAGTTGTATTGTCTGCATATAATAGTATGAAGATTGGTCTATTTGTCATATTGGGCAGATGGAAGATGGGATTGGATAAGTTTTGTACCATGGAGTTCTCTGGTTTACAAAAGGAGCCAGGTTAAATAATACCTTTTGTGATATTCCCCTCCAAGAACATATTACTTTTGGCTGGGTTGGGGGGGGAGGGGTCTTCTGTTCCTTGGAGGGGAATTGAAAAGACTTCCTTGGTTCTCAGCAGAATTTAGTATCAGGTGGACACCCAAATGGTAAGGTGATGCATGGGGGCAGGGGGCAGCTGAGGATCCAAGAGGGTAGGTTGTGACACACCCAACTCCAACAGTTGTCCAAGAGCCATTATCTCCAGCTTTCCTCCACCATGATCCTCTCTCCCAGAGCAATAGAAATATCCTCCATCATCATCATGGAAACTGTGGAGGATTCATCTCTAGCTGTATTTTCATTGTCCGTAAATGTCTTGCTCAGCTCCCAGAAGCTGACAGCCATAAAGCCTTAGGTGACAGAATGGAAATGCTTATATACCAACTTATATTTTCTCCTTAACAAGGCTTCTGTGTACTTACATGCTTTTTAAACCTACAATGCTCAGGAATCAATGTCTCTTCTGTAAGAGTCCACATAGCAGTAACCACGTTCATAGCCAATTATTGTTTTCCAGCCTTTCTGCATTTGCCTGCTTCTTTGGATTTTCTCAGTGTTCGAGTCGAGGTAATTTAAGTCCACAGCAAAACAGCATCCAAATAACCTGGGGCAACAGCAGGCTGAAACTGGGCTGACCACTGAAGGGAGGTAATGTAATGAATGGGGAAAAAACAGAATAAAAAGAAAGTTGAACTCGATTTTAGTGCAAAATGGATTTATAAAAAGGTTGAATTCAGTTTTAGTGCTGAATTGCTTGGAGGACACTGTGGTGAACATGGATTAAAAGGAGAGTGCATAAAGGGCCAGAGTTTGGGCAGGGAGGGGGGGGTCTTAGTAGGGATGGGACCGCCCCTCCAGCTGTAGTTCTCCAGGGGAACTGAACTCTGTAGTATGGAGATCAGATCTTCCAGGAGAAGTCCAGACCACACATTGAGTTTGGTAACCCTACTGCAAACTCATCTATGAAAAATAGTTTGGCATGAAGCAGATAGATTTGGGGGGGGGATGCAAGCAGAAAGTGCTTTAGGAAGCAAGCACTGTTTTATTAACTAGTTTGTGGATGGTGGTAAAAGATATTATTTAAATAAAATGATCTGTCTGTGAAATTAATTTGTGTTAATTAAGTGACTTCTGAGTACTTCTGGAAATGACAACAGCTATGCTGGAAGCAGTTATTTTTAGAAGGCTTCATAGAATCCAGCTGACTCATCTATTAAGGATTTAACAATGAATCAATAGCTCAGTTTATGACAGTTTACTGAACACAGGATTGTATATAATGACTTGAAGTACTCTAGTCTTAATTTATCTCAAATTCAATAAATGCAGTTTCTTCAGGTGAAGAGTCCCCCTACTTTATTATTTATTTCTTTACCGAATTTATAGCCCGCCTTTCTGCTCTTATCAGGACCACCAAGGCAGATAAGATTCCCCTCTTTATTTATTTTATTTTATTTTATTTATTTACAGAATTTATACTCTGCCTTTCTGCTTATCGGGGGGCCACCATGGTAGATACAAAATTTAAAACCTAATAAAATATGTCTTAAAAACCATTTAAACAAATGGGCAGGAAAGAGGGATCACTGAGGGAATGCCAGACAAAACAAAAAGATTTAGCTGCTTGTGGAAGATGGTGACAGAAGGGAACAGGCAAGTCTTCCTGGGGAGAGAGTTCCAGAGTTGTGGTGCCTTATCTGAGTAGACCCTCTCCTGGGTTGCCATCTGTCTAATCTCACAAGGTGGGGACACTCAAAGCAGGGCCTTGGCAGATGAATTTAGTGGTCGGGTAGCTTTGTAAGAGGGTAGGCTTCAAGTATTCTGGTCCCAAGCCGTAGAGAGCTTCAGAGGTCAACACCAGTACTTGGAAGTGTGCCCAGAAACAAATTGGGAGCCAGTATAGATGGGTCATGGCCCTCAGCATAGGCGTAATCTTTGTGGGGGCGGCGGGGCTTCAGCCCCCGCCGAAATTTTCAGGAAGCTGCTCAGCCTCCCCCGGGAGCCACCCTTGCTTCTAGCAAAGCAATGCCTCTGGCCCAGCCCCAGCCCCCCCCGGGAAATAGGAAAGTCTACACCCTTGGATGCAAGACATGGGCAAGGCTGTTAACTATAGAACATCTTGGGGGTCACTGATTTATAGCATTGCCATAAATTGGAACTGACTTGATGGCACTTAACACACAGAGACACAGATGAGCCAAGCCTAGAGTGATATGGTCCCTATGACCCACTCCAGTCAGCATCCTGGCTACAGCATTCTGCACCAATCGAAGTTTCCAAATACTTGCCAAGGGCACCCCATGTAGCATGCATTGCACTAATTTAATCTAGATGTAACCAGGGCAGGCACTACAGGTGCCAGATCTTTTCTGCTCAGGAAAGGCTTCTGCTGGATAACCAGTTGAAGCTTGTAAAAGGCTCTGTCCACATAGGGGGACAAACCCTTCTCTGTTCCTGCTACCTCTCAAAGTATTGAGAATACCCATCTGACCCTGGGGATTTGTACTCATTCAGTGCAGCCTCTCAACTACCTCTCTGTCCATGTGAACCAGCAGCCCAGATGCTGTGACTTGCCTACTACCATCTCTAGATGAGCCTGTTCTCTTCTTCAGGGAAACAACTGAGGCAAAATAGGCATTGAGACATTCTCTCTGTCCTCTATCAGAGTTTCTCAATTTTGACCTAACAGTGGGCCCATCGCCTCTTTTATCTTGCGTTTGCTCCTCATATTTGAAGAAGATTTTCTTGTTGTATCAAGCCTCCCTTGCCAGCTTTAGCTTGCTGTGCGCTTTGGCCTCTCTGATGGCTGACCTACAGTGTCTAGAACTGCAGATACTCTTCTTGAGAGGTATGTCCTTGCCTCCATTTCTTGAACATTTTCTAGTTCTCTGTTCATCCACATTGGCTTCTTGGATACCCTACCGTGTTTCCTTCTTGTTGGAATACTGATGGCTTGAGCTTGCAAGAGCTCTTGTTTTAGGAGAACCCACCCTTCACTTGCTCCTTTCCCTTCCAGCAGTCTTGCCCATGGAATGATTCTCATCATACCTGAGTTTATTAAAGTCTGCCTTACTGATAGTTGATAGTTCAAGGGCCTCCATCTGAATCAACTTTGCCAAAGATCACTTGGTAATGGGTTGATGTAGGTGGAAAACTTTTCCTATAAGAAAAGATCATAGCTCCCCCATGATAGCCTGGTAATTTGCTATCCTTAGGTTCAGAGCCAAAGAAGAATAGGCCTTTCAGCTGAGAGCATCAGTCTTTTCCCCCTCTCTATCAGCAGGTGTAGAGTGGGAGCCATATCTCTGTTTCACCTGCATTTCTTAAGGAACAAGAGAGGAAAGGGTAGAGTGTGTGAAGAGAAATGGGGAGACTTCTTGCTGTACCGTGTACATAGAATCGTAGAATCACAGAGTTGGAAGGGGCCATTCAGAACATCTAGCCCAACCCCGTGCTCAATGTGGACCAGCCTACAGTATCCCTGACAAGTGTTTATACAGACGTTGCTTAAAGACTGCCAATAAGGTGCAGTTCACCACCTCCCTAGGCAACTGATTCCGCTGTTGCACATCTCATACTGTAAAAACGTTTTTCCTAATATCCAGCTGGTAGCTTCCTGCCCTTAATTTAAACCAATTATTGCAAGTCCTATCCTCTGCTGCCAACAGGAACAGCTCCCTGCCCTCCTCTGACAGCCCTTCAAATACTCAAAGAGAGCAATCCCCCCCCCCCAACCTCCTCTTCTCCAGACTGAACATTCCCAAGTCCCTCAGCCTTTCCTCCCAGGGCTTGGTTTCCAGGCCCCTGATCATCCTCATCGCTCTCCTCTGCACCCTCTTGGCCATACTTGGCTTAATATTGATCAACAGGCAAGAGATGATAGATGGGGTGAAGGTGATGGGGACCTTAGGAGGAAGTGACCATGTCCTGCTAGAATTCATTTTGCTGTGTGGACTTCAGTAAGACTGTAGAAGGGCAGATGTTACCCCAATTTTCAAAGCTTTTGACAGGGTTCCCCATGGTGTTTTTATGGGTAAACGAAAGTACTGTGGACTGTACTGTACAAAAGATGGATAGGGAACTGGTTGGAGAACTGCATTCAGAGTAGTTGTCAATGGCATTTCATCTGAATGGGTGTCCACTGGGGTGCCACAGGGCTCAGTTCTGGGCCCAGTATTTTTCAATATTTTTATAAATTATCTGGATGAGGGTGTGGAGGGGCTACTCATTAAATCTGGAGATGACACCAAACTGGGATACATAAGACACACCATATCTTAGAACTGTAACCTGCCTAGATGGGAGAATCATTTGTGTAGCCGAGATGATAATTTTTTTTAATATGACATTGAAATCTCATTAAGAAGAGCAAGTATAAGATGAAATAAAGGTTTTAGCATTAGTAACACTAATGAGTGATTTGTGAATTTAATTTCTTCCTCTACCACTACCTCAAGTATTATATTACATATTATACACATAATGTTATGTAGAATAACTCAGTTTTGCAGTGTGGCCATGAAGAAAAATATTATCAAAAGAATTTATGTGTGTTTTTGAGTACATTATCCTGAGAAAACATATTGATGAATCCTTCCCACTTTAAAATTTACCACTGGTGGTTTTTGACCCTCAGAAGCACTTAATTAGAGGCTCTGATTTGGTAAAGCTGCATGCCACAGAATTAACTGATCATAATTGGTCTTAAATGTTTCTGATGGTTTATAGCAACCTGTCAGAGTGGTATGGCAAGCAATAAGTAAGGAATTTTGGCAAGCAGGACTTACTTTGACCCCTTCATGCACACCATTTGTTAGAATCTGATCATTGTCCATGCAGAAAAGAATGTGAAGGAGAGATGTATAATACAAACTAATATTCTGAAATAAAACTTTGCATTACAATCCCAGTTGAAGCAAGAGCTGCTTTTAAGTAGGGTTGCCAAGTCTGAATCTCGCCGCAGCGGGGGACTCCTGGCTGGCGGCTGGAGTGCACGCATGACGTGCACATCGGGGTGGGGTTCCCCCGGGGCCTGATCTGCCAGCGGCGGGGAACGGGCCTCTGGGGCGGGGATTTCCCCGCCCCCCTGGGGGGACTTGGCAAGCCTACTTTTAAGTCTCACAATTTTGAGTAATGTATGTCTTATTCAGGATGGCAGTGTGCAGTGTTGCAACTATGCATAAATCATGCTGCCTTGGATGATGATGATGATAATAATAATAATACTTTCCATTTATTAATCACTTTCCCCAGTGGGCTCAAAGCAATGTACAGTTACTCAGTATAGACAAGGGACTAACAATGTTTGTAGGGGATAGGGAAGACAACATATATTCATTTTTAATTGCACGCGCCGTCACTGCCCGGTATAGACCTCTTCTGGCTTGGCTCCGTCGTTTTCCGCAGGGCTGCTTGTTGGCCAGGCTTCAGGACCCGTATGTCAATCGCCACACTGCCACCGCCTGGCCGGAACATCCATTGCAGGGATTCTTTTGTAGCCGAGAAGCTGTTTCGCCTTCCAAGCCTCCACCAGGACATCCGACCGTCAGCTAACACCCTCCCACAAGGGAGATTGGCGTGCCCACTCTCTCTAAGGAGTGGTTCCCATTTTATCTACTTGCCGAAGCTTTCGAATCGCTGGGTGGACGATGAGCTGGGGACAACAGTCTGGCTGCTCACACCAGCACGGGGCTTGAACCACCACAGTTCAGATGTTAAGACAGTGGGATATACCCACTGTGCCAAGCACAGTCTGATCCTAGATGTTAACTATAGGAAGGAGGTTTCTGTTTCCTGAATTATTAAATTCCTGAATTAAATAGCAATAAATACATCAGTATCTCCCATGCTATTTATGGCTCAATTTTGAGAATGTGTTTTTTTCCGAATTACAGGTTGGGTGGGACTATATCAGCATACAAAATAGTGCCCGATGAAATAGAAGAAATTAAGGTACAGTAGACTTTTCTTTGATATTTATTGTATTTTTGTTGTTGTTGAAAAACTTTTGCTGTGTTGCAACGTTCATTTTTATTCATGCTGGAATACACAGTGATGATTTCACTGCTAAATTTAAAAAGTGCCTCTTTCAGTGGCTAACATGACAACTGGAGTAATCTGCATAATTAATTAACATAATGAACATTTGCTTTTGTCCTTTCTATTCATGTGTTTAAGTCCTCTTTTACAAAGAAGTTTGAATAATTATTTCAACTGTGTTTCTGTAAAGTCAGAAAAGTTTGAGTCAACCTGGAAAGTAATACACAGGCTTTTCTATCCCATTTTGTTTTTAACCAGTTTCTTCATTTATGCTATTAAGTATTTAGTTAAACAATAAATAGCATCTTTGGGTTGTCACAGCTTTGCAGAAACAGTTTTTCATCTGCTTTCCAACAACTTCATGTGATTGGGGGACCCCTCAGAATGCCTTGCAATGTGAGAGATGCAGTGAGGAGGGAGACTTGGTAGGAATTATTCTCCCTCTCTTCAGCTCCAGGAAACCTATCTTTTGTTCATGAGACTATCATGGAAGAGGGAAGGAGAATGATTCCTGCTGAGTCTCTTGCTCTCCATAGCCCCCACACCATATGACATTCTATCCTGTAGGGTTCCCAGATCCTCAGCAGTAGCTTTTCAGGGGGTGCAGTAGTCTGCTGGTGAGGAGGAAACTGATGAAAATGTAGTTCAGTCAAGTTGCAGTGTTGATGTAACTTTGAATCCAACCCTAAGACTACTTTAGTCTACATCAGATATCCTAAAAAAGCAAGCCAGTAGCTCCTTGTCAGCTGACTGGCTAGCAAAGTGCTGAGTGCTAAGCTCATCTCAGGTGAATGCATCACAGCTGCATCCCCTTCGATTATTATTTATTTACATTGTTTATAGTCCACCTTTCTCATTAAGACTCAAGGTGGATTAAACAGTGTAAGTCAATACAGTCAACAGGATAGGAAATCCAATAAACAATGCAGTAGTTTATGGCAATGGTTGCTCTAGTAGACAGTCTCCATACTTTATTGATATTGCCTGACCTCTTGGCAGCCTTTACATGAGTAACCTCTCACTGCTGTTGGAGCATTTGGAGACTTGAATTGTCATCAGAGAGGGAGCACTTGAATGGTTCAAGTCCTTTTGTGACCATGTGTCACAGGGGCCCTTGCTTCTTGCTGACTTCCTCTCAGACGCCACTGTGCCCCAGCATGTGCCTTCTTTTCTTGGGGAGAAAGACAAGAGTTGTCTCAGTCGCAAGTAGGGAGAGGGATTACATCACTATCCCTCCATCAGCTCCCTGGGCTCAGCCAGCCTCACCGGTTACTCTCTCTGGGGTCTAGGGCTGGAGCCTCAAGTTTTTCTCCTTGGCTGTCTCCTGGGGCCCTTATTTATACCCCTTCCCTTCCTTGATCTCCACCTCTTCCCGCCCCCGCCCCCAGTATAACTGCATGGACACCATGCCGGCATCTCCCAGCTAACCCTGCCCCTCTGCTGGCTCTGCTGCTGGGTCTCTGGCTGGGGATGCTGAGCCGGTGGGAGGCTACTGCCTGAGCCCGCTGGCCAGTATCTTGTCCTCATCCTCCCCCAGCCACCAGCCCTTTGAACTCTGTGGAGACTGGCACAGTAGTCCTCATTCTAGTATTCAAGAATCAATATCTGGGGAGATCCTGGAACCAGTTGCTGAGCAATAGAGGCTCAGAATGTCTCCTGATTTTCCTGCTCCTGTGGGTTATATTCTTGTGCATGCCCTCTTCCTGTGTTTGATGTTCCTCCTTTACCTGATATACGTTCTTCTCCTTCTCCTGTTGCCCTCTCAAGAGTGCTTCATGCCTTCTGTCCATGAAATCTTCACCATGAGCAGAATCCATTGTAGAATGTCAGTTAAGATGTTTTTGTTTCCAGTCCTTTAATCTGTAGGTGAAAAAAACTCTTTGGGAGTTGTTATAAATTCTGTTATTACTAAACTGTCATATACAGTCATTGTTTTTCTGTCTAAATATTCTTCAATAATCAGTGGAAGAAGTATAAGAAAATTGTGTAATGTTCCTTGTATGAATTCAGTTTCTACAGTGGCACATTAATGATGATAAAGCTAACACTTCATTCTCCAGTTAGCAAAGAAAGGTTTGTTTCAAAATAAATAAGCATTAAACTGTGTGTCTCATATTTTGGTGAGTTCATGAGGATGCTTCAAGGAAAATGGAATTTATTCTTGAGAAACGTTCTACTATGCATTTGCAAAAACTGAAAAAAGGCAGAAAAAGAATTGTATTG
>NW_015167527.1:2625576-2635856 GCF_001447785.1 Gekko japonicus | reverse complement strand
AAATGTCCTCTTCTGATCAAGACTGCTCTATTAACCGCTGATTAACTTGTGACCTACATGAAATGTGAGTGTTCAGCACATTGTTTTCTTGTATCTGAATGTGTTCAGCTGTAGAAAATAACAACTACACATGTGTGGTCATGAATTGCTTTGCTACCAGTGACCCCTGCTGTCACCTTCTTGTCTGTTGTTTGACATGCAATTAACCTCCTCACAAAATTAACATTTCACAATGAGGTTTCTGTCCCTTATGGCAGCACCACTCAGTGTTCATTAATGGTTAGGGAAGTGTTCAGATCTGAATAAATTCAAAGCATACGCCTTCTAAGTCTTGAGAATTGTAGTTCTCTCCACTACGTGTCCTATAAAATCTTGTTTTTAATATTTGTTTTACTGTTTAACTAATAAAGGATGTGTTTCATGGCTACCACACCCTTATGTGTCCCAGGCTGGAAATTCTTAGAGATTTTTGGCCAGAGCCTTGGCAGGGCAGAGTTTGTGGAGGGGAGAGAGCTCAACAGGAATTTGATGCCAGAGAGTCCACCTTCCAAAGCAGCCATTTTCTCCAGGAGAACTGATCTTTATAGTCTGGAGATCAATTATAATTCCAGGAGAACACCAGGGCTCACCTGGAAGTTGGCAACATTACCTTCAGGTGTTCCACAGTAGGGCAAGAATGGTTAAGCACCTACCTATTTTGTCTATTAAGTGTGAGCTTGCAAGAGAAATTTACCTGGGGGGCTAATTCATGATTTTGCCATTTAAAAGGCCAGAAAAATAAAGTTTTAAAGTGAATTGGCCTAATGTTATTGTAGCTATGTTGGTCCACTAGAATTTTAAAAATCAAGACATTGAGGATAATCCCTTTTAAACTACCAAAATGTTACAAAATAGTTAGCAAGCTTGTATGACTCTCAGGCTGGGTGTTATTAAACTAAAGAACCAAACCTGGGCATTTTTCAGAAATGTAGACTTTATAACAGTAATTTCAGAATTACAGCAAACTTTCTTCATAGCTCAGGAGATTGTATGTATGAAATGAGAGATTGTGGTGTCCATTTATGTGTGAGGTATGTGTTTGTGCTAGGTCCCACAAAAATAATGCTTAGGTCATGCCTCCTTGTGCAGCTGGGGCTTTTTGGTAGCTGCCCCAAAACTTTGAAATTACCTATGTCCTGAGGTTTTCTTGGTCCCATGTATGCAGATATTCCATTAGGGATGAAAATCTTCTCTGTTTCATGCTGTTTTGGATTTGGTTTTAGGTCCTGTGATTGGTTCTACACTGGGGGCATTGTCCACAAACAAGATGTTGCTGTTCTAGCATCAGCTAATTGCAAACTTAAAATGGTGGATCTACATGTTGAAGGGTGTTGCACAATTGAAATTGTTCAATCTTCATTGCTTTGGAATTTTGAAAAGTAGTATATCCATTCCAGAAAAGAGTAAAATTACACTGGGGCAGAAATGTTAAGTGACGACCCTAATTTGTACAGTGAAGTTTATTATTATTATGTAAGATTATTTAAAATTAACATTACTGGTAGGTGGACATACTTCTGTTTAGGCTTATGTAAGCATCTTGGATACTTTAAAGGAATATCTCAGCATAATGATCCACATATTTATCTGGAGAAAAACAGAAATATCTTGTGTGATTAAGGTTTATGGTAAAGGGAAGTCAAAATTTCAGTACTGTTAACGTCGTAAGCATGCATAATTTTAAAAATGTCGGCTGCCTCATCTGGGATTGAAATGTCATTTTTCTAGACGTTGATCCTCCCTCCCTTGCCACCACACACACAGTTTGTCTTGAAAGCCAGGAGATACAAAACAGCGGATATGGTATAAACCACAGAATAACTATGACATTACACAAATTAATGTTTAGCTTTATGCATCTAAAAAAAGGAAGGGTGAACAATCAATATTTCATTCTCATGCATATATTTTTGTTGATTGTCTCCTCACTTTTGGTGAACTTCCTTGGTTTTCACCTGTTTTCTGTATTAAATTTAAATTCTTCTCTTTTAAAAACTCATTAATATATGTGTATATACTTTTTGTCAGTAGATTGCTTACTGGTGTAAGATGATATCCTTAATTCCAGTTCTTTAATCCTGTGAACTGTATTTTTATATTCTTTAAGGAGTTGCCTGGTGTCTAATTTTTAAATAGGCATTTTTCTATGTCTCTCTTCTCTAAATGTTCGGTTTCCATTTTTGTAAAGAGAAAAAACTCACAGATTTACTAACATTATCAAACTACCTTCCTACTCACTGATATACAGATGCAGGATCATTAGGAGAAATTCTGTAATCAGTTGTTCATTATATAAGGTTATAGTTAATGTTTTACCATGCATTTTGCTTATTTTACAATTGCCACATTGACTAATAATGCACCAGCTAACATTCCCCAAAGATAAAACTGTAGAGCATGTTACAATGGCATAAATTTGGCTGTGAGGTTCCATTCAGGATAGGCTACCTCTGAAAACTAGAATCTTCAATTATTCCAAAACTGTTCTCATAACAGCATGAGAATCTTGGCTTTTTTATCTCCCCCCCCCCTCGTTCCTACTTAAAGTAGAAAGTAAGAGGGATAATATGATCTTCTTTGTGGTCTCTGTGTATCGCACCCATGGGATTATGCGCCTGTGCTGATCCGAGTCGGTGGTATGCCAAACTCACAAAGGCATGTGCGGGAACCCCACTGTGCATGCCCAAAGAGGCGGGGCTTGGACATCCCGCCAGTTCTCTTCTGACCGCTGCACTGTTAACAGCTTGTTTTCTGCCGGTCGGTGAAGAAGCGTAATTTTTTCCTCTCACGAGGGATTGCTCAAATCATTCTTTTTTTCCTTGCTACATTTATTTTATTCTTTTTTTTAAAAAAAGCCTTTTCTTTGAGGGTTGCCGCTCCTCAGGCGGCTTCCCGCCCTTTTCCCCCCCACCCCGAGGGGGGAAAAAGAGCCCTCTTTTTCTTTTGGTGCCAATTGATTCTTTTATGGCTGAAAAGTGGGGATGTTTTAAATTGTGTGTCAGCTGTGGCCACACACTCTGCATTGTCTGCCTTGGAGAAACTCATCACCCAGATGCTTGCCATCATTGCTCGAAGTTCTCGAAACAGACCCGCAAAAACAGAGCTGCGAGGCTTCGAGTGGCACTTCGGGAGTCTACACTGACACAGTTGCCTGCCAGAGATATGTCTGCTGAGACTCCTTCAGACCAACTGACGACACTCCTGTCGACATCAGGAGGTACACTGATAGCGATCACCCTTCACTGACACAGTTGCCTGCCAGAGATATGTCTTGTGAGACTCCTTCAGACCAACCGACGACACTCCTGTCGACATCAGGAGGTACACTGATATCGATCCCCCTTCACCGGCATTGAGACCACACTCCCCGACCTACTTCAATCCACCTGTGCCATGGGACCATCGGCAGCACATGCCTTATTGGTTCACCTCGTATCCGATGTCGGCATCGATGCCATGGCTGACACCTAGGCCACAATCAGACGGGGACCGTGGGTCACGTCATTCACACTCTCCCCAACGTAAATCTAAGCCTTCTGCGTCTCACTCCCAAGCTCCAGAGGAACCTCATCGCCCACCCTCTCCTCTCCGTTCTGCCCATGCCTTACCATCGAAGGCTGTTCTGATATTGGATACCCCTATGGCACCGATATCGCCATCTCAGATTCTGGCACCAATGATTCGGAATGCCTCAAGTCGCCCGAGGATCCTTCACCAAAGCCTACAGTGTCAGACAATCTGCCGATCTCTCCTTTGGAGGATCTTTCTTCATACGGAGATTTGGTCAAGAGGATGGCACACTCCCTGGGACTGTCGATAGTCCAACCCCAACCTTCAGTGTCGGACGCTGTCTTCGATGTCGTGCAGATCGATACTTCCACGTCGATCGCCCTCCTGATGTCGACCGTTCTTCTACAGGTGACGAAGGCTCCGTAGGATAAGCCATCTTCTGCTCCAGTGTCTTCCAGATGTCTGGATCATAAATATCAGGTCCAAGAGACGGAGGCTGAATTCCTCCATATCCACCCTAAGCCCAACTCCATGGTCGTGTCATCCGCCTCAAAGAGTAAACGTACCCTCACTACGCCTTCTGATAAGGAGAGCAAGAAGTTGGATTCCATTGGTCGTCGTTTCTACTCAGCTGGAGCTCTTGGAATTAAGACATCTAATTATATTTCTTGTATGGGCTGTTACCAGTACTCGCTCTGGGAGCGCTTTACCGACCTTTTGACCTTGGTGCCTGAGGAAAAACGTCAGGAGGCCAGGAATCTGCAAAAGGAAGGCTTGCTGCTTTCTAAACAAATCATCAACTCTTCCAAACATGCTTTGGACACGTTTTCCAAAACAATGTCGTCCGCAGTTGCCCTCCGGAGTCATTCCTGCCTTAGAACCACTTTGCTCCCTCCTGACACCAGGGTGTACATAGAGGAGTTACCTTTCAGTGGCCAAGGTCTCTTTCATGCGTCCACTGATTTGACACTCCAGGACATGGATAAGAGCATTAAGGCCTCGAGGTTGCTGGGGGTTTCTGCCCCCTCTAAGCCCTTTCATCCTCGCTCTTGGTCTCGTTACGGCTCCAGGCGCCAATACGCTAAACCGTCACCGGACGAAGGCTACAGACGATGTCGGTCTTCATCTGCGAACAGGTAGCAGTACCCAACCAGGCAAAGATACAGCTCTGGACAGCAACTTGTCAGACCCAGACAACCCAAACCCAGCAAGCAGGGCCTTTGACTTCCGCCTGTCTACCTCTTCCGACCCTACCCGCCTCCATCCCTATCTGCAGGCCTGGGCCACCATTACATCGGACCAGTGGGTCCTTTCCATCTTAGCCAAGGGCTATTCCATCTAATTCATGGAACTCCCACCTCTTCCTGTAGTCGTCACCACTCTCCTGTCATCATTCCTCCTCGAAGAAGTCGCCACAATTGTGTCGAAAAGTGCTGTAGAACCCGTGCCTCTAGATCACCAGGGACTCGTTTTATTCTTGGTACTTCATAGTGCCCAAGAGGGACGGCGGGCAGAGGCCGATCCTAGACCTTCGAGACCTCAATGCCTATATACAATACCGGAAATTCAAAATGACATCCCTACCAGTCATTTTGCCTCTCCTGTCCCAAGGATGTTGGATGGCCACCCTCGACCTCGAGGATGCCTATTTCCATTTAACCATCCACCCCTCCCATCGAAAATACCTCCGGTTTGCGATAGGAGGCAGCCACTACCAATACAGGAGTCTACTGTTTGGCCTCAGCATGACTCCGCGGGTCTTCACCAAGATGATGGTGGTCATTGTAGCACATCTCCGCCTCTGTGGCCTGACAGTGTTCCCGTATCTAGACGACTGGCTTCTGGTCACACCTTCTAGGGACCTTCTTATGCAACATATATCCCTGGCCTTCAATGTCCTTCGTTGCCTCGGCCTCCGGGTCAGCCACAAAAAGTCACAGTTGGCTCCTTCTCAAAGAGTGCAGTTCATAGGAGCGATACTCGACTCCAGAGACAGCAGAGCTTTCCTTTCTTAGGACACGGCCCAAACCCTGACCGCTCTTGCCGACCAAATCCGACTCCAAGACACAGTGTCTGCTTTCCAGATTCAACAGCTTCTGGGCCTGATGGCGGCTAAAACTGCTGTCATTTGCTTTGCGAGGCTGCGAATGTGTCCACTCCAGCTTTGGTTCATACAGCACTTCAAGCCCCTACGGATGTCCCAATCGATTCGTCTCTCTCTGCCACAGGAGGCACACGACTTCCTCCGCTGGTGGACATGGTCAGACAACCTGACGCAGGGTGTCCCTTTCCATCCCCTCACTCCGGATCTCACCCTCACGACTGACGCCTTGCTGTGGGGTTGGAGAGCCCACCTCAATGGCCTCTCTGTAGGTCACAAGTGGGATGCCTTGGCCTCAAGAAAACATAAATTTTCTGGAACTTTTGGCAATCAAACTGGCCATCCAATGTTTCCAGCCTCTTCTCACGGGAAAATGCGTGACTATATTGACCGATAATACGACGGCCCTCAGTTATGTCAACAGGCAGGGTGGAACGGTCTCCTGCAGTCTCTGCCTCCTGGCTCTAGACCTTTGGGCCTGGTGCATACCTCTGCACATTTTCCCCATTGCCTCACACATCGCTGGCAAGGCCAATGTGCATGCGGACCTGCTCAGCAGGGCTCTCTCTCAGCGTCAGGACTGGGAACTGAACTGGACCTACTTACATCCCACGTTTCAAAAGTGGGGTATGCCTCACATCAACATCTTCGCCACCAGGTGCAATTCGAAGTGCAACTGGTTTTGCTGCAGGGGAGCTCAAGATCTGAAGGCCTTGGGAGATGTGCTGCTTTACCTATGGGACAACAGCTTCCTCTGCCAGTGCTGCTGAGGATGGTCCAAAGACTCATGAGGGTCCACACGAGATGCATCCTGATCGCCCCCTGGTGGCTGAGGCAACCTTGGTTCGTCAACCTCCTCTTGCTGACCAAGGCTCGCCATCCTCTTCCACAGGTGCCAGATTTGCTCCTTGCGGAGGGAGGAGCTCTGCTGTTCCACAAGGTCCACAAGCTCAAGCTGACCGCCTATCTCGTGGACACCTAACATTCTCGGATAGAGTCACCACTGTGCTACTCAATGTCAGGAAGGACTCTACGCGACGTTCCTACAGTGGGAAGTGGTCTTGTTTCTTGGCCTCCTTACAGCCCTCGGACGTATTCCCAGCTTCTGTTACGCTTGACCAGATCTTAGAATTTCTGCTTTCACTTGGAGAGAAGAGTCTCTTGCACTCCTCAATCAGGGTGTATTTGTCGGCTATTTCTGCCTACCATTAGGGCTTTGAAGGTTTTTCCGTCTTTTCTCACTCGGTCTCAAAGAGATTTCTTAAAGGTCTCCTCTACTTATATCCAACGATCCATTCACCAGTACCCTTGTAGGAATTGCCACTGGTGCTGCGTCATCTGATGGGGTGGCCCTTTGAGCCTGTGGCAACTTGCGAGCTAAAACATGCAGCATGGAAAACTGCCTTTCTTGTTGCCATTACCTCAACCAGGAGGGTGGGTGAACTCATGGCCCTTTGTCATGACCCACCCTTCCTTGTCTTCCTACCGGACGGTGACTGATACCGGACTTCTCTTTCCTTCCGAAAGTGGTCTCCGAGTTCCACCTCAGCTCTGAGATCTTCTTATCAAACTACTTTCCTAACCCGAAAGATGAACAGCAATGTCACCTCCATGCACTAGATGTTAAGAGAGCACTGCTTTTTTACCTTCACAGGACATGCTCAAGTAGGAGGGACAATCACTTATTTGTCTCCTACTCCAGTCACTCCATAGGGCTAAAGATCTCAGCACAACGTCTCTCCAAATGGATTGTGGAGACTATTAAACTGTTGGCCAAGTGTTTGTTGCCCTTGCCCGTGCGAGCGCATTCCACAAGATCCATGGCTACGTCTACAGTCTTCTTGAAGGGTGCTTTCCTGTCGGCGATCTGTGGGGCTGCGACATGGTCTACTCTGAACACTTTAATCAAGTACTACGCTGTTTATGTTCGTGAACGCCACAGAGTGGACCTTGGTCGTCTAGTCCTTTCGTTGGCAGAGTTTTGAATTTGCGACAGCTCCCACCTCCAGGTGAACCACTGCTTTTCAATCTCCCATGGGTGTGATGCACAGAGACCACGAAGAAGATAAACAGGTTGCTTACCTGTAACTGATCATCTTCGAGTGGTCATCTGTGCAGTCACACCACCCGCCCATCCTTCCCAATGCTGTCGCTTCAGTACTTTACTTTGGTTATTGACATGACAGTAGTCAGAAGGAACTGGCGGGATGTCCGCGCCCTGCCTGTTTGGGCATGCGCAGTGGGGTTCCTGCACATGCCTGGGAGGGAGGCGTGAAAATCCCTTTGTGAGCTTTGCATACCACCGATTTGGATCAGCACAGGTGCATAATCCCATGGGTGTGACTGCACAGATGACCACTTGAAGATCATCAGTTACAGGTAAGCAACCTGTTTATCTAAGAAGGTGATAAATAGTGCAGTAAAAAGCTTTGTTATTGGGCCTGCACAGGGAGTGGGGGTTGCTGATTAATCAAATGTGCTGGGTACCCCAACTTATTGTTGTGCCTTCTCTCCTTACCCAAATTAATCCATTGGGAATGCCATGGCAACAGTCCCAACACCTGGAAGGACCCTTCCTCCACTACAGAGCTGTTCCATGTAGAAAGAATACAAGTGGGCCAGCTGCCTAGGAGCTTCTCAGCAGAGCTGGCTCTTGATAGCTTGAGGCAGGCTGAAGGAGGAACCTGTGGATGATGTCAACTGGCATCACTGGCTGTCAGAAGCCCAGCAATAATCAGAAGCATCAAGCTGGCTAGCTGGAAAGATGGGAGTGGGGCTTGTGCACATCAGAAGGTTCAGGAGTATGGTGGCTGAGGGGAAAAACTTGCCCTCTGATGAAAGCCTGTGAGTCAAGTGTTCTAGAAAATCAAATGCTGGATAGCAGAGCTTTTACTGGACTAGGGATGCGTGTGTGGTGCTACACATTTTGGTATAATTCTGTACCTTTGCAGCAGCAGCTGAATCCACTTCAGTATGATATATTACACAGCTGCAGTGAAAATACTTCATTCGGGCCTTGGTCTCAGAACTTGCCATAAATTTCTTCCTTAAATGTGGTTTTCATCAGTAGTTTCCACCACTACTGACCATACTCTGCTTTCCACAGTGTTCAATATCTGTAAGAAGACACTGGGAGATATCATCTGGAGTATGTAGCAAGCTGTTAATAATATGTGGGTAACACCCTGCTCTGTTTCTCCCTAACAGCTCATACTGATAGATCCATGGAAGCCCTGAAAAAATGTTAGGGATGGGTACAAACCATAAAACAAACTGAACGTTTACTCGAACTGGACCAGTTTGTGATTAGTTTTGACCCGATTCGTTTAATCGTGAACTTCTCAAACCAACAATGAATCACCATTTTTTTCCGTGGCAGTTGGGGTGGTTTGTCAGAGTGTCTCGTTGGTCAGACAGCCTGGCGCCAATTCAGTCAATTCCTAGGCAATGCTGGGAGTGGACTTGTGGTGAGCCCCAGAAACACCCATAGTAGTTGTCCATAGCTTGACTGGCAGCTCTGGCAACCAACCACAGAGTTCCCATTCTGCTCTATGGGAGCAGATTGTACCACACCCTGACTCAGCTGTTTTTACTTTACAGCGAGAAAAGAGAGGAGAGGAGATACTTGGAGATACAAATGCTGACCACTTTTCAATATTGAAGATTCATTAAAAATAAACTGAGTGAGTGAAATGGGTGCTACTCTGGGCCTGCAAGGGATGGTAGCGGGCAGTTCACATATTTTTGTAGTGGAATGGTCAGTAGAGTAGAGGGGAAAGCAATGTTGTGCCAAAGTACTGAAGAGCTGAGCTCAGTCATCTGCTTCTGAATAGGCAGTGACAAGTTAGCAAAAAAGTACCGTATTTTTCGCTCCATAAGAAACACTTTCCCACCCCCAAAAAGTGGGGGGGAAAGTGTGTGCGTCTTATGGAGCGAATACTGCAAAAAAGAGGGCAAGGGAAGGCCTTCTCCCCCCCCCCCCGGCAAGCCCGCGAAAGCCGATGGCAAGGCTGAACGGGGCTTTGATCTAAGAGATCCAACCCCCTTTCAGCCTTCTCTCCTCCCCCTCCCCAAAGCCCGGGAACAGATGGCAAGGCTGAACGGGGCTTTGATCTAAGAGATCCAACCCCCTTTCAGCCTTCTCTCGCCCCCAGCCTGTGGGAGCCCAGGACAAGGCTGAAAAGGGCTTGAATCTAAGAGATCCAAGCCTGTTTCAGCCTTCTCTCCCCCCCCAAGCCTGTGGGAGCAGATGGCAAAACTATTTGTAATGAAACAGTCTGCTCTTCCCTTAATATCTGTGTGATTTAGTTTGGTCCTCTTGGAGCTCTTGTTTCACTTTCGTTTTTATATGCTGAATGGACCTGAGAATGAGTGGTTTCAAATTTAAGTCTTCAAGCTCCTTTTTAACTGCTGGTGGGGTAATTTAGAACTTGGGGAAAGCAAACATACACAGAGGCTTTCATTTTCTGTCCCTTTCTTCCCATTTTTTCTTCCCCTTTCTTTCCATTTCTTTGCTCCATTTCTTTTCCTTTCTCCCATTTCTTTCTTTCCCTTTCCTGCCTTCCTTCCCTTTCTTTCTATCCCCTTCCTTCCTTCCTTCCTTCCTTCCTTCCTTTCTTCTTCCATCCGT
>NW_015167527.1:2617716-2625444 GCF_001447785.1 Gekko japonicus | reverse complement strand
TAAACTTTGTTGGTCTTAAAGGTGCCACTGAACTCAAACTTTGTTCTGTTGCACTGGAACAGATATTCTTAAGTACCACTGCTAATGAAATATTGAGCTGCTATCCTACCTTAAGCATGTGTGGACAGGAGGTGTTGGGTGTACCCTAATAATTTGTTCAAGTAACTTTGTGAAGTCTTTTGTACAGTGTAACCCTATTGCCTGTGTAGAAGAGCCCTCTTGAATCATTCTGGTTTGCATAGATTCAGGTGGGTAGCTGTGTTGGTCTGAAGCAATAGAACAAAGTTTGGGTCCAGTGGCACCTTTAAGACCAACAAAGTTTAATTCTGGGTCTAAGCTTTTGTGTTCATACACTCATTTTCAGATACATTGAAACAGAGTCATCAACCATTACATGTAGGTAGCAAGTGAGAAGGATGTTGCCCATATCTGTAGACTTTTGCAAATGTGGGAACTGTAGCCTCTATTCATAACTGGGTCACTGGTCACTTCTTCAGCTATGAAATATCTGTAGAAAAGAGCAGTGACTAACAAAAGCTGATCCCCTGCTACAAATTTTCTTAGTGCTTTTGAAGCAGTTTTTCTCCAGGTAGGTTCGCCAGCTCTGAGTTGGGCAATACTTGGAGATTTTTGGGGTGGAGCCTAAGCGGTGGGTGTTGCCTTCTGACACACTTCTGGTGTGTCCTTGGAAGGCTGCTGTAAAGCATCGTGGCCAGTGGGGCCCTTCTCGCTTTGCCGCCTGGGAGATCCGGCTCGAGGCTTCTCTCCCCACTGAACAGCAGCAGAAGAGGCACTTTTTCCTGTTTTCCTCCTCTAAAAACTAGGTGCGTCTTATGGTCAGGTGCGTCTTATGGAGCGAAAAATACGGTAAGTGGCAGACTTACTTTTACACAAAGCATGACTGCACACCATTTATGGTACATCGGCTCTGATCAGTTGTTTTCACCTGTATTTTCTGGACCAAAATTGGAAGGCATATAATAGCAACATTACTCAGCATGTATGTATCTGACTATGGCACAAGACTAGACTCTAGGAGGCCTCATAAACGTTCTCATGCCTTGTGTAAATAGATCTTTATTATAAAACTTCATTTTTGGTCCTACATCAACTTGTGAATTGTTTTACTATTGTATTGCGAGCATTTATGTACAAATATTGCTTGACTACTGAGGAAGAAGAAGAAGAAGAAGAAGAGGAGGAGGAGGAGGAGGAGGAGATGATGATGATGATGATGATGATGATGATTGGATTTATTCCCTGCCCTTCACTTGGAGTCTCAGAGCGGCTTACAAACTCCTTTCCCTTCCCCTCCCTACAGCAGACACCTGTGAGTTGGGTGGGGCTGAGAGAACTCTTGACAGAAACTGTTCTTTCAGGAACAGCTGTGCCAGAGCTTGTGACTGACCCAAGGTAATAGGAAGGCTTATTAGGGCTGAAACATGTTGGGTCGCAATAGTTCCCACTTGTGTATATTTTACTTTTATTCTGTAATGAGGCTACAGTTGTGCCCATAAATGTTTTTAACTCTCCAACAATAAATACATATTACTTAGGTTATACATATTGTTTTTAGTAATTGGCCCTATAGTTGATTTGTAACTAACCTTTTTGGTTCTTGATTCAGATATTTTTTATTAAGTCCCCTCCCGCTTCTTTGACTTGAAGCAGGGCACCTGCACAAATGACAACTGCTGCATTTAGTGGAAGCAGGGTTGCAGGACTGCTGTCTTGTACATTATATGAACAATGCAATCTGGCTGCCTATTTTGATCTGCTATGAATCACTCAAACTTTCCTCATTGTTGTACATGGGGAATAAGACAATTCACAGTATCAATATGCTCTGAGACTAGTTTAGAGATGTCACAGCACCCACCAGTCACCTGACCACCTTTGAGATTTGGAGGCATCTGTGATCCTCTGCATATTTTGTGTTTGTCCTTTCTTGGCAAAAATATTTTTTAGCTATTTTTCTATGGTAACACACTGGGCATTAGAACTGCTTCTCCATGGTTTTGTTGTTGGGGTTCTATATCCTCATATTAAAGTTTGCTGAACTTCCTCTATTGGAAGGCTTCCCTGAGATATCTCAGGTTCATGTTCTTGCTCCCCTGTATCTCCCATTTATCTCCAAGGGTTTCACTTATCATAAACAAATCGTACTGCTAACCACAAGTATGTTGTGTCTGGAGATGCTCAATTTTGCAGTTCTAAAACCATCACTCTTTTAGAGGGAAGTCCCATTGAATAAAATGGTTAACCTTTCTACATACAGAGGAACCTTGGGAAGTCCTATAAGGATATACCCTGGTATAGTATTTGACCTGTCAAGATCTACTTATAACATTTTCTAGCAAGTTTAAATAAATACATTGCTGCATAATATGTAATTAGAAGTCAGTCTCCATTCCATCCTGATATCAGAGCTTTAACTTAAGCTAGATGAAAACTATCTTTATATAGTTTTTTTAAAGCATTTTTAAACAAAAACTAAAAATCAAATTTTAAAAAAATAATTGATTTTATCAGTCATGTTTAATTTCCTACACTGTCAGGGGTTGAGCTACATGGCCTATAATGTCCCTTTCAGCTCAGTTTCTGTGTTAAGAAACCAAATGAATGATCAGGTACCCAAAGGGCCTGCAAAATGGAGCTGTTTCACCAGGCCTTTGGCTGAAGCAGCGAGCATCTACTAGCTAGCCTCCCTATTGCTGCTGCATAAGATCATTATGACTCGGTGCTGGACCATTCACTCCGGCTGTAGGAATTGAACTAATATACTGCACTGCCCACTTTATTAAGTCCCCTCCCGCTTCTTTGACTTGAAGCAGTCAATGTTTTAAATTGATTTAAATTGTTTTATTGGACTGTTTTATATTGTTACGTATTAACTCTTGACTTATTTTTAAGATTGTACTGTGTTTGTTGTTGTTTTATTGGACTGTTTTATATTGTTACGTATTAACTCTTGACTTATTTTTAAGATTGTACTGTGTTTGTTGTTGTGAGACGCCCTGAGCCTGCTTGCAGGAAGGGTGGGATATAAATCAAAATAATACATAAATATATAAATGATGAATCTGACAGCTGTGAAAGCCAGTAAAAGAAGAAAACTGAAGAGCAGAATAGTGAATCCCAAGACTTTCTATTGATGGAAACCATCATAAGCAGAATACAATGTGTTGTCATTGCAAAACATCTTTGAAAACATCCTTCAAATGATGTAGTTTTATATGAGAAATGCTTGCTAAAATGATCACTGCTTTATTATTCTGTCTCTAATATGAACATCATTACCCACATATTGAGAACAGAGATTGCATTTGTTTTTTGCTAGAACTATATATATTATTGAAAAGGGCAAGTTTATTAAGAAAATAAATTTACAGTTCGGTTGGGTACCTTCATGGATTGCACTACAGGAGTTTTCATTATTTATTGTGTAATGTTGAACTATTTTTAGTTTTTGTGAATGAAACATACTTGGAATTGATAAGCATTCATGGTTCAATTGCAAATTCAGTTCCAGATTGTTCAGTTTCAGATGATAAATATAACTGTGACTGACACAAATACAATGCATTTGTTTCTATAAGCTACATAGAATATATTATTATGTTTGTGCTTTCATAAACTTCAGTAATTCTCTTGAAAGCAGGCAAGAGTTTTGTATACTACATTCTTGCTTCTAAGCAAAGTTTCATGTGATTGGGAACTGTAGGCCAATTAGGTTCCTTTCCTATTAATTTTCATTATGTGTAATATAGCTCCATGTTTTGTGTTCCTGACAGAAGTACAAAACAGCTTTTTCTTTAAAATTCTTCGAGCCCTGCTGGTTTAGACCAGTGGTCTATGAACTATTTATTACCATGTGTCAACATATGTAGCACAGCATAATGTTTTGAACAGTGGCATGCCTCCGCAAAGTCTGCAAAAGGTGCACGAAGGCACCAGTCCTAACCAACATTTGGCAAACGGGAATCTTCTTCGTGGTCTCTGTGCATCACACCCTTGGGATAGACTGCGCCTGCACTGACCCTGCTCGGTATCGGTAGCTAGCAAAAAGGGATTTTCGCGCCTCTCCCTGGTCACGCGCCAGCCCCACTGCGCATGACTAAGGAGGGGCATGCAGATCCAGCCATTTCTTCTCTGACCGCCGCACTGGTAGGACGCCTTTCGCCTCGGTCTGCTAAGTATTAGTTTCATTTTCTAAGAATCGTGTAGTTAGTCTGTTTTTTCTTTATTTTTTCTTAGTATTTTTTCCTTCGGGTTTCTCATTGGATTTCCCTCCGCTGGCCTATGGCCCCGCGGTGGGGTTGTTTTAAGCGGTGCAGGACTTGTGGTCTTAAAATATCCCCCACCGACGGACATTCTCTCTGTCTCGTCTGCCTAGGGGAGTCCCATTGTGTGTCTATGTGCAGACATTGCCGAAAATTTTCAAACCAAACCAGGAAAAATAGAGCGGCCCGTCTGCATTTGGCCCTGATGGAGAAAGCTCTCTCTCCCCAGTCGTCTTCACCGCTAGACATGTCCAGGCACGCCTCGATGTCTACCTTGGCTCCGGACACTCTCATTCCCGCTTCGAGAACATCGACGTTGACAGTCGCAATTGATGCTTCGGCACCGAAACGGTCGATATCAACCAGCGACAACCCCGTACCTTCCAAGATCCGGAAGCAGGGCAAAGATTCAAAAAAGCCGAAAAAACCTAAAAAGGACGCTAAACCAAAGGTCTATAAGGTTTCGGCCAGTCAAGGTCGAGCTCCATCTCCGGAGCACAACCGATCCGTCGATTCTGACTTCGACATGGACCTTACTCAACAGGTACCTTTGTCAGAATCTGATATATCGAGTCACCAGTCTCTTAATGCCTCACCGGCTCATGGCATCGATGATCGACACTGACCGTCTTCACCCGTAATGACTTGGGATGAGAGACAGTGGCATTATTTGTATGGGAATCGATACCCATATCCTTGGGTTCTTCCACCACCTCCCCCAGTGGAATGGGATCATCAGTCGATGTCGTCCTGTATATCTCAGTATCGAGATTGATCGTCAGTGTCGAAACGACCGATACCGACACCTCAACCAGGCCCGGCTGTGCCCCCGTCAAATCCGTCGATACTGACACAAATACCGTTGCAGCCTCTTGCCCGCACCGTCCCCAGAACCTTCCAATGCCTCACCTGGCTCGGAAGATTCGTCTAACCAAGGAGATGATCCAGATATGCCGTCTCCCCCTCCTGATGTCGAAGCAGATCTTCCTATCTCACCATCGGAAGATGTTAAGTCTTATGGCGATTTCATCCAACGTATGGCAATGGATTTGTCTATGACCCCTACACTAGTCTCGAACTTTGTGGATGACAATGTCTTCGACATTATGCATTCGAACACCTCGCCTTCGGTGGCGCTGCCTATGAGAAAAGTCCTCTTACAAACTGCTAAGGATTTTTGGACTCACCCTTCTTCTATTAATGTGTCTAACAAATGTATAGATCACATGTATAAGATCCAGGAGATGGGGGCTGAGTTTCTGTATACTCATCCAAAACCCAATTCCCTAGTAGTGTCCTCGTCTACAAAGGGGAAATCGAGTCATTCCGCTCCACCAGATAAGGAAGGTAAAAAGCTGGACTCTGTTGGTAGAAAATTCTACACAGTAGGTGCAATCGGCATTAAAACGTCTAATTATGCAGCATGCATGGGCCGATATCAATTTAATTTATGGAAACGCTTGTCAGATTTCCTTCCTCATATACCTAAAGAATGTCAACTTCAAGTAAAGAGACTCCAAAATGAAGGAATGGCCCTTGCCAGGCATCAAATTAGTGCTGCTAAACACATGTTAGAATCTGCAGGCAAGACCTTAGCAACTTCTGTCACATTACGTAGACATGCCTGGTTACGCTCTTCTTCGTTGCCGTATGACACTAGATCGTCAGTGGAGGATCTTCCCTTTGAGGGCTCTGGACTGTTTAGTTCCACTACCGATTCGGTATTGCAAGAAATGGACAAAAGCATTAAAACTTACAAAAGTCTGGGGATTTCTCCCTCAACTAAATATAACAAGCCCAAACAGTGGGCTAGGCAATCTTGGTCAAATAGACAGTTGTCTAGTAAGTCGCCTACTGAGCACTGGCAAAGACCACCTATGTCACAATCTCAATCTTTTGACCATAAGGCTAAAGGGCAATCCTCTGGTGCATACAAGTCGAAACTTCCCAAGAATTCCAAACAGGGACTTTGACTCCAATCTCAGCTCTCACACACGTTTGGCTCCGTTCCTCCCCGCATGGCTGAACATTTCCATGGACAAGTGGGTCCACTCTGTCATAAAAACTCATAGAGTTTTTTCAAATACCACCTTTTCCCCATTTTGTCAAAACTTCAGCGTCACCCGTTCTACAGCAAGAGGTCCAATCTCTTACATCAAAGGACGCCATAGAGCAAGTACCAAACATGGAACATTGTCGGGGGTTTTACTCCCGATATTTCACGGTTCCCAAAAAGGACGGAGGCCTCCGTCCAATTATGGATCTCAGATTTCTCAATCAGTTTATTATTTACAAAAAATTTCGAATGACCACTCTGCAAAGCATTCTGCCTCTACTGTCTCCAGGGGCCTGGATGGTTACCTTGGATTTGAAGGACGCGTATTTTTATGTCTCAATCCACCCATAAAGGTCCATTTAGCAGCCAGTTTGGTGCATCATTAGGGTGTTGATGGTTCTTCTCTATTCGCCCATAAGCTGTCCCAGCATTTTCTGAAGGGCTTGCTCAATGTGTTTTCCCTCTTGCCTGACATTTTTCCACAGTGGTCTCTGTCTCATGCTAGCTCAGTTAATGAAGCCCCCTTTAAGCCTTTAGCAAACACACATTCCCTCCCTCCTGCCCTACTGTGAGTTCTCACATGGTCATTCTGTAGTAGTATGTTTTGCTCACGGTGGCCTGGCAGGAACTGAGGGGAAAGGGAGTGCCTGTATCCAGCAGATGTGATGTTTTGGGTGGGAAAAGCCATTTCAAATTGATTCTGGAGGGGGTACCCCCTCAGATAGTTTTTAGCTGAAAAAAATCTTGTCTGTACTGAATGCAAGAATTGCATGTGTAGTCTTGCATAAGTTACCACTGACATGGTGGAGGTCATCAATCTTAACCAGCTTTTGAATTAGTATGGTAGGCTGGGAGGATAATTTCTGGTAACAAACTATGTTTAGTCTGATAGCCAGAACTCCTTCTGGAGATGAAAATCCTCAGGCTAGAGTGGAATCAAATATGTCACCTATGAATGAAACCATTTGCATGGATTCCAACTTGGATTTCTTTGATTTCTTTGCATAGTTCTAGTACCCACAGTATGAAGAGATAGAAGCTCAAGTCCACAAGATAATCATAAGTAGGCCACTACCACAGCTACCACCTTGGTGAATACCCTGGGCACCATAGCTAGCCCAAAGGGAAAGACTTTGAATTGAAAATGGCAGGAACCACACTGGATGAAGAAGTAGTTCTGATGGTCTGGTCTTAGTATTTAAAAGGAAAGGAGGCTTTCATGTTTTCTCTGTGACAAATATATGTGTGATTATAACATTTTCTCTTACTCTGTGTTTTCAAAGAAAAACTCTTTTTTCTATTATCTGTATTCCTTATTCTTTAAATCCACAAGTCATCAAGTTGTTATTTTCTATTTCTTGCAAAAAGTCTATAAGGAGTTTCCAATAA
>NW_015167527.1:2598718-2617648 GCF_001447785.1 Gekko japonicus | reverse complement strand
TGCTGTGATCCAGCTCATAGAAGGTACGGAAGGGACTAGCAGGAGGGAAGGCCCACCGGCATTGAGGATCTTCCAGCCTTCCTCCCCAGCCATCGCACCACAGTTGTCAGCAGAAGCTTTGGGGTCGTGGTGGCAGCAAAGTCATGTGGAGCAGTGGTGCTGGGAGGCTCCCAGCGACCACAGCAGAGTTCTCCCGGTCCACGATAGTGGCAAAAACATGCACAGCTGATGGTGCTGGGAGGCCCCCAGCAGCTGCAGCAGAGCTTTTCCAGGCGGAAGCCTTGGAACTGGTGCAGTGAGGCTCCAGGCTCCAGCTGGGCCTGATTTGTGAGTTGCACTGAGGAGGCCATATGGAGCCGGGGTGCTGGAAGGCCCCCAGATGTGGCAGAGCTCTCCCGGGCGGCAGAAGGTGGCAGAGCCTTCAGAGCTGGTGTGGCCATGGGCTCCAGCAAGGTCTGATGTGTGGGCCACGCCAACAGGGCCACATAGAGTCGTGACATTGGGCAGCTCCCGGCAGTCGCACAGGGGCCCATGCTCGGAACACAAGCCACAGTTGGCAGTGGAGGGCATCAGGCTGGGCGGCAAGGCCTCAGGCCCCACCAGGCTTGCCTCTAGGTAGTGGCCAGCAGCAGTCAACATGGTGGAGCCCGTGGTGTAGGGGGAACCCCTGCAACCGTGGCTGGACTGCAGACTCCTATTGGGATCTTCCTACCATAGGAGAGCCTTTCCTCCTCTTAGGGAGTGGTTGAGGCTGTAGCAGTTGCAGGGTGGCTCTGAAGACCCAGCAGCTTCCCCAAAAGCCATTGTTTGAGAAACCACACATATAAGTTAGATTTCAGTAAGGCAGACTTAAAAAAACTCAGAGCAGCCACCTGAATCATGGTAGGAAACCCCCATGGCCATGGGGGGGGACAGGGGAGGAGGGCGATCAAGGCCTAGTGCTCAGGCCTTCAGAGGAGCCTGTGAGGATCAGATGGGGGAGGGAGTAACAAACCCTGCTCTACCATGGTCATGTCCTCCTGGTCATTGAATTCCTTTCTGTGCTCCTGCCTCCCTCACTGTTCTAGGGTCAGATGGCATTATCAGGGTTGTCCTGGCAGGGAGCAATGGGCAGCTGATAGGGAGTTTGGAGGAACAGGAAAAGGAAAAGGATGGCAACCAAGTGATCTCCCCCACTCATTGCCTTCCATGTTTCCCTCCCTTTCTTTCTGTATCTTCTCATCTCAGTGGAGAGACTCCAGGGAGGGCAAACATAGCAGGCTTATCCAGTTCACATGCCCCACTCCACACAGTGATGGTTGATCCCCCTAGGGTACCCATATCCCTCTCTATACAAGATTTCTTGATGGAAAATCAGGATATTGATATATCTGGAGAGGATGCCAAGGCAAATCTCCCCTCCTGGCTTAAAGCCGAAATGAAAAGAGAAGGGGAGGGGCTGTGGCTCACTGGTAGAGCATCTGCTTAGCATGCAGAAGGTCCCAGGTTCAGTTCCCAGCTTCTCCCATTTAAAAAGTACCAGGTGGTGTGAAGGACCTCAACCTGAGACCCTGGAGAGCTGCTACCAGTCTGAGTAGACAATGCTGACTTTAATGGACCAAGAGTCTGTTTCAGTATAAGGCAGCTTTATGTGTTCATATGTTCAAGTAATACATGGAGCATTTGCCACCTTGGGGGGGGGGGCAGCAAAGAGGAAAGGAGGCATGGGGGGATTCAAAAAAGGCATAGAGATGGAAGATCGTCCCAGAGGGAGCATAGCTCAATTCTCAGTGCTCAGGAAGGGGACTCAGACTCTGAAACCTCATCTTCTGACTGAGAAGAAGGGGAGTTATCTGAGGTGTAGGAGGAGGTGCTAACCACACAAATCAGGCTGTTTCCTCCAGAATTGTTTGCCAGATTGTGGGCTCAGTGCTGCAGCATCTAATTTGCATGCAGAGGGTCTCAGGTTTGGTCCCCAGCATCTCCTGTTAAAAGAACTGGGTAGGTGAAGTGGAGGACCTCTGCCTGAGACCTTGGTGAGCATCTGCCAGTCAGAATAGGCAAGACTGGCCTTGACAGACCAATTATCTGGCTCTGTATAAGGGAGCTTCATGTTGGCTGTCTCCTTTCCCAGCTTAAAAGGTTAAACTGTCAGTGGTGGGTATCCCAGTTACCAGCCTAGCTTCCACATCGGTATTCCATATGGAAGCGGATGGCCTAACCACTGTGACAAGGAATCGAGCAACCACTCTGTAGGGACTTCAAGGCTTCAGCCTGCTCCCCAAGAGTGTCATGCTGTGAACTCAATGTTTGTCAGAACAGCCTATGTTGGGGCCCCGGCCCTGGCCTCGGCTGCCAGTGAGGGGCCAAAGGAATCCAAAGACACACTCAAGAAAGTAGAGCTTGCGATGGCCTTCACTGCTGACACCTCTCTTGGATACCTTGCAGCAAAGTGGATAGGGCAATGGCATGCAGTGTGGCAGCCAGGAGAAACACATGATTTAGAAGCTGGGACATGGACCCACATGCTCAAGCTAAGGCAGCAGCAGGTCCCTTCAAGGGCTACAGCCTCCCTCCCCCCTTTTTTCCCAGTGGAAAGATATATGGTAGAGGATAAGGACAAACGAAAGATCCTGAGGAACCAGTCAGCAAAAGGCAAAGGCTCTTGGAGGGAGCCATACAGCACTTGCTGGATATCAGAGCCATAGATCATATTCCGAGTCCCCAATAGGCTTGGGAAGCGTACCCAGTCTTCTTCACGGTGTCAAGGAAGAATGGGAATGTCAGGGCTATTCTGGACCTGAAGTGACTGAGCAGATGCATAAGGTCCAGGAAGTTCAGGATGAAGATGCTGAAATGCATCCTCCTAGCTATTCAGGAAGGGGTTTTTCCCTGACATCCACTGATCTCTCCGAGGCCTACTTACACATTCCAATATGAGAATTACACTGCAGATTTCCATGTTTTGCCTATGACAACATCCACTTCCAATTCTTCTGTATGGCCTGATGGTGAACACCCTCAGGGGACATGGCTTCGTGGTCAACCAGGAAAAGAGCAATCTCCATTTACACTTATGCTTTTGTGGCATGCAGATAGACATGATAAGGGACAGAGTCTTCTTTTCGCCAGAAAGATGACCACTCTGAATGACTAAGGTTAAGCTCCCACAAATTGCCTGCTGGTAGGTATCACAGCTTGTTGTTTTTGGAGGCCATATGGATTACTGGGAAAAGGTAGGAAAGAACGTTGTGAATGCACTTATGCTCACACTTTGTAGGATCCTCGCCATTATGCTCCCCACTTCTCTAAGTAGTGAGTATTTGCGTGGGTGATGCATACTTAAGTTTGTTCCCTTTGGAGGCAAGAGTGTTGGAGATTTATGGTGTTTACAAATGAACAGAGGCAGCAGATTCACTATCCTACATCTGATTCCAAAAGAAAGATTCTGCTCTCCTGAGATGCTTCACCTGCCTCGTAGCAGTTTCTGTCTGTTTCCTTCCTGATTCTTCCCAAACTCAGACTATTAATTCTTTTCTCTCTTACCCCCATGCCCTCTCCCTCAGCTGAGGTGTATCAGTTTCTACCACTACCCCTCCCAACAGCAGATTTAAGTAGTCAGAAGAAGAAGAAGAAGAGATTGGATTTATACCCCGCCCTTCACTACCCAAAGGTGTCTCAGAGCGGCTTACAAACGCCTTTCCCTTCCCCTCCCCACAACAGACACCCTGTGAGGTGGGTGAGGCTGAGAGAGCCATTCAGACAGGTCATAGACCTCAAACCTCCAGTCACCCTGTCCATATCTTCAGACTGAATAAACTGAAAAGTATCCCAAACAGCTGGACAAGTTGGCACCCAATCACTGCTCACATAGAGTTCAAGTCAGTATGGGTGCTAGAGATTTTATCTGTAGAGTTTTGAGCAAAACTTAGTTGTTGTAGATTTTCCAGGCTATATGGCTATGGTCTTGGCATTGTAGGACCTGATGTTTCACCAGCAGCTGTGACTAGCATCCTCAGAGGTATCACATAGAAAGATGGAGTACTCTCTGTGTCAAGGTGAGAAGAAAAAATGGTAGGCAGGTAATTTATATCTACTCAGGAAGGTGGGGTCGGGCTGAGTCATTATCTTGTAGGAGTTCCTCAGGCTGTGACAGGCTAATGGAGGAGGTTTCCTGAGGAGGTTCTTTTCCATATGGATTGGCTGTTGAAATTCTAATTTTATCTGTAGTGCTATTGTAAGATGTAGAGCATTTTGTGTTTTTCATGACAGGAAACCATGCCCTATTTATTTTTAAACTCTCTTCTTTCCTGTTGAAATTGTCTTTATGTTTATGAAATTCCATGGCTTCCCTGCTTTGTGGTCCCAATGTAAACCTGTCCACAACTGCATGGTATGTGGTGTACTTCTGCAGAAGTGAGGGGGTCTCTTCTGCAGTTGTGGACAGGTTTACATCGGGACCACACAGCGTAGCATTCAGACAAGAATAAAAGAACATGAAAGACTGGGCCAACCTGAAAAATCAGCAGTGGCTGTTGAAATTCTAATTTTATCTGTAGTGCTATTGTAAGATGTAGAGCATTTTGTGTTTTTCATGACAGGAAACCATGCCCTATTTATTTTTAAACTCTCTTCTTTCCTGTTGAAATTGTCTTTATGTTTATGAAATTCCATGGCTTCCCTGCTTTGTGGTCCCAATGTAAACCTGTCCACAACTGCATGGTATGAGGTGTACTTCTGCAGTTGCGGACAGGTTTACATCGGGACCACACAGCGTAGCATTCAGACAAGAATAAAAGAACATGAAAGACACTGCAGACTTGGCCAGCCTGAAAAATCAGCAGTGGCTGAACATAGCCTAACTTAAATAGGACACAGTATCTTATTCCAAGACACTGAAAGGCTGGACAACACAACCAATTACCATGTCAGATTACACTATCTAGCTAGTTTCTGTGATAGACTGGATATTTAATAGCTATTGAAATCTCCCAAATTCTATTCTGACACTATAAGTTGTAGTACTGGAACAAAGTCTGAGTACAGTGGCACCTTTTAAGACCAATAAAATGTTATTCATGGTATAAGCTTTCGTGTTCAAGCACAGTTCTTCAGATACACTGTACACTGAAAAAGTGTGCTTGCACATGAAAGCTTATTGTCCAAGATGTACAGGCCCCAATTTGATGTCCCATGGGTTTTTTCAAGCCTGTCTCCCCACTGCAGGCTTTTGTGTGCCCCCCAACTGTTTCTGGAGGTCCAGAGATCCTCAAGCACTGTTTTTGATACATCATAAGGAGCTACCAAAATAAGAAAAATCCCGTCTCCCCCAAAAGTCCCTGCTATCAGAAGTATTTTCTGTTCACTCATGGGGGGGTCTTCAGAGTCTAATTGTGATTCCCAGGGTAGTATCCATTTCCAGATGAATGTTTGCTATTAGTTTGAAGGGAGTTGTAATTTCCTGTTTGATTTTAATCTCTCTCTTTTTAAGCTTCTTTATGTTTCCGAATACAGTATTTAATTTTATCTTCTCATGCCATCCTGAAATGTTACTTCTGGGGTCGACAGGTTTTCAGACATCTCTGGACATTTGCAGTTGGAGCTGTACCCGGTGCAATCCATTATGAAATACAGAAAATGTTCCTAATAATTTTAATCATGTGATGCCTTGAGCAGGGCTCTGTTGAAAAAGTGTAGAAATCTCTTCCCAGCTGACAGTTACTGTAGTGCCTCACCTGGTTTTCTTTTTCCTGGGTTAGTGAGGGGAGACAGTAACTTACCATCAGCTGAACAGAGTTTGAGTCCAGTGGCACCTTTAAGACCAACAAAGTTTTATTCAAGTTATAAGCTTTCGTGTGCACACACACTTCTTCAGAAATCCAATCAATTAGCCCTGCATAATAAGTCTGTATAAGAATCATCAGAAACTGAGGTCTGTATTATAATCTGAAGAAAATAGGAAACTGTTTGGTCAGTCCTTTATAAATATGCCTCTTACTCGGCTTCAAAATTTTTGATTTCTCCCAAGGAACCTCCAGTTCTCTTTCAAAACACAGAATCAATGAAAATAAAGGAGAGGTTTGAAATGTGAAAAGGTGAACATGAGTCTTTTGATTATTCAGATTATTATTATCCAGGATGTATTTCATGTCTGACACATACTAGTGTTTCTGAGCTTTAAAACAGTATGTCTAAGCAGTGGCTCCTCCTCCTGTGCTGCTCCCTGCCACTCTGCCCTCCTATCTGCCTGCCCCCACCACTCTGCCTGCCTGTCAGACCCTCTTCTTTTACCCACCTGTAACACTGCTGTTTCTGCCATTAGCTAGGGGTCCAACAGAGGTGCATTGTCGGCACACGCTAAGACAACACTCCTCTTTTGTGGGGATTTAACCCTGTCTCCATTACCCCTCTTGTTTTCTTCGATTGTTCAATATCATTATCATTAGAAGTGGCTAATGTAGCAATTTTGAATGGCCTTAGGCTAGAACTTAATTTTTTTAAAAAAAAATTAATCAAGAAAAACAGGACTTAATTTTAGTCATAAAATTAATATTTAATTGGTAGATTATGTTTGCTTAGAGCAATGTATTTGTGGTTGCAAAGTGTCTTATACCTAACACAAACCGAAATACGTATTGTGAATTGAGTTGACATAACAGTCCACCTTCCTGGACTGTAAACTTTGATTTGACTGATGCATAATAATCTAGTGGTTTTCTGTATCAAATGGAACAATTTGTCTCAATTTTGTTTTATATCAAGCAGAGAAAACAGCTGCCTGTAAGCCTTTCATTCTCCTCTGAATAGACTCTGACCTGTTAGAGATGCATCTGTTTTAGCTTTATGCTAATTTTGAAAATTGCGTCTGGATTATTTTACTAGTCAGGATCACTTAACATATGTATTAAGGGCTATATTACTAACAACAATATTGGTTATATTGAGTTGTCTTTTCATAGCCCTGGTGTGGATTGCTTTGATGGAGATGACACTAGAAACAGTTCTCTGTTGTTGTGTTCTTTTAATTTACAGGTTGTGCTGATAACTTCTTTATTCATGAGCTGTCCCTATGTCTAATTCATTTCTATTTATTAATTTGTTGTTTGAAAGTTGTGCCTGGGAATAAATATCTAAGGTACCAGACTGATACCAAACTGTCTATAGCTGGTATTAATTTGTAGATAAGGCTTTGGGTCTTTTGAAATGTTGATTTTGAAAGAAAAATGGCAGATCTGTGAGTAAAGAATTCTGGCTAACATCCATTAGCAAGCTATTCTTAAATCCTGGGGTTCTGTTTTCTTGCATTGTAACCTATAATTGCTGTTTTAGCTTAAAATGTTCTGGGAATAATCATAGGGCTGTATATCAGATGCTTGCAACCCTGCTGGGAAAAATAACTCACAAGGAAGAGACATTTAATTCATTTAATTTTAATTGGTTGAAAATCAAATTCTAAATAGTGGCTATAAAGTTTGTATAATCTCTATAAGATTTGGTTTAATGAAATAGGAGGTTATGAAATAATAACATTTGTTACATAGAAACTAATGTTGCTATGTGTGATATGTATTTGTAGTGTCTTCTTTCCCCCCCTGTGTTTTAAATGGATGTTGTAATCCATCTCAGAAATGCTTTAAAACATTTCCGAATAAATAATGAAGTGGTTGTTGGTATTCTGAATTCTAATTACAGCTAAATAAGAAACTTTCTTTGGGGAAAAAGATTGCACAGAACTTTAAAAGAATTGTGTCTGATTAATAGACTCATTTTCAAGTCTAGGTGGATTCTTCTATTTCTATGTAAACTGACATTGGCCTGTTGGACTCACATATCAGGATCATTTCAAAATTCAGAATTAATAGTTACAGACAGGATAGTGGTAGAAGCAACATCAATACTCTCTGTCTAATCACATCCATCGTTTGGCTTATAATAACAGCACATAGAATAACAAGACATATCAGGAAAGTGTAAGGTAAATTTCAGACCTTCCTTCCCTCTCCAGTCATAAACTGTGTTGCCTTCCAATTTAGGTGGGATAGTCAGGACATAGCCAGTGGAGTGCTAATAGTTCTGATTATAAAGCAGCAATTTATTTTATTTTGCGATGCAAATGCGTGTTAAGTTGAAGCACTGGGTTAGACTTCATATGTAATTTTGTGATAATCCTGTACACACACACACACACACACACACACACACACACATCTATCTATCTATCTATCTATCTATCTATCTATCATCTATTCTATCATCTATCTATCATCTATCTATCATCTATCTATCATCTATCTATCATCTATCTATCATCTATCTATCATCTATCTATCATCTATCTATCATCTATCTATCATCTATCTATCATCTATCTATCATCTATCTAATCTATCTATCTATCTATCATCTATCTATCTATCTATCTATCTATCTATCTATCTATCTATCTATCTATCTATCTATCTATCTATAAAAGCCCTGACTCTCCCATTGGCTGTGCTGTGTGCTCCATCAACCGTTTGCCCATAAACTGCCACTCAAGAGAACTCGTGTGCCATTGGCTGGGTCTGCTCCTCTCTCCTGCCCACTGCCAGCCTGGCCACTCTTCCTTGACTGCCAAACTGCCAAAACAGCTGTATCTCCTGACGAAGACGCATCTCCTGCTTGGCTTCACTGTGGCTGGCTGGCTACTGAGGTGAACCACCAGCCGTCAAACCATTCTCTTCTCCTGCTATGGGGCTTTCCCCTCAGTGGCTGTTGCTAGGCAACCAAGCTTGGTTGGTAAAGAGGCAAAGGCAGGAGGCCCTTTCCAGGCCAACTTTGGCCTTTGTGGGGAACTCATTGGAGCCAGTCCTGACTACGGTTGCCAGCTCCAGGTTGGGAAATTCCTGGAGATTTTGTGGTGGGGTCTACGGAAGGCAGAGTTTGGGGAGGGGAAGACCTCAGCTGAACAGAATGCCATAGAGTCCACCTTCCAAAGCAGTTATTTTCTCCTGAGGAACCATTGCTGCCAATATCCAGGTGAGGGCTGGAAATCACTCAGAATTAAACTTCTCTCCAGATGGCAGAGATCAGCTCTCCTGGAGAAAATGGCTGCTTTGCAGGGTGAACTCTGTGTAATTATACCCTGCTGATGTCGCTTCCCTTCTGCTTGGGTCCCCACTACGGAGAAAGACTGTACTTTTCCTACATACAGGCTGCAAAGGTGTGTGTGTGTGGGGGGGAGATGACAAGCTGAAGTCAGAGGGGCAGATAAAGGTAGGTTGATGGTTGGCTGGGAAGGAGATAAAGTTGCCACCTCCAGGTTGGGAAATTCCTGGGGATTTGAGGGGTGGAGCCTGGAGAAGGTGGGGTTTGAGGAGGGGTGTGGGGCCTTAGTTGGGTACATTGTCATAGACTCCACCCTCCAAACCAGCCATTTCCTCTTGGGGAACCATTGTTGCCAATCTCCAGGTGAGGGCTGGAGATCACTCAGGATTACAACTGCTCTTCAGATGGCAGAGATAAGTTCCTCTGGAGAAAACGGTGGACTCTGTGTTATTATACCGTGCTGAGGTCACCACAGCAAATTTATGCTGAGTGCCCCAGGCCAGGGTACCTGCCCAGAGCCTCTTTTTAGAGCTCATTGTATTTATTTCCACAATGGGCCTTATTCCAAGTTTATATATAAATCTTTAAAATCTTTATATTGTTTAATGTTAAAACTGTAACTGTTGAGGGTTGCATAAATGTAACCTCTCAGTGAAACTAAAGGAAATAAACTGGCAGAGTATGCTTTTTAATGTGAATGCTGTTAGTTCATTAAAAATTTTCTAAAAGCCTGAGTACTAAATACAGATCAGATGTTTTTAGTATTAGTTGCAATCATGGCTCCTCTGCATCCACTGAGGGAGGCAAAGGCGGGTAGAAAGAGAATGATTGACTGCCTAACTATCTAAGAAAAGGAAATTTTACGATTAGTAACTTAGAACAAAAGTTTGCAGGGTGGGATGGGGGAATGGAGGACAGGAGGAGAATGCTCTGAAATTTGAGCTGGAATTTGCCAAGTCAGCTAAATGTCTACAACATTTTTATATATATTAGCTAGGGAAGAAGCCAGTCTTTGAGATTGTTTTTCAGTGGTGGGAAATATCTAATTTATTTTGTCTTTATTCATCTGAGTTATCTCTATCCACCTTTCTGTCATGTCCATACATACAATCATTCTGGGCACAAATCAAACATCACATACAGTTAATCACACAGGTAAACTTACCTCTCCTACCAGAAACTTTTCTTTTGAACAATTGGTCAGACCCACAGGGAAGTAATAGTAAGAATAGACTAATTCACATATTATTAGCTGTAGCACAAACCACTGTAGCTGCTAACTGGATAGTTAAATCCCCATTTACTATAGAATCCTGGCAAGAATGTTTATGGAATCATTTCATTATGGGCAAAATTGCACTCCACACTTCAAATACACCTTCAAAAAAATCAGAAACCACGTAAATTGTGATTTGGTATCCACTCATTACTTATATGGCTGAGGCTGACGTAATCCCAAGAAACCTGCTTTATAAAAAGTTAATCTATTTTTGAACTTCTTCAAACCTATAATGAATTGCATTTATTAGACCTAAGAACTCATAGCAACAGACAAGGCTCCTAGGCTTCTGGTCGGGGTAAATGGCGGCTTGACGCACCTTGTAAATGTGCAGGGTGGACGGTGGTCCCTTCTGACAGTTTGGGCAGGTATTTGCTCAACGCAGCATCCCCCAGGTAGGGGGACTGACTAGTAAGCAACGAGGTCCAAGTGAGAGTTGAGATTGGCATGTTTCAAGCCTTGGAGGAGGCTTGAGACGCGCTTTGATCCCCTCTCCTGAAGAGGACGTTTGCGCATCAGCACTAAAGGGACCAACCGAGCTGAAGAATCAGCATAAATTCGTCATTCCCCGATTTCTTGAGAAAAAATAATGAACTAGAGGTAAAAGAAGCAATGCGAAACCTAAGATAAACAAGCAAGGTAACAAAAACGTTTTGCTTACCGAGAAGAAGTCGTAGCGAAATTTGAACTAAGCGGACAAGTGCAAAAAAACTCTTTGAAAATAATCTGTTCATTTCGGAATTTAAAAGAGCTTGTCAAAGCGTTAAAAAGCCGAAAAAGAGACTTTGCTTAACATTCCTGTGGTTGCTAAAAGATAAGGAATTGACTCAAAGACTGAAACTGACGAGAAAAAACGCGAGACTGTGTGTGTAGAACTGTTACAAAAAACTATTTCCGGCTGGAATAGTGACTGGAGAAGACAAGAGGTGTGCTAGAGTGGACCCCGGAGGAACATCAGACGACCGGAAGAAGATTGGAAAAGTTGAGGAGACACCAGGGGACCGAATATCCGGTGAGACAGGAAGTAGAAAGTTATAATTGGAGCCTACTCTGGCCAAAAAACAATAGAGAAATAGCGCCCATCATTTTGAGGAGGACTGAACTTTAAAATCAATTTTAAGTTTAAAATCAAGATATAGAGATTCGAAAAGGGGGCGAATCAAATAAGCGCATACCGAAGAATCGGACTATATACAGGAACAAGAATTTGAGTGAGATTCCAAAAGCCTTAAAAACGGATTTAAGAGCCAGACAGAGGGCAGCTTCTGCATCAAGTCCAAGGATGGCGGGAAAAGAGAAGAGGGAATGGCAAGCTGCAATAGATGCTATGGAAAAGAGAATGATGGATGCAATTCAAAGTTTGGGGAAACAGCTGGAGCAACAAATGGAAAAACAGATGGAGAAACAATTAGAACAACTAGAGGAAGTGCAAGAGAAAAATATGGCTGCAATGAAAGACCTAGTTGTGATAGAGGTGGCAGAAGTAAAGAAAGAGATGACAGATATTAAAAAAGAAGTTCAAGGACTGGCAACAAAATCTACAGAAATGGAACAGAAAACACAAGATATGGATTAAAAAATGGAAACAGTGGTACAAGAAAATCGCCGATTGGAGTCTTTAATGGAATATAGAACAATGCAAACCCATCTGAGGTTAAGAGGAATTGAAGAAAAGGTGTTGAAGACATACGTTCTGTAGTGACCAAAGTGCTGACAGAGTATTTGGGAGAAGACGAAGGGGAGATAGAATCCAACTTTGATATAATCTACAGGGTAAACTCAGTATATGCGGAAGGGAAGAAATTGCCTAGAGATGTGATTGTACAGTTGGTAACGAGAAAAATGAAAGAGGATATTTTTAAGAAACAATTCACACAACCGTTGGAGATTGACGACAAAAAGATAATAATAATGAGGGAACTCCCAAGAGTGATCATACAGGACAGAAAGAAATATAAGAAGCTGGTTGACAAGTTGAAGCAACTGAACATTAGATTCAGATGGGAAATACCACAAGGACTGTCTTTTACCTATCGTACTTCAAGATATACGATCAAAACAATGGGATATATGTATAGATTCAAGACAAACAATATAGAAGATTTTGGAGACTTATAATACAAGACAATATGGATTACAAGTTTTTATCTTGGAATGTGAATGGACTTAATTCGCCAAATAAAAGGAAATAAGTAAAATATTGGTTGGAAAAGCAAAAATGTAATATAATTTGCATACAAAAAGCACATATTAACAATCAAGACAACAAATATTTAATCAACAAAAAATTGGGGGAAGAATTTTATTCATTGGCAGCGAAAAAGATTAATGGGACTGTGATTTATGTGAAAAAAGAACTTGAACCAAAGGAAATTTCTTAAGATAAAGAAGGAAGATATATTGGTGTGGAAATAATGATGCATCAGAAAAAATCTTTGATAGTTAATGTCTATGCACCTAATGGAGCAAAAGAGAACTTTTTAAAAAGATTTGACGAAAGAATTGGACCAAGTGAATTATGATCAGATTATATTGGCAGGAGACTTTAATGGAACAGTGAATAATAAAATGGATCGAAAATCAAAAAAAGTTGATGAGAAGATAGGAAAACTACCAAAAGTTTTTTTCAAACTAATGGAACAAGAGAAATTAGAAGATGTTTGGAGAAAATGGAATCCTAAAACTAAAGATTTTACTTTCTATTCCAATAGACATAATTCCTTTTTCAGGATTGATATGATTTGGATGTCAGGAGAGCTTGCACTGAAAACACAAAAAGTCAAAATAATGCCAAAGACTAATTCTGACCATAACCCATTAATCTGGATGTCAAAAGAGAAAAATAAGCAATTTTACTGGAGACTAAATTAAGATTTGTTGGATAGGAAAAAGATACTTGAGATACTTCGTAAAGAAACATTAGACTTTTTTCAGACAAATTTAAACCAAGAAACGCGAATCCAGACAGTGTGGGATGCGTACAAGGTGGTAATGAGAGGGTTACTTATATCGTTAAAAGCAAAAGAGAGAAAAGAAAAATTGAAACAACAGTGTGACATACAAGACAAGATCCAACAAAAGGAAAAAGAATTAAAGAAAAAACCTTGGAAAAAGAAACTTATTAGAGAAATTCAAATTTTGCAAGATCAGCTGAACGTGATACTAAATAAGGAAATATACTGGAATTTTTAAAAAATGCAACAAAAATCTTTTGAAGGAGCAAACAAACCAGGAAAGTTTTTGTCTTGGCAACTGAAAAACAGAAGGGAAAGGAGAATAATAAACAAAATAATTGAAGAAGAAAAAGAAATTGTGGACATAAAGGGAATGAAAAGAGCTTTTTTCAAGTGCTACGCAAAATTATTTCAGAAGAAAAAGATAGATTTGGAAAAGATTAAAAAATATTTAGATGAAGAAATGCCAAAGATGGAAAAAGAAGTTAAAGAAATGTTAAATGGCCCAATTCGAAAAGAGGAGATATTTAGTGCGATAGAAGATGCAAAGTTGGGGAAAGCCCCGGGACCAGATGGATTTACCGTAAAATTTTATAAAAAACTAAAAGAGGAGTTAACCCCGATTTTTGAACTTTTATCAAACAAAATAAGAGAGACAAAAATGGTTCCTGAAACATGGAAAGAAGCCAATATATCACTTATACCTAAAGGACAAGATTTAACGAATGTAAAAAATTACAGACCTATTTCTCTTCTTAACAATGACTACAAACTGTTTGCTAAAGTGATTTCAGAAAGATTGAAGAATTATTTAAAGGATACGATAAAGGAAGAGCAAGCTGGTTTTTTACCAAACAGACAAATTAAAGACAATTTAAGAACGGTAATTGATGCAATTGAATATTATGATAAACACCCAGAAAAAGAAGTTGGTTTCTTCTTTGTAGACGCTGAAAAAGCCTTTGACAACTTAAATTGGGACTTTATGTTTCAAGTTGTAGAAAAGATGGACATTGGCCAATCATTTCTTAATGTAATTAAGGAAATTTATTCAGAACAGAAAGCATCATTGAATGTAAACAAGGAGATGACAGAACAATTTAAGATGCTAAAAGGGACAAGACAAGGATGCCCGTTATCCCCATTATTGTTTATATGGATGTTAGAAGTATTGTTGGGGAGAATAAGAGAAGAAAAAGATATTAAAGGTCTTAACATTAGGGGTTTTACATATAAATATAGGTCATTTGCGGACGATGTAATGTTTTTGGTTGAAACCCCGATTAAAAACATACCTTTGCTAATGGATAAAATTAAAGAATTTGGAGACTTGGCTGGTTTCTATGTGAACAAGAGTAAGTCAAAGGTGATGTGCAAAAATTGACACAAAAGAAACAACTTGAATTACAAGAAAAAATACAGTGTGAAATTACAAGAAAAAATGAAGTGGTGAAAAAAACTAAATAGGTATTGAATTGACAACAAAAAATATAGACCTTTTAAAAAATAATTATGAAAAGTTATGGAATAAAATACAAGAAGATATAAAAAATTGGGACACTTTAAATTTGTCATTATTGGGAAGAATATCGGTGGTCAAAATGAACATTTTACCTCGTTTGATGTTTTTATTTCAAACTATTCCGATAGTAAAAGACACTAAAGTATTGAACTTATGGCGTTCTTGCAAAACCATCAAATTAGCTGTAGATGGTTGATCCCAGAAGGACTTATCTTTAAATTTAAAGATAAAAGGGAGAAGATTGACTCCATTTTCAAAGCTCAAGACTTTTTGAAGAGACACGCCAGTTCAGAGGAAGCAGCACTTGCCAAATGGGAGGTATTTGGCAGTGACAAAGACAGCGGCTCAGAGAAAGGAGACAAGAATCCGGAAGATGAAGGAGCAGCGAAAGGTTCATTTTACAATCTGAGAGACATAAAAGAAAGACAGCCCAGAACATGAAGATTGGTTCGGGAAGCGCATGAAAAGACTTTACTAACAATAAACCAAGGGGACACTACTAATACACTAACATTTTTATTTGTTTTTACAGGATAAGATGAAAGACGATTGACCAACTCACGGAAGAAGCCAAAAGAAGATATGATTAATACTAACAAAAGATTAATATACTAATAGAAGCATCACTCACTCTTTTCTTAATCCCGCTATATACCCTCACTCTTTCTGAAATTTAGGAGAGGTTACATACAAAAAAAAATAAAGTATTGAACTTATGGCATAGAGAGATTTCGAAATTTGTTTGGGCTGGAAAGAAACCGAGGATTAAAATGAAGATTTTATGCGACGCAAAGGAGAGAGGTGGATTTCAATTTCCTAAATTTAGACTTTATCATGATGCGGTGTGCCTAATTTGGTTGGAACAATGGATAAATTTGGACAATAAGAAAGTGCTGGCATTAGAAGGACATGATTGTAAGTTTGGCTGGCACGCCTATCTATGGTATGGGAAATGTAAAATGGACAATTTGTTAAAGCATCATTTTATAAGAAGAGAGATACAAAAAGGTTTTTTTTTAAAAAAGCACGGCCACTCTGGATTGTACTGGCAGAAGTAATTAAAGCACATACGAGACACAAAGGAGAAGATTGGATACCATACAGAGACATTTTAAAAGTAGAAGGAAAAAGTTTTGAAATTAAGGGGAGGGAAGAAATAGACTTTGAATATGATTGGTTAAATTATAGACAGATTTATGATTTATATAAAGCAGATTAAAAAGAATTTGGTTTTAGAGGAAAAAATAATGAAATAGAATCTGTATGGATAGAAAAAGGGAAAAATGATATCTAAAATTTATAAGGTTTTGCTGAAATGGTATACAGAGGATGAAACGGTAAAAGAGCAAATGATAAAATGGGCAGTAAATATGAATAAAGAAATATCTATGGCATCTTGGGAATGTTTATGGAAAAATTCAATGAAAATTTCGACTTGTAACAATGTAAAAGAAAATTGTTATAAAATGATGTATAGATGGTATATGACACCTAAAAAGATTGCTAATATGAATGAAAATATGTCTAACAAATGTTGGAAATTAAGAAAAAAGAGGGCTCATTTTACCACATGTGGTGGACTTGTGATAAAGCAGTGACTTTTGGGACAGAGGTCCACATTGAAATGCAAAAAAATCCTGAAATGTACCTTTAAAAAAGAACCAGAAGTATTACTTTTGGGATTAAAAATGGAAGAAGTAAATGTGAGAAAAAGAACATTGTTATGGTATTTGATTACAACGGCTAGAATGACGTATGCACAATACTGGAAACAAGACATGGGAATGGATAAAGAAAATGCTTTTTATGGCAGAAATGGATAAATAAATAAATAAATAAATAAATAAAATTGACAAACTTAACAATAAAGAAGATGAGGAATTTTTTGAAGAATGGATGGACTTTAAAAAATACATAGAAAAATATTGTACCGCCATTGATATATTAACGGTCTTAAATTATGTTTTATGTATTTTTTATTATGTATATTGTTTTATTGGTTTTATGTAAGCTTCCCTGAGCCTGCCTCGGCAGGGAGGGCGGGGTAAAAGTTGAAGTTATATATATAAATAAAATCATAGTCAAAGTCCAGGAGAATCGACAGGGTCGGATTCCTCCATCACTCTCTCAACGAAGGTCTGCATGACCAAGACTATTTACATTCCAAAACTAGGCCTTAAATCATTTTGAAACAGGCCCATTTAGATAATCTAATTCAAGAAAGCCTGAAAGTGTCTACCCACTTGAGAAAGGGGATATTTGCTAGCAAGAAGTTATTAACTTTATCTTGGTCCAGGGAGGTGAAGTGGGTACATTTCCCACTACTGCAGATTTCTTAGGAGTGGGTTCATGGTCATTTCCTTCAAGGTAATTTGTACACATATCTTCTGACAGTGAGGCAATTATTACTTTCTGGATGCATCCAGTAGGCAACTGTATAATTTCCACAAGAAGGCAATCTTGCTTAGCTATTCCCGTAAATTGGCAACCTTGTTGTAAAAGTTTCTGTGAGTTGGCAACCTTGTATGGTAATTCCTGCGAGGTGACAATCTGGTATTGTAATTCCTGTAAATTGACAACCTAGATGGTTGGCAGACATGCATTGTAATTTGTGCAAACAACTTTACATTGTATTTTCATAAGTTGGCAACCTTCCATTATAATGAATTATAATGTCTTTGCAGTATTAGTACTGGTATGGGGATGAGTTAGCATAAAGGTTTTGTGAGAACGTGCACCTAGCAAGGCATTATACAAGCACCTTGCCCCAGGAACATTCTGTCAGAGAAATTCTTGCAATTAAGTCATGGTGAGTATAGGCCTCTAAAAGTTGTAGAGTTGGATAAATTAATTGTGACCAGATTATGATGATGTGTTACATCTTGTTACATTTCGTAGATACATCGGTGAATATTATGGATTTTTGATACCTACTAGTTGAAAAGACAGACCAAGAGTCGCTGTATGTAAAGTTTTAAAAACTTTGTATTGAATTTTTGTATGTACATGTACCATAGGTTCTGCACATAATATTGTTGTTGCATATGATTTCTTAAGGTTTTCTTTCACTCTCGGAAGAAGAATAGTATCGAAACAATAAAGCATTCCGGAGACCATTGTCAACACATCATTTTCTATTGTCTTGTATATTTATATAATTTTCTGCACACATTTTTGTACAATGTTGTGATTATTATTGAAATATTATCTAGCGTAGTTACCTCACAGTTTCTTTCTTCTTTTTGCGGTCTACCCTGTGGTTTAAAACAAAATCTTGACTACAGCTGTTTCTTGTGAGCATGCACCTTTAAACTATGTGTTAACATACTGCTTCCGGTTTAAGCATTTCGCCTCTTGGACGCGTCTCGTCTCGCTTAGATGGAGACACGCTGAGACCCAGCTGATGGGAGGGGTTCGAGTTTGTCCTGGACCTCCACGGGGTCTCTGTAGGAGATCCTCAGCCTGGGGAACTGAGGAGAGCCTCTTCCAAGGCGACAGTCAAGGAATTGAGGCTCACCTTATCCCCGAAAGGTACCGTCGCCGTGGAGCCTATATGGCGCTTAGAGACGACTGCCAGAGCAAGCGACTAAAAAGACTTCCAAAAGATCTCCAAGGCTACAAACTGTGAGTTAAGCAAAGCTCAGGTGAAAAGTAAGCGAATGGAGCCTTGGTAGTAATTGGAAGCGCCTAAGTTTGAAGCACGGGGGGAGGAGATTTCAAGCCCCCCCATATGAGTAAACTGTAAAAACCGTTTTAAATCTAAAATAAAAAGACTTTGAGCCAAACCAAGCATATAAGAAGTGAAGTGAACGCAAAAGCTGCTAAAATATACGGCGCGGAATTAAAACGCATAACTTTTGCTTTGTTTTGGAAAACTTACTTCTTGTTGATATTATGGCTGGGAGAGGATGGAGAGCACCAGAGAAAAAACTGGTGACCAGAAATAACATACCAACGACTCTCTCCCAGAACCAGGAAGCATCTATAGACTTCTCTTTGTTGTTAGCAAATGCACTGCGCCCTCTAATGGATCAGATGACTACTCTCAACACCAAGCTAGATAATGTGCAAAGACAATTAAAGCAGATGGATAAGAGAACCTCAGCAAC
>NW_015167527.1:2535332-2598391 GCF_001447785.1 Gekko japonicus | reverse complement strand
AAAAAAATATAAAATTGACTCTGTTCCAAAAGCGGAAAGATTTATGGATCAAATGTTCAGTGTAAAAAAGAAGCAGAAGGAAAAGAATCTAAAACCGGATGTGGAAGAAGAGGAGGAGGAGGAGTCCTACTCACAGGATTCATCAAGCCAAATTTCCTCGTCATCAGAATCATCTGAATCGGAGAAAGGAGTAGCTGCTCCCAAATTGCAGAAAACAAAGAAAAATTGGAGAAAGGAGAGGCCGCTCCTAAATTGCAGAAAATGAAGAAATCTAAGAAGAAAAGACTCTAAAACTAAAGCATGAGTGCTAAGGGCAGTAATTCTGCCAAGGTAATAAATTTATATTTGTATAATCGAACTAATCTCTGTATAACCTGTATTAATAGGTTAAAAAGATCTATTCTTTTAGCTTTTCAGATCGTGATTTGTATTAGTCTTTACCCTATCCCCATATCCAGTAGGAGATTTAGAATAGAGTAGTAGTTTTCCTTCCCCTATCCAGTAGACTTTATGTAGCTAGATCTCCCTGACCCATTTCCCATAGTAATAGTGATAGGGCATTAGTATTTCTTTTCACATCCCATATTTGTAGTGTGTAGAAAATGCAAAAATAAAAAATTCCCCTTTGGGGGGCCAAAAAAAAAGGAAATACATCTGTTTTCAGTTAATCGTTGAGGACCACGTTTCCTTTAAATGTTGAGGTTCCTTTGTTTGTCGTGTGTCTGAATTGATTTGAATTTGTGAGCTGTATGCTGATTTCTGAATATTGTTTAAGCCTGGATTTGGAAGGAAGTGGTGAGCATGTCTCAATTTTTTTTGCTTATGGTTGGGTGTGTTTCACAGACTTGTATTTTTAAAGAAAATGTAAAAATATATATGTAAATTTCAGATCATAAAATTCCACTTTTTGAAGAAGCCTGTGGGCAGAACGCAATAAGCCACAGCTAGCCGTTTTGTGAAAGTGAAATACAGGAACCTTTGACTGGAATCATTTTTCTCTTGTTCTTTGTTTCCTGGGTGAACACTGAAGATTGATGTTACAGCTGTTTATTCATTCAGCCTTATTTTGTATGTACTGTGATTTTGGATTAGATATTTTGAGACTATAAAATATTCCTGTTGTATAAATGCTATCTTTTTGAAGACGTTTGGTGAATTATTTTCTACACAGTTTTGTTGTTATTGTCAACTAAAGGCCTGGCAGAAGAGTTCCATCTTGCAGGCCTTGCAGAACTGTAATAGGTCCCGCAGGGCCCTGATGTTATAATGTAGCTCATTCCACCAGGCAGGGTGGAATAGTTGCCCTAGTTGAGGCATGTCGGACATCCCTAGGGCCAGGCACTACCAGGAGATAGACAGACAGACAACCTTTTGTTGGCATGTCAAAGATAAAGTACATTAAAATTTAAAAAACACATTGAGGTAGCAAAGGCCAACCAAAATGAAATAGCTCAATTAATAACATCCCTGAATCAAATTGCAGACTGGAAAAAACAGGTGACATTAGTGGTTATGAGAAAGTTGTGTCCAGAAGGTAACGGCTGAACCTTGACACTGTCAGAGAGGCCACACCATGTATAGAGAAGGGAGTTCAGAATTTTTTCTTGAATCTTAATGTATAATGGACACTTTAATAGAACATGGGAAACGGATTCAATAGCACCCAGGCTACAGAGGCTTTGTCTAAACTCATAGGGTATTTTTTTACATCTTACATAAATGCCCTTCTTTGATGGGGATCAGTTAAAGAGCAGAAATAAGAGGCCATCTGGCCAGGTGTTAGAGATAATTTCGGATGAATTGGAGAGCAAGTTTTCCTAGCTGCCTCAGTCAGGCGCTGAAATTGGATATCTAATCTTTTCAATGAAGATGGTGCTAGTTTTCCCAATCCTACTGAATCTGATACCTCTGTGATGCCTGAGTGGCCACCTGTGTCTCCTGAGGATATCATTACTTTGATCTCACAGCTTAAATCAAAATTGGCCCCTGGCCCTGACAGTTATTCCAGAATTATTGAAGTCCCACCCTGAATGGTGCCCCCCCCAGCTGTCTTGTTCTCCATGATAAATAACACAGGAATAATGCCACAGTCATGGACAAACGCAATAATTGTCCCCATTTTAAAAAAAGGGTAGATTGGATACTGGGTGGCAGTTACTGAGAGCCATAGGGTCCAAAGATGACTCTTTAGGAGGGGGCAGACCACTGCATCTTTTAAGCTCCTTGGGAAATTCCCTATTGATATGGACAAGTTGATAATCTTCCTCAGGGGAGTTTAATTAGCCACAATGGACAAGGATTGAGAGGGCAAGTGGTGGGTTTCACCGCTACCAAGGTCTTGTCAACTGCATCCTGGGTAAGCAGACTGAAATGGTCCAAAACTGGACTCATAGACATACAAGGGGATTGCAGTTCCCTTATTGTATCAAATATGGAAGGGAGATTGCAATTGAGTGTCAGGACTTCATCTGCAAAATGGCTTGCAAATGCCTCACAGCCAGTTTCCAATTCCTTTGCATTTAGAATGCCTGGGGCAAAGTAGTCACTGACTGAATTATTTTAAATAATTGGGCCAGGCTCAAGTTTGCAGATGTGATGGAGGCCACATAAAAATCCTTCTTAGTGGTCACCATCTCATAGGTTTTCATAAACAACCTATAGGATGTTCTTGTAGCTTCATCATGGACTCTCTAGTTGTCTTAGCTTCCATTTCATCTGCCTCAGCTCCAGGGAGTACCATGGAGCCAATTTGGAAAGTGGGCACCGTGGAGCAATCTCATTGATGGCTTTGGAAAGATGATTTTGCAAGCTCATCCAATGATTTCCCTACTGGAATTGGATCCTGCAGAGCTTCCTGGAACCTACTGGGGTCCATTTGAGTCTATGGGTGAGCATAAATCCACTCACTGCCCAAACAGGAGGAGTTAGGAGCGCTTAGTTGCTTCAGGGCAAAGTGTTCCGACCATGGTACTGCAACATCACACACGAGACCCACACATCCAGTCCACTATAATCCCCGAGGCAAAGATAAGGTCCAGTGTGTGGCCTGCTTGGTGTGTGGGGGCCAAAACAAACTAGGTGAGTCCCAGTGCTGTCATGGACAACACTAGGTCCGTGGCCTGAGAGGAAGATGCATCATCGGCATAGACATTAAAGTCTCCCAAAACCAGAAGTCTGGGGTACTCCAGCACCCACCCCAAAGCAGCCTCCAACAGACCTGGCATTTGCTGGTGTGTTGGGTGGATGGTACACCAGCCAAATCGCCAAACTCCTCAACATCACACACCAGACCCACACATTCAGTGCCAGCAAGCTTTTTCTCAAGGAGTGCCCTGAATGTGAAAGCCTCCCAAATAAGCAGTGCCACTCCCCCCCACCGCCCATTGGTCCAGGACTGGTAAAAGATTAAAAAACTCGGGGCGGGGGGACACACTTGACTCAGGATGACAATTCCCCCCCCCCATGCCCAGGTCTCGGTCACGCACACCTGGTCTATTGCCTGCTCTACGAGATAATTTTTAAGAACGGTGGCCTTATTATTAATAGATCTGGCATTACATAACACCAGTGTCGGAGAAGGTACTTCTTCCTATCCCCACAGCCAGCATCCTATGAGATGTGACAAAGTTTGGAAGGAGATCGAGCATTCCTGTATCTCCATCTCCTTCCCACAATTTGTCTTCTGCCACTGCCATACTTTTGAGGACTGCAACTGATCTCAGAGGGTATGAGATTTATTTATTTAAAACATTTTTAACCTTTTTCCACCTAACATTTTATTTTAGAATAATGTAACCAAAATTTGTATTTCTTGCAAAATTTGATTGTGTCATTTCCTTATTAAATTTGTTTAGTTAAAAAAATAAAATACCCTGTGTTTCTGTAATTTAAAATTACAATCAAAATGACCCAGAAGAGAGTCAAAATAGTTTTAAAATCTCATAAATCCTAATTATTGGATATGTATCTTAACCATAATTAAGTATGTTGGGGAGTGTTTTTGTGGTCTGTTTTTAATAGATTCTTCTGAAATATTGAAGGAAGAATGTTTTATTGCCTGCAAGCCTCTCTAAGGAAGAATGTTTTCTTGCCACGTATTTGGATATGGACTTTTCAGTCTATGAACTTGTAAGGAAGTGTCTGTTACACAGATTGACACCAACTAGTGGATGAGAAGGGATCTTCCATTATATTCTGTCAGGTGTAAAAAAAACCAGTCTATTTTTTCCCTCTATCTTGAAGTGTTTCATTAGGGGAGACCAAGTCAAGTGAGTCCCAGTCCATTTTTACATTGGTTCCATTCAGACACATTTAACCACAACTAATTTTTCTGAACTTCATGTCAAAATGGGTGTCATCTCCTAGATAAATGATGTCATGGTTATTCCAGATGGTTGAATGTATTTTATAAAAAGAAAATTATATATCAATCTTTGTCTTTCCCCCCCTTCTGATTATCACATAAAGTTCTGGATTTTGGTTTTAAAACCTATGAAAATGTCAAAGTCTTGTGGGGGGGGCGTTTCCCCCCACCCTGGGTTGATATGTGTGTGTGTGTTTTTAAGGAGATGTTAGGGGAAACCAAAATACATGCTGTGGTAAAACAAGACACACAAGCTTCCATTTAAACCCATGTGGGAATGAAAAAGTCTCTTGGCTATCCCAGGTCTCCTGAGTAGCTAGGCCATTCTCTCCTGAAATCTACTCACACACTATCTCTCAGGTAACTTCTGCTGCCAGCTGGTCAGTTTCTGGGGACTGACTGTGTGGACTAGTACCAGGCACCATCTGTTGTGTTGCTACTTACAGGTACTGCCTTGTTTTTGCATCTACAACTTCACTTGCCTTAGCTACTGCAGAGACTAGTGTACTCACATGCACATTTCAGGGAATGAAGGATTCAGCTGCTTCTCGATTAGCGTTATTGAATAGGGTTTAACATGATCACAGAGATCAGGCTCACAGTATTCAAATTATAAGAAGTTTAATAAGGAAATAAAAAGCATGCAATATGTTGTGTGCACACACATTAGAAATACAACAGAATGAGCAAAAAGAAAAGAAACAAGTGATAAAACTATCATTCTATGACATTAATTTCTAACATCTGATGGAAGTTTAGGATAGGAATTACAAGAACACAGAAATCATCCTTTACCTGGTTCTTGTGGGCTTGGTCTCTCTCCCTGCCTTAGTCTCAACAGTGTGTGCTCAAGATGGAGGCCAGGTTAACACAGTGACTGCTTAGAGAGGCTTGCAGGCAAAGTAGCAAACTGGCCTGGAAAGCTAAGAGAACTTCTTAACTTGTGTCCAAGTTTTTATTATGTCCCCTTCAGCCCCTCTCTCTGCAGGCCCTTTTTTCTTTCTTGTCCCAGCGGGAAGTTCTGTTCTTGCCTTTTGGCCTAAGACGTTCTGTAGCTTTAGATGTGACTATTAATGAGGTGTGATATTGCCTGTTGCGGCCCCCCCACTAGAGTCATTTGCATTTCTACGGCACTTCCTATCTTCATGCTTGGAAAGTGAGTCATACCCATCCCTCCCTCCCATCCCTAGCCAGCAAAAGGCACTTTGTAACCTCTGAGTCTGTACAGAGTGTAGACCCAGTTACAAGAAACCTTGATACACATTTTGTGGTATGCAATTTATGAGGCATAAGGCATTTCATCACACAGTAATACTTGCTTTACTATCAAACCTAAATTACTTGTAATGATTAAACATAATTTAGCACATATATTGGGCATATTTATGGAATTTAACATTATAAATGTGTTTTCTACAAAAATACCCCCCAAACTGCTTGCAAACTGCTCTACCCAATTCTAAAATAGCATGTTACCTTAATTTTTGTCATTGGAGAGGCAGGAATAGTTAAAGACAGAAAACAGATTTTCTACTAAACAAAAGATTGAATATTATTCAGATGAAAAAACCCTCATATCGACACAGTAGTATGACCCCTTCTCATCTCATCTCATCTCACCTTATATATAATTGAATAGTGGGTGCCAAAGTTCTAATTCTAAAATGCACTTCCTTAGTGTATGGCTGATGGCACTGCTCCTCAGCATATATCGCCACCAATCAGAAGGCAAAGCCCGGGTCCCGCCCACACCACAACTGCTGCGACAACCTGGTCTTTTGCATATGGAAGCTGATTGGACTTCAGTCCATTCCACACCTCAAACTCCCCCCCCCCCGCAAGATAGTTGGAATTTTCAGTTGCATAACATACCTCATAGGGGAGAGGAGAATGGGTAACAATGGTTACCACTCTCCAGGTGAGGGCTACAGATAACTCAAACATACAAATGCTCTTCAGGTAGCAGAGATCAGTCCCTCTGGAGAAAACAGTGGACTCTGTCATTAAATCCTGCTGAGGTCGCCACAGGAAACTGACACTGTTTGCCCAAAGCCAGAGCACTCTCCCAGAGCCTCTTTCTAGATCCCGTTGTATTTATTTCCGCAACGGGCATTATTTCTAGTAATAAGAGAATAAAAAAAGATGTTCTCTACAGAGTCCACTTTCTTACACACATTTATATCCGGATGTTACATTTAAAACTGATTCACATTCTGCTTCTTCATTGCCATTCATTTGTATACAATATTTTAAACTAGTTCTCATTTTAAATTGGTCTCCTGCTTGGATAATATTATCATAGTACACACACTCCATCTCTCCTTAAATTTGGTAATTGACCTATTTCTCAACTGTGTTGTGAATTTTGCCATTACTGTGTGTTTGGCAAGTTTATTTTTTCATTGTTCTAAGCATGGACAGACATCTAATTTCCATTTTGCTGTGGAGATGCTTCTAGTGGCTGTCACCATGTATGTAAATACCTCTTCCAAAATTTTTGGTAATTTGTTAGGCAGTACACCTAATAGCATAATCTTCTTCGTGGTCTCTGTGCATCACACCTCTGGGATATAGGGCGCCTGCGTAGACCTCGATCGGTAACATAGAAAGCGAAAGGGATTTTCACATCCTCTCTCCAGTCACACGCCAGGCTCCACTGCACATGACTAAGGGAGGGGCATGACAATCCCACCAGTTCTCTTCTGACCGCCACGCTGGTAGGATCTTCTCCATTTCGGTCGGTAACATTTCTCTCTGGCCTTCAGTTCTTTTCTTCTCTTGCTGGATTCCTAGTTCGGGAAATAGAAAATAGTGTTAGCGAATTGGACTCTTTTTGTTGTTGGTTCTGCTTCGGCAGACTACCTCTGGCCTATGGCCAAATGGTGGGGCTTCTTCAATCGGTACTTGAAGTGCGGTAACAAAATCGCTCCCCCTGACAGACACTCCCTTTGCCTTCTGTGCCTTGGGGAATCGCACCAAGTGGACTCTTGTGCCCATTGCACCAAATTCTTGAAGCAGACGAGAAAGAATAAGACTGCCGGACTTCATGTTTCATTGCTGGAGTTGGCGCTCTCACCGATGGCGTCATCGCAGGACACTTCAAAGCATGTCTCAATGTCGACTCCTGCATCAGAGTCGATGGCCACAATGTCTCTGACACCAGCTCATTCCGATGTCGGTCGACTGGTGCTGAAATGCTCGGTCCCAACATCCCAGTTCGAAGCCACACTCCCATTAAGAAATGTAGGGAGGGCAAGGATGACCAGCCTGTCAAGCACAAGAAGCATAAGAAAAGCTCCCCTGCTAAGGCTCTGTCGACCCCGTGTCAGGCCGCAGGCGCGATTCCTGTTGGGGCTGCTTTGTTTGACTCCTCTGGCCGTAGGCAGCTACAAGGTGCACCACCACCTTCGCTGCATCCTATCCAGCTCATGGACTCGGAGTAGGATATGGACTTAATACAAGTCTCCCGATCCTCCAGTGTTGACAGCCTTCACTCGGGTCGAGGAGCAAGCACATTCATGCATCCTTCCCTGCATCGACCCAACGATCGAGATTGACCAGTGGGACCATTCCACCCCTTCCACCTTCCTGGGATCAACGCCAGTGGCAATATATGTATGGGGCCTATCCCTTTCCTAGTGGCATGCCGTGGCTCCCCCCACGTGCACCGATGGAGTGGGATCATCAATCTACCTTATCCTGACTCTCCCGGTATCGAGACCCTCCCCCAACACCGGAGTTTGTCAAACCACAACCATCACAACTGATGGACAAGATTCATAAGCCGCCTTGGAGAGAGTTTTAATCACCCGCAGGATAAAGAAATTAAAGAGCCTAAAAGAGGGAAAGAAAAGTCACCCAAAAAGAGGTATTTGAAGAGAGGAACAATAAAAAAGAAAATAGCGAGGCTTACTGCTAACAAGAAAGAAAAACGGAGAAGGAAGAGACAGGGAAGATTTAGTGGGAAGATTTAGTGGGAAGATAAAAAGGAACAATACAAGCTGGATAAATGAATGGAGGAGAACTGGTCAGGAGAGATTAAAAGTGACTTGCCTCATTTACAAAGGGAGAAACCATCTGGAAAGGGTGCTACAGAAGAAAAAGTTGCAGAGTTATAAAAGACGATTCAAAATATTTGAAAGCTTATTTTATGTGTGGGTTTGGTCTCTGTTGGTTTTGAAATGAATTGATTTGATAATTGAATAGAATGAAATGGATTATTTTTATTAGGGGATCAATATAGTAGTGAGTATAAGGGGGATGAATTAATGTTTGTAGTTGTTGCTCTTAAAATATTGATTTTGAAATATGATAAATAGTTTGCACTGAAGAATTATCAAGGATTGAATCAGAGATTTATAAGGGTGTCTTAAAGTATTAAGTGTGGTGATGTTATGTGTGTATTTGATTTTTGTTGGAAATGGAATGATTGAATAGGATATTTGGGTAAAAGGGAATAAATTGATATAGGATGTAAGTGTGCTTCTGGAATTGGAATGAATTGATATTATATACGGGTAAAAGGTATGAATGCTAGTTTGGGGAAATGTGGGAGAAATCAGAGTTTTATAATAGTGGTATTGTTATGTGTCAGGTTTTTTTTTCCTTTTGGGTTTGAATAAGTGTGATAAATTAGGGTGATAAGACTGTAGTATTTAAGTGCTTTGTCTCTGGTCCTCAAGGTATTAATCTTATTTTTCAAATGTGTACTTATGAAAAGGTTCCGCTTTATGTTGCTCTCTAGACGTCGGACTTAGGCATTAGGTGTTCACTATTAAGGGGGAGAAAGACATATAAAGATAGGAGTGGAGATTTGTAGTAGGGTCTTAAGTTTAAAGCCTATGGAAGAAAATAAGGAAAAGAAAAATCTAAAAAAAATTGTAGATAGATGGTAACATACAGAAATGCTTTAATATTGTCTGGCAAGAGAGTAAGGTTGACAAGCAGAGAAGAGCGCTTTAATATACATAGACATTTCAAATTTAATGCTGTATTAATGGATGTATGTATTTACTAAGGTAGAGAGGAAAATTGGTTGAACAAAGAAAAAAAGAACAATGATTATTGGGGAGCTGTTGCTGTTCACTGTGGTTTATATACTATTTGAGGTGTTAATGAGATGGAATGAGTATGGAAAATTCTTATTGAGAAGTGCATTATTGTAAAAACCCAATAAAAATATTTATATATAAAAAAAGATTCATAAGCCGCCGCCAGCACCATTGCAGTTTAAAGAGCCATCGGAGCCGATGCCCTCGACGCCAATTTTCCAAATGTCATTTTCAGAGCCTTCGGATCATTCCATCTTCTCAGATTCTTCATCTCACTCCAGAGACAAGAACCCAGAACCCCCAGTGGAACCCTCTCCACCGCAACAAGTAGGGGAGGATCTCCCAATATCTCCCTCTGAGGACCTTAAGTCTTATGGGGATTTTGTTAAGCGAATGGCTAACACACTGGCCCTGTCAACTGTTCAACCCCCACCTACAGTTACAGACTCGGTATTCGATATTGTCCAGATGGACACTTCCACAGCCATCACATTTGCCCATGACTTCGGTTCTGCTGCAAGCGGCTAAAGCTCTCTGGTCCCATCCGGCTTCCATCCCCATCTCTAGCCGGAGGATGGATCACATGTGCAGGAAACGGGTGCTGAGTTTTTGTTTATTCACCCCAAACTGAACTCGGTGGTCGTCACCTCCTCGTTGAAGGGCAAACATAGTCATTCCACTCCCCCTGACAAGGAAGGAAGAAAATTAGACTCCTTCGGCAGGAACTTCCAACTATACTGCATGTATGGGGAGATATCAATATGCTCTGTCGACATCCTTTTTGAAGTAAGGCCTCCAGAACTGCACACAATACTCCAGGTGCAGTCTGACCAATGCAATGTACAGTGGGACTATGACATCTTGTGATTTGGGTGTTATGCCTCTGTTGATACACCCCAATATTGCATTAGCCTTTTTTGTTGCCGCATCACACAGGCTGCTCACATTTAACTTTCACCCAAGATCTTGTTCACACACACTGCTACCCAGAAGTGTATCCCCCATCCAGTATGCATGTTCCTCATTTTTGTTATCCAGATGTAGAACTCAGCATTTATTCTTGCTAAATTGCATCTTGTTCACACCTGCCCACTTTTTGATTGGGTTCAGATCTCATTGAATTATATCTCTGTCTTCTGGTGTGTTTGCTGCTCCACCCAGTTTGGTGTCATCTCCAGATTTAATGAGTAGCCCCTCCACACCCTCATCCAGATCATTTATAAAAATATTGAAAAATACTGGGCTCAGAACCAAGCCCTGTGGCACCCCACTGAAACCTCCCTACATTCCAATGAAATGCCATTGAAAATTGTTCTGAGTGCGGTTCTCCAACCAGTTCCCTATCCACCTAACTATTCTACAGTCCAGTCCACAGTCCTCTAGTTTATCCATCAGAACTTCATGGGGAACCCTGTCAAAAGCTTTACTGAAATCCAGGTAAACAACATCAACAGCATTCCCTTGATCCAGTAAGCTCATCACTTGATCAAAGAAGGAAATGAGGTTGGCCTGGCAGCTATCCAGGGTGAGACAGGAACAGGGTGACCATAACCCCATCTCCTCCCACTCTGAGGCTCTGAGGACCCTCAGCGCTAGACTGTCAGCAAGATGACTGAGAGTAGTGGTCAACTGGGGCCCCTTGCTAAGGTGTGACAGGAGGCTGTATACACCCTGAACCAGTGCTTGTGGGCAGTTTTGGGGTGGATGCAGGCTAATAAACTGAAACCAAATCCTGAAAAGATGGAAGGTCTGATCCAGGATTTAAGCTGTCACATGTTCTGGATGAGGTTGCACTCCCCTTGAAGAAGGGAAGCTTTGTTCTTGATAGATTGTTTTAGGTTAAAAAAAATTCATACTACACATTTTGAGTAAAACCCCATCTTCCATTTCACTGATTTCAAATGAAGGGGGGGGGGTTGGTGTCCCCCCCAATTCCCCAATTTTCCCAATGGAAAAATTCAAAAAGTGCTCAAACTTATTCATGCTATACCTCTTGAACGAGAAAAAACCTGTCTTAAAAAGCATTCCATTTATTCTGTAAGAGAAAATATTTCATGAGCCTTTTTTTCCTTGCAGCCCCAAATGTCCTATTTTTTCCAGGGGGAGGGATGTCCTTGAGGAAGAAAGCATATCTTGTTTGCTTTATTTTTTTCATTTTTCCACATGTCTTCACATATCTAGCCTTCCACTCTTATGAACATTAGATTCTTGCCACCATCAGTTCAGCCACTACTAGTCACCAAATATTTCTTCTTCTGTCTCTTAAATATTTTTGTTAATTCTCTTGTGTTGCCCATTTTCTGTCTGGTGCTCCTACTTTAATATCTGTGTCAGGGCACCAGTTTCTCCACCATTCAATTATCTTCTTAGAAGGCATTTTTTACATTAAGATTGTTTAACTCTTTAACTTTTTAATTTACCCCTAAGTATATGTAACTGCATTTGCTTATGGTGTTTATCTGGTTATTTCTGAAAAGAGGCAAAAGGCATAGTAATCTTAATAGATCTGTTATGTAAATAGATTATGTGAAAAAAAGTATTGTAATTTTCATCTGATGTTCAATTATAGACTTCTTGGGCTCCTTTAAATGCTGTTTTTCATAGGAATTGATTTTTGTTAAAATGCAGTTGTAAATAGAGTGGTTGTACTCTGAATAGCGTGTAATTCTCTTAAGATTCTATCGTTATAATACTAAAAAGCTTTGTATTGTCATTGCAAAAAAAGTTTAAGCTGCTTCTTGATATGAGAAGAAATATTATTCTAAGTTTGTTGTTGTTCAGTCGCACAGTCGAGTCCGACTCTTCGCGACCCCATGGACTAGATCCCGCCAGGCTCTCCTGTCTTCCGCTGTCCTCTGAAGTTTGCTCAGTTTCATGTTCATTGCATCGATGACACTGTCCAACCATCTCATCCTTTGCCGTCCCCGTCTTCTTTGACCTTCAATCTTTCCCAGCATCAGGGTCTTCTCCAGTGAGTGCTCCCTTCTCATTTGGTGGCCAAAGTATTTGAGCTTCAGTTTCATTATCTGGCCTTCCAGGGAACAGTCAGGGTTGATTTCTTTTAGGATTGACTGATTTGATCTTCTTGCAGTCCAAGGGACTCTCAAGAGTCTTCTCCAGCACCATAGTTCAAAAGAATCTATTCTTCGACGCTCGGCCTTCCTTATAGTCCAACTCTCGCAGCCATACATGACTACTGGGAATACCATTGCTTGGACCATGCGTATTTTTGTTGGCAGGGTAGCAACAGTCTTTTTTGTAACTAGAAAGAATTAAAAGACTTCATAATTTTCACATCCTGAGCTGATTTGAATGGCTATTTAAATGTTAGCAGCAGGGTCATTTCGAGCATTCCGGCAGTAATGAGCCCAAGGGGCACAGAGATGCAGTAAGCCCTGCCCCCGGCCTTCCCTGGCCCACTCACCAAAGCAGGTTAACCGGGGGAGGCCCTGTACGGAGCAGGGAGGCATTTAAATGCTTCCCTTTGTCTTCTCCAGCCTGCCTGCCTGCCCAAGTGGGTGGGCTCGGAAAGGCCTAGTAAGAGCCCCCCACCTTCCCTGATGTGCCTGCCGAGGTTGGCAGGCTGGGGAAAGCCCTGTAAGTTGTAGGGAGGCATTTAAATGCCTCCCTGTGCATTCCCCAGGCTGCCCACCACAGCGGGCGGGTTGGGGAAAACCTAGTAAGAGCCCCCCCGGCCTTCCCTGACCCGCCTGTCGAGGCTGGTGGGCTGGGGAACGCCCTGTATGGAGTGAGGAGGCATTTAAATGCGTCCCCGTGCTTTCCCGAGTCCGGAGAAGGCCTAGGAAGAGCCCCCCACCCTTCCTTGGCCCACTCATCAAGGCGGGCAAGCTGTGGAAGGTTCTGTATGGAGCAGGGAGGCATTTAGATTCCTCCGCATGCCTTCCCTGGCCCATGGAAGGCCTAGGAAGAGCCCCTCCACCCTTCTCTGGACCGCTCGTCATGGTGGGCGAGCTGGGGAAGGCCCTGTACAGAACGGGGAGGCATTTAAATGCCTCCCTGTGCCTTCCCTGGCCCGCTTCTGTCAGGCAGAAGTGCCTGAGATCCTCCCCCCTTTTCCTTCTTCCCTCTTAGAGGCAAAGGGAAGGAAGAGGGGGAAAGGAATGGGTTGCCAGAGAACAGAAAGGGGGAAATAACAACAACAACAACAACAATAATAATAATAATAATAATTTAAAAAAGAAACGCAAAGCAAGTAAAAGTTAAAGTATAATATCGAAGAGAAATAACAATATTAATATTGATATATAGTTGGATGGTAAGATAAGATAAATGCTTGAAAAAATGGGTTTGTAAGTAAATGTATAGGTTGATTCTTAAAGAATTCTAATATAATCAAACTTGAGAAGCTAGCAGACTAATGGCTTCTGGATCCATTAACACAAATAACACAAATTATAGCCAATAGCGAGACAATGAAAGGGAAGATAAGAGATATAGATTTTGAAGTGCAAGAACTGAAAAGTAAAAATGAACAAATAGAAGAGTCTCTGATTAACTTAGAGATGGACAAAGCAGCGTTGATAATTAGGTGTCAAAATATACCAGAAAATTTAGGGAAAAACTTGAAGGAGTTAGTAGTTCAGAACTTTTTAAACATAAGAACATAAGAGACGCCAATGTTGGATCAGGCCAAAGGCCCATCCAGTCCAACACTCTGTGTCACACAGTGGCCAGAAATACCAGTGCCATCAGGAGGTCCAGCAGTGGGGCCAGGACATTAGAAGCCCTCCCACTGTTGACCCCCCCAAGCACCAAGAAGACAGAGCATCACTTGCCCCAGAGCCCCTATCTATATCTTCTTCTTTTTTACAAAGTTTATTTAGAGTTTTCAGTATACATCATATTCTCGATTTACATTATTCATTCTTGTGAGTCACACATAGTTTCTTTATCCAACCATGCATAAAACCTTTTCCATCTTTTTTCAAATATCTCCTTACTAGTACCTTTTAGTAGTAAGCTTAATTTATCCATTTCAGCTACTGATAGCATTTTATTAATTATATCATTTCTAGAGGGTAGATCTTCTTGTTTCCATTTTCTGGCTAATAATATTCTAGCTGTTGTGAGAAAATATATAATTACATATTTGTTCGTCTTAGTATACAATTCTGGAAGTATGTTTAGTAGAGCTGTCTCTGGTACAAATGGGATTGGTTCTTCAGCTATTTCATTTATCATTCCAAATACTTTTTTCCAATATCTCTGGACTTTCTCACATCTCCACCACATATGTATAAATGTTCCTACATTTCTGTTACATTTCCAACAGTTCTTATTAGGGGTGCCATAACATTTTGCTAGTTTTTCCGGTGTCCAGTGCCACCTGTAGAACATCTTGTATATATTTTCTTTATACGGGATTGCACGCATAAATTTTATCGACTGCCATGTTTTTCCCCATTGCTCGGCCTCTAAGGTATAGTGCAGATCTTTTGACCACGTAAGCATAGTTCCTTTGATCATATCGTCTGCCAAATAATCTGACATTAATAATTTATACGTTTTTTGAATTAATTTGTCACTTGAGGACAGCCAAATTCTATCTAGAGCGTTTTTTTCTTTGTAGAAACCCACTTTTTTATCTTTATTATATCTTGAATTTATTTGCATTATGTCCCACCAGGTGAGCTTCACTTTTTGTTTGTCAAATTGTTCTATACTTTTTAAGTTTTCATTGTCGTCTAATAAGTCTTCATATGTAACTAGCCATCTTTTCTCCATCAAGGTCGGTAGGGTTTCTGCTTCAATCGGTGCTACCCATTTGGGCGTTTTTAGATAATATTTAAGTTTCACTTCCTTCCAGATACCTATTAAGGCTCCCCTTATCGTGTGGTGTGTAAAGCTCTTTGATGTTCTACCTTCTTCATACCAAATATATTTGTGCCACCCAGATGCAAGATCATGTCCTTCCAGTTTTAATAATCTAGGGTTTTCTAATGTTATCCAATCTTTAATCCATACAAGTGCCGATGCTTTGTAATATATATGCCAATTTGGCACTCCAAAGCCACCCGTCTCTTTCTTATCTTGCAGATATTTGGCTTTAATCCTTGGCTTTTTATTGTCCCATATAAATTTATTGCATATTTTTTCTAGATCTTTAAAATATAGTGTCTTTCTTAAGATTGGTATATTTTGGGCCAGAAAGATGAATTTAGGTAAAATATTCATCTTCACAGCAGCAATCCTGCCCATCATAGATAGTTTTAAATCTTTCCACCTGTCCAGATCCTTTCTTGTTTCGTTAAGGAGCTTATTATAATTATCTTCTACAAGCCTAATGTTTCGGTTTGATATCGTTATACCTAAATATTTAATCTTTTTGACTATTTCCATTTTTGATAATTCTTTGATCTTTGCAATTTCTAATTTTGAGCAGTTTTTTGTTAGTATCTGGTTTTCTTAAAATTAATTTTCAATCCGGCCACTCGGCCATATTCTTCTATGACATGTATTAAAGTTGTAATTGATTCGGCTGGAGTGTCTAGTATAAAGACCAAATCATCTGCATATGCTTGTAATTTATATTCTTCACCCTTAACTCTTAGACCTTTAATTGCAGTGTTTTCTCTCACTTGTTCGGTTAGTGTTTCCAAAGTAAAGATAAATAGCAGTGGAGATAGAGGGCAGCCTTGTCTAGTGCCTTTTTGAATTTCTATATCTTGCGTCATATCGTTATTAATTTGTACTTTCGCTGATTGCTTACTGTATATAGCTCTAATCATTGTTAGGAAGTTCTTGCCACAGTTCCATCTTTCCAATTTTTGGAGCATAAATTCCCAGTTCACATTATCGAACGCTTTCTCTGCGTCCAAAAATATTAATGCTAATTCTTTATTTGGATGCTCTTCATAATATTCTAAGATATTTAATACCATTCTAATATTATTCTTAAGGTATCTTCTTGGTAGGAATCCCGCTTGGTCTTGATGTATTGTTTGGTTTAATATTGCTTTCATTCTTGTTGCTAATATGGAGGCAAAAATTTTATAATCTGAATTTAATAGTGAAATTGGTCTATAATTCTTTATATCTCGATTATCTGAATTTGGTTTATGGATGAGGGTTATAACAGCTTGATTCCAAGACTCAGGAATTTCCCCTGAAATGGCTATATTCTGCAGTAGCTCTTTAAGTATTGGGGTAATCTGTTCTTCGTACTTTTGATATATCTCAGCACATATTCCGTCTGGACCTGGCGATTTATTCTTTTTCATTTTTCTTATTGCCTCCGTAATTTCTTCCATAGTTATTGACTTATTCAACACATTTGTTTGTTCCTCATTAAACGTTTTTGTATTCAAGAGATCAAGGTATCTCTTTATCAAATCTATTTCCTGTTTATCTTGTCTATATAGTTTCCCATAGAAATCTTCTGTTATATTTTTTAGTTCTTCAGGTTTGAACCTTTCGACTCCATCTCTGTCTCTAAGAATCTTTATAATCCTCTTTTCTTCCTGTTTTTTTAATCTATATGCAAGCCACCTGGTTGGCTTATTGGCGTTCTCGAAGAAGTGTTGTTTGGCAAATTCTATGTTTTTGGCAATTTCTTGGGACAAGATCAAATTCATCCGATGATGTAATATTCTGATGTTAGTTTCTGCTTTTCTCATTCCAGTAATTGACTTCTTTAAAATATCTTCCTCCTTTTTGATTTGTGCCGTTAATTGGTCATACTCTTTCCTCCTTTGCTTCTTTTTCCAGGCGTCCTGATTAATAAAGCAACCTCTCAAGTATGCCTTAAATGTGTCCCATACAATTTTAATAGGTGTTTCTGGTTGCATATTATGCGTGAAGAAGTCTGTAATTTCCTTTTTCAGTTTCTTGTGAAATTCTCTATCATTGATTAGCTTTTTATTCAATCTCCATCTTTTCTTTCGCTGTCTCTCTTTTAGTATTAGCATCAAGGGGCTATGGTCCGCAAATGAATTGGGAAGTATTTCCACCTCCATTAGTTCTGGCACCAAAGTAGTTGACATCCATATCATATCTATGCGGGACCAAGAATTATGTCTTGCTGAATAGAAAGTATAGTCTTTTTTTTCTAAGTTTCTCGTTCTCCAAGCATCTACTAAACTATGTTCCTCTGCTGTCTCCAAAAATACGTTTGGTAGTTTATTTCCAGATTTTCTGTTTCTTGTTTGCGTCTTTCTATCATCCTTTCCATCCAGCACTGCATTAAAATCTCCCGTTATACAGACTTCTGGTTCATTAATTGTGGTTAAAAAGTTTCTTAAATCTTTATAGAATTGATCTTGCTTCTGATTAGGAGCGTATATATTCACTATCAAAAGTTTCTTCTGTTGCCTTGTGATTTTCACTGCTAGAATTCTTCCATCTTTGGAGGCATGCACCAATTCAGGATTCAGATATTCTTTAACATAAGTTGCCACGCCCCTCTTTTTTATCACGTCTGAGGCTGCAAAGACTATACCTAGTTTTTTATTCTCCAGAAATTTTTGATCTCGTTCTTTTATGTGTGTCTCTTGTATGCATGTTATTTCGGTTCTGAGCTTATTGAGTTGGTGAAAGATTTTCCTTCTTTTGGTTTGGCTATTAAGACCGTTGACGTTTACTGAGAGTATTTTACTAAAGTTTGTTAAGTTACTGCTTATTGACTCTTTTCCCCTGTTCCCTTGCTCTTTGTTGGTACCTAGTTAATACATGGGAAGGAGTAAAGTACGTTCTTTTAGATCTTTGTCTTTTTTCTCCCTTTGCCTTTCCTAATTTTTCTGTCTCCTTTTCCTCTCCAGCTCCTTCTCCTTCTTCTTCTCCTTCTTCTTCTTCTTCTTCAGTCTCGCTATGTTCTTCTCTCTGCCACCCTAGTTTCGCACCATGTCGCTCCAGAAAATCCTCAACCTTGAAAATTGAGTCTAGCTTTTGTCTTCTTCCTTCAAAAGTAAATAGAACCCCTTCTGGAACCAACCATCTATACAGGATGTCATTTTTTCTTAATAAATTCGTCAGCATTGTGTAGGGGTGTCTCTTTTCCCGAATTCTCCAGGGTGTTTCTTTCAAAAATTTTATTTCTATATCATGCATTTTTACTTTTGTCACATTTGCTTCCTTTAGTATTTTATCTCTCATATTTTTCTTAACAAATTTTAAGTATACCTCTCTTGGGAGTTTATGTTTCCTGGCGTAGGAACTATTTTTCCTATAGACTTGATCGAGTTCCTGATTTATTTCTTCCTCTGTTCCTACTTTCAGTTGTTCAACAATATTTTTAATCATCTCTTCTTTTAGATTTTCCCCTACATTCTCTGGCACATTTTGACATCTAATGATCAAATTAGCTTTATCCAATTCTAATCCCATCAGGGCTCCCTCAATATCCTCTGTTTTGGTTATCATTTCTTGGATATCTGAGTCCATATCTTTCATTTTATCTTCCATTTTGCTATTTGCATTTACTATTTTAAGTATCTCTTGCTTATTTTCTTTAATTTGTTTCTTTATTTCCTCCGTTTCCGTACTAAGTTGTTGGGTTAAGTTTAGGATCTGCGTTTGCATTTGTAACATCTCCTGTCTTATTGGCTCTACTTCTTTCTTTATTAATGGCGGTAGTGTCACATCGGCAAAGTTTACTAAACATTCTTGCATTGCTTCTTTTATATCTTTAATATTTAATTGTGTTGTCGTCGTCATCTTTAACTGAGTTTGTATATTACTTTGTAATGGTGATTGTATAGAAGTCCGTCTTACACCGGTGGAGGTACTAGTTCCAGTAGCCATCCGTATGGTTTGTTAATCAAGTCGTTATTTTAACTTTTTGTTGTTGCTTTAGAATTTATGGTTAGCTGTATAGGTATTTTTAATAAGTATTTATTTCCTTTATTTATTAGTTACAAATGTACCTATATATCTGCTTCAATTGTTTATTACTTATTACTATCTTGAAGCTTCTTCCTCCTCACTTCCTTGGATTCTTAATTTGTTCCTAATTTGTTCTATTGTTATGTTTCAAAAATTTCACAGATTTCTATCACCTCTCCTATAATATAGCCTATTATTTCTATATTTTTTAAATTTTTGTTTCACCCCCCAAGTCCCATTTATTAACTATAAATTAGTCTAAACACTGTTATTGTGGGAGGGATTGTCTTTGTAGTCACAGCACTCTCTTTAGGCGTCTTCTCTATTTAGTTCTGCCCCTTTAAGTTCTGTCCCTTTAAGGTCTTTAACTCCGTCTTCGGCTCTTCGGGTCCTTCCGGACTCACTCGGCCTCTGCTGTTTCTTTGCCGAGTCCTCCGACCTTGGCTCCGCCCACTCGCGCGCAGGCGCTGCACGGAACGGCTCTTCTCCCTCTGATCAGCTTACTCGCTCGCCGCTCCTTCCCGATCTCCGCTCCCTGGGCTGACACTGGAATCTCCACTCCCTGTGCTGACACAGGAATCTCCCCTCTGGCCCGATTCTTCAAGCGATCCAAATCCTCGACCGAAGCAATCTCCTCCTCGGCTCCGGACACCTCCAAGTACCTCCAGGATTTTTCACACGGTCAGCGTCCGCCTTCCTGGTCCACAGCTCCTGCAACCCAGGGAAAGACGCGATATATCAATGGCAGTACCCTTCTTTATCTGTTATAACTTCACAGCTAAATTAAGGTTAGTAAGTGCTCTTTTCCTTTAATAAGTTTCGTGGTTGGGGTTATGAAAATGGCCGCCTTAAAGTGTCCTCGCCTCCCCCCTTTTCCCTTAGTCACTGAGCTCCACCATTAAAACCCCTGTTCCCTGTCACTCCTATAACAAAACAAAAAAAAAGTTTTATTTATTTTATCTTCCTATTAAGCTTTGGTATTGTTTTCGGGATACTTAGCTTCGGTTGTTGCTTTCAGCCTGTGTAGTTCAAGTTGGTGACTCCTTTGGTTCTTGCTGGTTCTGTAGGCGCGTCTCTCCGCCCGGCTTGCGTCGGGCGTCCCGCACAGTCTCAGCTCCAAAGCACCTCCGTTTTTCTCAGAGAGGTTTGCCAGTCCTCTCTGATTACGGAGAAAAGCTTCTGCTAGTGGCTCTCCTCCAGAGGGCCACTTCTGAAAGTTGTTTAAATCAGTTTTTGACTGTTAGGTTAGCATTCAGTGCTCAGCTGCTGCTGCTCACGTCTGCTCTCGTCGCCACCCGGAACCGGACGTGATTGTCCATGTTGTTGATGGAAGCATGTTCTGTGATATAAGGAATTTTCTGCTTATGCAAAAGACTTTTCTGCAGGTGAAACATACCGCTGACTACAGAACCAAAAGGCCGGTCTTATAAACCTCGATCATGTCACCCCTCAGTCGTCTTTTCTCCAAGCTAAAGAGCCCTAAGCGCTTTAACCTTTCCTCATAGGGAAAGTGTTCCAACCCTTTTATCATTCGAGTTGCCCTTTTCTGCACTTTTTCCAAAGCTATAATATCCTTTTTAAGGTGTGGTGCCCAGAACTGCACACAGTATTCCAAATGAGGTCTCACCATTGATTTATATAGGGGCATTATTATATTGGCTGATCTGTTTTCAATACCCTTCCTAATAATCCCCAGCATAGCATTGGCCTTCTTTATTGCAGTCACACACTGTCTCGACATTTTCAGTGAGTTATCCACTACAACTCCAAGATCTCTCTCTTGCTCAGTCTCTGCCAGTTCAGACCCCATCAATGTGTATTTATATTTAGGATTTTTGGCTCCAATGTGCATCACCCTGCACTTGGCCACATTGAACCCCATTTGCCATGTTGACGCCCACTCGCCCATCCTTGACAGATCCCTTTGGAGTGCCTCACAATCCTCACTGGTTTTCACCACCCTGAACAACTTTGTATCATCCGCAAATTTAGCCACTTCACTGCTTACTCCCATCTCCAAATCATTAATGAACAAGTTAAAAAGCAGTGGACCAAGTACTGATCCCTGCGGTACCCCACTGCTTACCACCCTCCACTGAGAAAATTGCCCATTTATACTCACTCTCTGTTTTCTATTAATTAGCCAGTTTTTGATCCATAAAAGGACTTGTCCTTCTATCCCATGATTTTTGAGCTTACTTAGGAGCCTTTGATGATGAACTTTATCAAAAGCTTTCTGGAAGTCAAGGTAAACAATATCTATTGGATCCCCCTTGTCCACATGTTTGTTCACCCCCTCAAAGAACACTAACAGGTTAGTGAGACAAGATCTTCCCTTACAGAAACCGTGCTGACGTTATGGCTGAAATGAAATCAATATATAGGCAAAACTCTGGTTATGCGAAAAGGTATAAATTACCCCATGAAGTACACATAAAATTTTATAAAAGAGAAATGAGGGGGGAAATCCTCAAAGTGCCAAATGAAAACAAAGTGATGATACAAGGTGCTGAAATTAGACTATTAAAAGAGATCCCTTGGAGAGTAAGGGAAAAAAGACAGAACTACCAAATCTTGACGAACTTATTAAAGAAAAGCAGAATTACGTATAGATGGCTGATCCCTGAAGGAATACTGTTCCACTCCGAAAGTAAAAGACACCGATTAGATTCGATATTCAAAGTAGAAAATTTTCTTGAAAAACACGGAGAAGACCTGGGACGGCAGAAGAGTGAAGAAGAGGAGGAAGAAAAGGAAGAAGAAGAAGAGGAAGAGACAGAAGAAGGAAATGTAGGTCAAGAAAAGGAAAAAATGGATGGAAAAAAGGCTGAAAAGAAAAGAAAAGAGGACAAGGAGCAATGGCATCCCAAGTATTAACAAGATTTCAGTATAGAGCTAGAGAAAATGATAACAGAAACAACCATGAATAAAATATTCCACCAAATAATTTAACCGAAAGCAGATGTAGTATGTCTCCAGGAGGCTCATATATAGAAAGAGGACATTAAACATTTAGCTAATAGAAAAATAGGAAACACGTTTATTGCAGCAGATATAAAAAAGAAGAGAGGTTTAGTGACCTATGTTAAAGACTATATTCATGCTGACCTGTTTTATACATCAGAAGACGGAAGGATTGTGGCTACGGTTATAAATAGAAATGGGAAAGAAACATTATTGGTTAACATATACGCACCAAACCAAAACCAGGAGAAATTTTATAAAGAATTACAGGAAGTATTAAAATTGAAAGAGTTTGAAAGTATATGTATAATAGTAGATTACAATGGAGTTTTAGACCCAGAATTATTGGTTAAGAACTGTTTACCAGAAATACAGCAAGAGTTACAGGACATAACTAATATGGAAATTGTGAAAAAAGTTAAATATTTGGGTATAACCTTATTGAACAAATGTAGTACGTTAATGGAGGATAATTATAATAAACTGTTGGAAGAAATCAGAAAAGACCTGGCTAAATGGAAGGATCTACACATTTCAATGATGGGAAGGATAGCAACTTTAAAAATGAATATATTGCCAAGATTTCTATTTTTAGCACAAAATATACCAATAGTTTAAAAAGCACAATACTTTGAAGAATTAGATAAAACAATGAGGCAATTTATTTGGGTGCCAAAAAAGTCTAGAATAAAATGGAAGACACTACAAGATAAGAAAGAAGGAGTGTACTAGGAGTACCAAACTGGAAAATGTACTATCAAGTGCCAACCTTAAGCTGGATAAGAGAATGGATAGTATTGGAAAATACAAGATGTCTGGCATTAGAAGGTTTCAATTCGTGTATGGGGTGGCATGCCTACATCTGGCATGGGAAGGTCAGAATATATACGAACTTCCAATGACATGTATTAAGGGGTGCATTGCTTAAAGTATGGAATAATATAAAAGAACGGTATTATATGAAAACGCCATTATGGATATCTCCATTAGAGGCATTTGTGAGACCCACATTGATAACAAGGATTATCATAAAAGGAAGGAGTTGAAGTCCGTGGAGGTCTTGGCGGATCAACATAATATCAGGTTATCATGGTGGGGAAACAATCAATTAAGATCTAGATTTGACAAAGATGTAAGTAATGGGTTTGAGGAAAGTAAGAATTAATTGGACAAGATCTGGTTATCGTCAAGTGATAAGTTGATTCAGAAAATATATAGCTGGTTGCTTGAAGAATACATGCAGGAGGAAATTGTAAAAACGTCAATGATGTCTTGGGTGCAGGATATAGGTTACACGATAAACAGATGAGTGGCATAGTGTTTGGAAAAAGTTGAAAGTTTTAAGGGCAGTGTCATATAAAGAGAATGTTTATAAAATGCATCACAGATGGTATTGCTCGCCGAATAGAATCTCCAAATGTCAGAAGAATGTTTCTAACATATCTTGGAAATGTAAGTCGAATGTGGGCACCTTCTACCATATGTGGTGGAGATGCCAAAAAGTACAAAAATACTACAGAATGGTACAAACCATAATTTGGGAAATTGTAAATGTACATGTGGAATTAAACCCGGAGATTTATTTGCTAAACATAATATCAGGGGATCAACAAACACACCAAGAGCTGTATATTCTGCTGCATATTTGTACGATTTCTCTGATTTTGTTAGCAAAATATTGGAAGACGGACAGACTACCCACTTGAGAAGAAATAGCGTTCAAGTTGATGGAAGTTGCGGAAATGGATAGATTATATGCACAACTACAAGGAATTGATGAAAATGTTGTTATTAAAAGATGGTTAAGAGCAAAACATTGGGTAGAAAGTTATGTATAGAGGAGTCATATTTTTGAGATTAGATGATGTAATGTATTTGAACACAATGTTAAAAAACCAATAAATAAAATGATTTTTAAAAAGGAATGGAACCCAGGTGCTTCTGCCTGTCAGAGGGGCCGGCACGCTGGCCCCTCTGTCAGGCAGAAGCACCTGAGATCCCCCCATTTCCTTCACCCTGCTTGAAGGCAAAGGGAAGGGAGATGTCAGGGGGTGTGGCATATGCAAATAAGTTATTCTAATGAGTTATGCTAATGAGCTCCTGTATCTCTTTTTCTAGGAAACGACCCCTGGTTAGCAGTGAATTGAAGCACTAATGTGTTTTTTAAAACATCAGTTGTATATGTGTAGGAGCATGCTGGGTTGTAAGACATGTCAGCACAGGTTTGTGTTGCAAAGCCTGATCATTCTGCACTATCTGAGAATGTGTTCATGAAAATGTACACAGTGGCCCATTAGAACTGTGCTGTGTAAAAATAAAAAAGAAACACTACTGTTGATGAAATTTAATTACTGTTTTGAAACAAACTTTGTTGGCATGTGGAAGCGTCCAGTAACGACAAGTACTAGGTTGCTGGTGCTAACTATTTATAGTGGATTTATTTACACAGATATACACAGTTCATTTAGCACTCTCCAACTCCATAATCGCCATCCAATCCGGCAGAGTGCTCCGCTGCTAGGCATCCACAGAGTGAACACCTCTACAAGTACTGTACAGACTTATATACAGTGTCAGCACCAATCAGTGACCAGTGCTGACTCATGGTTACATCATGCGAGCTGATGCAAGAGAGATGCAATCTCTGCCTGGTGACAGGGTCATATGACATACTTAGCTGTCATCCAGATCAGCATGATCTTTACCACATTGTCTCATAGACTGTCATCTTGTCTTATACCTTATTGTATTCTGACAACTTTTCGTATTGTAAGAGCCAAAGGACCTGTATTTCAGTAGGCTATGAACAGAGGAAGGCTGACAATTTTATTCTTTCTTTCAGGAGACGCTGATAGACTGGTGTGATGAAAAGGAACTTAACTTGATTTTAACAACTGGAGGAACAGGTTTCGCACCAAGGGATGTCACACCAGAGGTGAGAGAGTTTGTCTTTAAAACCATTTACCTTTCTCAAACATCTTTAATACTCCTTTATGTGTAAACCTTCTAAAGGTATTATGCCCTTTTTTGATATAATATAAGATATCATTCTGCAACTAAAACAAATCAGAAATGCCTACACTGAGCAGTTATGAAAGTAGCAACTGAATTTATTGTTCTGCTAGAATCTTGTGCATTGGGCAAGACATGGCACATTGGTACACAGAGATTTCCCTAATATATTGAACCTTAATGAATGAGTTAGAATTCTCTGTGGAGATACTAATAGTTCCCATGGAAGATCATGTTCCTTGCAAATTCTACACAGAGTGTTCCTTGATTTGGCCAAGAGGAACAGTACCAGTACAATCTTGCCCCTCTGTTTTTATGTAGGCTTTCCCCCTTCCTCATCATACAATTGTTTGATGTTCAAACAATTGTTTTCTTGACCCTAGTAAAGTAGGGTCCCCTTAGTGTGCGCAGCTAGCAGTGTTGGATGTGCTTCTGCATGATGCATTCCTATACTTCAGAGACACATGTATGAATAACATGACAGCATGGTGGGACCAATTGCATAACTGTATCCCATGTGACTCAGATTTGCCAAGAGGAAAGAACCAATACTGTGAGTGACATCCATGTGATCAGCCCCAACCATATGGTCTTGTTATTAATGTGAAGCCTGACAGCATGAGATCAAACCAACAAAAGTGGCTCATACGGCTGGCCGTACCTGTGAAAGATGTTTTGGAGGACATCCGTTCTATTTATTAAACTATCCTTTCCCTGGGAAAGATTGGAACATTCCTTTTGATTTGTATTATAACCTAGCTGGCAGAAATAGTGCATCATACGTAAGGCTAATTCACATGGGTATCATTTTATATAGTGTTTGAAGATTATCACTCAGCATTATCCTGGATTAAGGTATGACTTGCATGTTTCTCTTTGCATAGTATGTATCTGTAGTTTATACTATGCTGTTTTATCAGTCTTCAAAAATACTTTAAAAAAAGATTAAAGCTTCTTCCTTGGCTGGGGTTGAAATCTCTTCCTCAAAGATAGATATCACATGAGTTTCCATATAGTTTAATTGTTAATTGAGAAGCATAAAAGGATAATCAGTATGTAAAGCAGAAATACTTGAGTGGCAGGCTCTCTAGGTAGTTCAGGAATTGATATTTTTGAGCATCAATATATTTTAATGCAGTAATTATAGATCCCATAACATCACATGCTTCTATAACACCAATTTCAAATCCAGATTTATGTATTTCATTTATACCCTACCTTTCTTGCCAGTGGGAACTCAAGGCAGTTTACATTGTTCTCTTCTCCTCTATTTTATCTTCAAAACAACCCTGTTAGGCAGAGAGTATGTTATTATCTTAAGGTCACCCAGCAAGCTTCCATGGCAGAGTGGGGATTCCATCCTAGACTGACACTCTGATCACTACACAATGCTGGCTTGTGCATGATTGGTTTTCAATTCTGTTCAAAAGCTTTAAAGATGAAAATTGTAATAAAATTGGGGAGAGGGAGTATACATTCAGTATGACTGCAAGTTTGTTCTGTTAACAGACAACGTGATTTGTTTTCTTTCCTTAATTTCTCTATATTTGGGCCATTCTGTTGTTAGATATGTAAGACCCAAATAGACGTCAAAGATAGATTTCCTTTCTCTCGCTCTAGATGCCTTCATGTATTGATATTGCTCATTTTCCCATCAAGCTAATTTTTTAAGCCAGGCAACATAATTTTTTTGTATTGACATTTCAGATTTCTGCTGCATAGCTACAATCAAATAATTTTAAAAAATGGAGGAAGAGGGTTAGGATACTGCAGAAAAATCACAAAAATATACAAGTATTCTGAAATGATCTGATCCTGGCCCATACTAGTCTCTTCTCTGGGTATCAATATACTTGATCCTAATCCTTTAAAAATAAACAATAGTGAACAGTACTAGTTTTCTGTTTAGGTATTACAAGTTAATTTTGTTCAGATTAGTGTTTAATATATGTTTGGATTATAGGATAAACCAGTTTTGTTATTTGGCCTGTAATCTAACCCCAAATATGAAAAGGGAGACAAAATATGCATATTTAACTCAAACTAATTAAAAACAAAAGTTTGGTCTTATAGAAGCCAAAATGGTCTTTCAGCAGTGCAATCCTATGCAGTATTACTTCAGTCTAAACTTCTTGGAATAACACTGCATAGGAAAGTCTCTGTAAAAGTTCTTGGTGTATGGTTTAAAAGCCCCAAATGCCTAAATATATATGTCCATCACATTCTGTGTAGTCTTGTTCTTTCTGCAGTTTAGTGACTTTGTTTTCTTTCACTTTTTATCATTTTATTTAATTTTCATCATGTATATTTACTACACTCAGGAATTCTGATTTTCATGTTACTAGATTTTTAGTCTGCATTACTGCCAAGTTATTGACTTGTACTCAATGTCATATGTTGTTCGATATAATAAAAACATAGCCACTGTGAAAAAAGATAAAGGTAAACATTTATGGCCTGTATCCCACCATTCCTCTCAGCAAAGTTTGAAGTCGTCTTCTGCTCTAAGAAGATTTTCTCCTACAGAAGTGGCTCTTTCTCCAGTGGAAAAGCAACACTTTAGAGGAAAAGCTGTTGAACAAGCGCATTTTAAAAAGAGGAATATTTGAAACAAAAAATTAACAAGGAAGAAGAACATGCAGAATCTGTATTCTTTGTAAACAATTGGGTAAACTACTTATGTCTTATATTTTTGTCCTGCTCTATTTTCAAGGAGCTCAGGTTGGCATATATCATCTGCCTACCCCATCTGTATTTGATCCTAACAACAGCCCTGTAAAGTAGGTTAAATTGGGAATAATGATGGATCCAAGCTTGCTCAATCAGATTCATGGGTGCATGGGGATTTGAATTTGGATCTCCTTGATCTTAGTCTGTAGTTACTACAGTGAATTTCCCAGCTGAGCTACCATATAATCCTGAGAAAAAGAACATAAGAGAAGCCATGTTGGATCAGACCAGTGGCTCATCCAGTCCAACACTCTGTGTCACATAGTAGCCAAAATCCAGGGGCCATAAGGAGGTCTCCCAGTGAGGCCAGAATTCCAGAAGCCTCCCACTGTTGCCCCTCAAACACTAAGAATTCAGAGCATCACTGTCCCAGTGTTCTAGCTATACATTGTGGCTAATAGCCACTGATGAACCTCTGCACCTATGTTTATCCAATCTCCTCTTGAAGCTGTCTGTGCTTGTAGCTGCCACCAATTCCTGCAGCATTGAATTCCACATGTTAATTACTCTTTGGGTGAAGAAGTACTTCTGTTCTAAGTCTACTGTTCATTAATTTGAGTCTCCATGAGTTCTTGTATTGTGAGAAAGGGATAAAAGTACTTCTTTCTCTGCCTTCTCTATCCAATGCATAATTTGTAAACCTCTATCATGTCATTCCTCTGTCATCATTTCTGCAAGCTAAAGAGCCCTAGACTCTTTTAAAAATTAATTGTTGAAATTTTTTACACACAGCAACAAACACCAATCAAGGAGATAACACAAAACAAAATCAGCTGATAACCTCATCCCCAATATATAGAATGCCATCATATTACATATTGTTATCAACCACAAAAAACACAAAACATGAAAATATCTGAACCAAAAACAAGAAAAGGAAAAAGGAAAAGGAAAGAAAAAAGAAAAGGGAGGTGGAGCTTCCATCCAAATTGGCTCTAATATAACAAATTAAACCTACTGTTGAATTATTCCTGCTCAATTTACTTGCCAATTAAAATTCTCCATATAAACAAAAAATAATAATTTTCTACTAGTCACAGTTTTGATATTTATTACCTAGTGTTGGAAGAATGCTAAAGAGATTTCCTTGGATAGGTGGCACACTAAATTTAGAAATATAGCAGCACTTGAAAAATTAACTAACAAGACTAGATTAATTCAGGGGAGAAAAAAGAAAAGAAGACTTTAAGATAATTTGGAATGTTAATTGGATCAAGACCCTGATCTGAAAATTTGGCTAAGGTACTGAAACTTATACTAGAGGATATTATCATTAAGAAATGGATTGAATAAATTTATGTTTCCCGGGTTATTTTACCAATCACTGTAAATATTGGTTTCTAAAAATTTGCTACAATTAGACAAGACCACAACATATGTAAAAACGTCCCTGATTCACCACAACCTCTCCAGCAATTTTTGTTCTCTATTTTCATTAAATGGGCTGTCCTAACTGGGGTCAAATACTACCTTTGAGACACCTTCAATGCATGTTCTTGTAAACCTCTTGAAATTTGATTTATAAGGGAATTGTTGAAATATTTGTTTCCAATCCTTGTCATTAAATTTAGTATTCAATTCTACTTCCCAATTCCAACTGAGGCCGCACCATAGATTTATATAAGGGCATTATGAAGACAGAAGGCGGAAGACAGGAAGGCCTGGCGTGATCTGGTCCATGTGGTCGCAAAGAGTCATACTCGACTGTGCGACTGAACAACAACAACAACAATTATGATACTGGCTGGTTTGTTTTCACTCTCCTTCCTAAACAGTTGTAGTTTGTGACCATGGAATAAAGCAAGACAATTCCATAGTCAGTACCCTCTGCTTAACATGAGGTAGTTGTCCAGCCCCCCCACAAAGGGGAAAGCCAACCTGCTAACTCTAAATCTATGGACAGTGCTGGATGTCGATGCCCTGACAGCTTGCCCATTTACCATCCAACAACAGGAAGCTCCAAGAAGCTTAGCAGCCAATTTAAATATTACTCTTTCTTCTCAGAGAGATGAATACTGGTATTGTGATAAAGTTCTGGGTGATAGTGAATGATGATACACATTTTTTTAAAATGTATCTGGAACAGGAAACCAGCCAGAAAAGTAGTGGGGCTTTTGAATGATGAAGGAATAAAGGGATTGCTTAAAGGAAGTTGGGGAGATGTCAGAGAAGCTCAATGCCTTTTTTGCTTCTGTGTTTACTGTGGGAAGTGTGGGGCATGTACCCATGCTACAGCCCCTATTTTCAGGAAGGGAGTCTGAAGAACTGAGCCAAATTGAGGTAACCAGAGATGAAGTTCTAGACCTGTTGGGAAAATTAAAAACCCAAGTCTCCAGGCCCTGATGGTATATACCCAAGAGTTCTTAAGGAACCTGGGTGTGAAATAGTTGATCTACTAACCCGTATATGTAACCTATTACTCAATTCATCCATTGTACCAGAAGACTGGAGAGTAGCTAATGTCACGCCAATTTTTAAAAAGGGATCCAGAGGGGAACACAAAAACTACAGGCCAGTCAGCCTAACGTTTGTCTCAGGCACATTAGTTAGGCATATAGAAGGACAAAGGCTGTTGAGGGAAAATCAACATGGCTTCTGCAAAGGGAAGTCCTACCTCCCCAACCTCTTGGAGTCCTTTGAGAAATTAAACAAGGATGTAGACAATGGTGACCTGGTAGACATTTTATACTTGGACTTTCAAAAGGTTTTTTGACAATGTGCATCACCAAAGACTCATGAGTAAACTTAGCCATCATGGGATAAGAGGACGGGTTTTCTTATGGATTAAAAACTGGTTAAATGACAGGAAGCAAAGAGTAGGAATCAGTTGATAGTTCTCACAATGGACAGAAGTAAGCAGTGGGGTCCCACAAGGATCAGTTTTGGGGGCAGTACTATTTAATTGATTAGTAAACAATCTGGAACTAGGGGTGAGTAGTGTAGTGGCCGAGTTTGCAGCTTCCACAGCAAGAACCTGAGTCTAGCAGACTGTGCTCTGAAGCACTGATTGCTATGCCCAGGGTAGCCAACCTCAGGTGGAGCCTGAAGATCGCCAGGTATCATAGACTCTACCATAAAATCTCCAGGAATGTCCCTACCTGGAGCTGGCAACCCTAGTCAGGACTGGCCCCAATGAGTTTTTTCCCAAAGGCCAAAATAGGCATGGAAAGGGCCTTTTACTGACAGAACCAAGCTTGGTTGCCTAGCAACAGGCACTGAGGGGAAAGTAGGATTGCCACCTCTGAGTAGGGAAATACCTGGAGAGTTGGGGGGTGGATCCTGCGGAGGGTAGCGTTTGGGGAGGGGAAGGACTCAGCAGGATATAATGCCATAGGGAACTGATCTCTGCCTGGCAGACCCTGCTCTGAAGTGCTAACTGCTACACCTAGGGTAGCCAACCTCCAGGTGGAGCCTGAAGTTCACTGGATATCACAGCTGAACTCCAGACCAACAGATCTCCCCCTCCCCAGAGAAAATAACGGCTTTGGACAGTGGGCTCTACAGCCTTCTGTTTGGCTGAGGCCTCCCCTCCCCAAATTCTGGATTCCTTAGACTGGCTTCCTTAGACACAGAATATCCAGGAATTTCCCAACCTGGAGCTGGCAACCCTAATCAGGACGGGCCCCAATGAGTTCCTCACAAAGGCCTGGAAAGGGTTAGTCCCACAGAGGAGCCAAGCAGGAGAAGTTTCTTCATTGGGAGAGACAACCATTTGCCAGTAATTCTGACAGGGAACTGTGGCTGAGGTAGGAGTGGGTGGGGAAGAGGAGCAGACCCAGCACCTGGCCAATGGCACGCAAACACTCTTGAGTGGCAGCTGACGGGTCAGTGGCCGATGGACCACATTGCACAGCCAATGGGAGAGCTGGAAAGTGCCACCACACTACTCAATTATATATAAGGAGAGATTTAAGTCGAATACAGATTCAGAGAAGAAGAGAAGAAGAAGGAGAGATTGGATTTATACCCCGCCCTTCACTACCCAAAGGTGTCTCAGAGCGGCTTACAAACTCCTTTCCCTTCCCCTCCCCACAACAGACACCCTGTGAGTAGGTGGGGCTGAAAGAGCTCTGACAGAAACTGCTCTTTTTTCAAGAACAGCTCTTATCAGAACTACGGCTTGCCCAAGGTCATCCAGCCAGGTGCAAGTGGAGGAGTGGGGAATCAAACCCGGTTCTCCCAGATTAGAGTCCACGTACTTAACCACTACACCAAACTGGCTCTGTGGCACAGACTCTGCACCCTTAAACATGACACAAGTATGAAGCTGCAAAACAGAATTTAGAGTCCGTGCACTTAACCACTACACCAAACAGAGGATCTGATTGGCTACCAGTATAGCTGACCCTGAATAAAAGTCAAATTCTTCAGCATTTATTCGGATAGCTGTACACAGCTGGGGCAGCAGGAGCTGAGAGCTTCAAGAGGACTAGCCCCAGCTGATGCAGTGTGGAGCTCTCAGCTCCCACAGTCCCAGCTGATCCTCTCAGGTTTGCATGCGACAGCGAGACACCTCCCTGCCACACACAGATCCTGGAGACAGTCTCTCCTGCAGTGCAGTTTAAACCACGCTGCAGGAGAGGTTTACGTGTGGTGAGGAGAGACCTCCCTACTTGCTCAAAGATCCTGGGGCCAGCTTCTCCTGCAGCACAGTTTAAATTACCAGAACAGTATTTCCTAAGTACTTTCATCAATCCATCTGTGATCTTGGCACTTGACCTACATTCTTTTTTTACCAGTTAAACAATTTTGTAATGCACATATGAGAATATGTGTGTGTATGTGTGTGTGTTTCATATATGGAACGCTTTAATATTTTGGGCATTTTTTCTGGAAATGCTTTGCTTGATCTGCTGTTCCATATATGAAACTTGGATTATCCTCTCTGGAAGTATTTTACTATATTTTGAAAATCCTGGCTATATCTCACATAAAAATGAATATGGTGTGACACTTTGCTACTGCTAGTTACTAGTGTAGTTCTCTCTTCCATTTTTTCTTCTCAACAACCTTATGAGGTAGGTTAGGCTGACAGAGTGTGACTGGCAAAAGGTCACCCAACCAGCTTCCATGTCAGAGTGGAGAATCAAACCTGGATCTTAAAGATCCTAGCCTGACACATTAGCCTCTATGCAACACTTGCTCTCTATGAATATTGACACTGAGAGGATAGGGTGAATTTACAGACCAATCTTAATAATTCGTACAGTTGTATGATGTACAGGGCCACTTGTATATTGCACGTTGCCTCAAGAACGTCTCCAAGCCTCAGTACTGGTACAGCAGCTCCAGTTAAAGGAGCAGAGGCTGAGGGCAGAACCCTGCTTTATGCATATGGGTACTTAAAGATAGGTGACAGTGGATGAACGATAATGAATATTGGGAAAGAGGGCTCTTACCAAAATACCAGGAGGAAAGTTGAAAGCTAGAGAGAAAATGAATCTTAATGGTAGAAAAAAGGATGATGCAAAAGTGTTGCAACATGCCTTAAGTAAATAGAATTCCCAGCGAAGGATGGGAAATTATTCATTTTGTTTTCCTATACAATAATATAGTTGTGGATCTATTTAAGTTGTTGGTGGTGTAATTTTATTTCTTGAATTCTATGTTGTTTTCTATCTTTGTTTCTCCCGCCTTTGTATAAATGAAGTATAAATAAGCTCTTCTCCCTGTGGTGATTTTTGAGATAGTAATTCATACACTTGAAAAGTTTGGACTTTCTGCCACAGCTGTTTCTGCCACAGTTATTTGATTAGTCAGGAGGATTTCTATAGAAATCTGATTAATATAAGTTTGTAAGGGGGTGATTTTGTAAATCCCTGGAACAGTATCTTGTTTACATGTGTTCACCATCAGAAGAGCCGCTGTACTGAGCTTATAGTATTGATTTCTGATATGCCAACTTGTATAAAGGCAAGTGTTGCAATTTTTCACATTTTTGCAAAGAATATTGGGAAATTGATTATTTCTTTCATTCATCCTAAGTAGTATCTTTTATCATATACCTATGCAGATATTTAACATAGTATAGGCCTTCACAACTTGTGATCCTTCATGCCCAAAACAGCATATTACACATTCTTGACCACATTCTTGTTTTTCCAGTGCTGACAGCAAAACCAGTTCAGTGTCAACAGGACCATCACATACAACTGGTAGGCTACGTTTGGCCTGGTGGATCATATATGAAGTCTTGCCATAGTACCATTCATGGATATAGACTATTTAAACCTATTCCATTTTCAGTTTGGATTTTTCAAACTGCCCAAACTTATTATCCATAGCAACAAGTCTGTGACTTTGAAGAACCAACAACTCAAGCTTAACTGGGCAGATAAGGAGCTCCTGTCAGTCTCCTTATGACTGGACCATTGCAGATGGCCTTTGATAATTACTGAAACCTGCTGAACCCCCACCAACAGTTTCATGAGAGCAGAAAAGTCAGCCTTAGGAATCAACATCACTCCTGGTTTGCTATCTCTGTCAGATCCCAAGGGATCATACATTACCCCTGCAAAGGATTTGTAGGAACAGGATCATATTCTAGTAATTTTAATGGAACTTAATGGATTTTTGCTGCTTTATCAATAATTTGGACATAGTGACAAATATTGTATACATCATAAGTTTGCAATTGCCTGTTTACTTGTCATTCACGCTTGTGGGACGTACCAGTGTTGCATTCTCACTCTGAAACCAAACAAAGGTTAGTGAAAAGAAGGGCCAATATTAAAACCTTTCTATAAAAAAAGGTACATGTATTGATTGATAATAACAAATTCTAAAACATATATAGGGGCCCAATTACAACCAATGTATATAAAACATAACAATATCAAGGGCTTAAAAAGTTGACCTTACGCGTTTCGGCCAAATAGGCCTTCCTCAGAGGTCATACATATGTGGCAAGATGGTTAATAATTATATTCACATAAACACAATCAGAAATATATACAAAGTATAGATTCAATAAGGACCGTAAAGTAAATTGTTCAGAAGTAAAATCACCAGGCACAGGATAAATATGCACATAAGACCTTTAAAGTGCAATCACTAGCCCAGTGATTATAAAATAAACTTATGGTCCAAAAATTTCCTTCTTTGATTGTGTTCTCACAGTATTCACAAGTAAAAAGCAGTGGAATAGGATCATATTCTAGTAATTTTAATGGAACTTAATGGATTTTTGCTGCTTTATCAATAATTTGGACATAGTGACAAATATTGTATACATCATAAGTTTGCAATTGCCTGTTTACTTGTCATTCATGCTTGTGGGACGTACCAGTGTTGCATTCTCACTCTGTACATTTTGTCAGGCTTAAATTAAGAGGGCTCCACCTTACCTATATCTATCCTCAATGTTCTGTTTCATTTAAGTACCCCTCTAGCAGAATGGAGCACTTCAGGATTTCGAGCTTGACTACGCATAGACAGACAGCTTGACACACTGTTAAAACTGGCATGACATCAAGCTGATGCATCTTAAAGAAGGTTGTAGCTTTAGCAGTACAAAGACATGACATTCACACTTTTAGAAATTTACAGCACAGTGTTTATTAAAGATTTGGTTTTGGTGCAGATTTAAAGGGTAGACTAATGAAACTGCAAGAGAACAGAACGATTGCACAGACTTTAGGAGTGTCACTCTGCAATTAGAACAGCAGCAGCCTTACTGGCAGAGGGGATATATATGGAATGTTCATCTTCTTTTGATTTGTTGAAAAGTTCAATGATTACAAGAAAAGGTTAAAGTAATAAATACCATTTACCAAGCAGAGGCAAATTACAGCTGAGCAACAGTCTCATCTGGTTGGGTCAGTTGACTAAAGAAATCAGTTTTGATACCTGAGCTGGAATTTGAATCAAGACCTTTCCTTTAAGAGAGTTCTGGAAAAATGCTCTGCCCCCTATAATCCTCTTGATATTTTATTAATTGAGATTACAGTTTTACACCTGCTCCAGGGACTGCAGTGCTGGTAAAAGACTGGAAAAAGGAGAACTATAAGAGGTGAGTCACCTCTCTCCCAAACGTAGAGTACTTCAGGGCTTATAAGGTGCAAATTGTTCTGGTCAAAGTAAGAACAAGATCTTTACCATCTCACACCTTGCTAGAATGTCACACCTAAAGGGACAAAGACCTAAAAAATTGAAAGGCTAGTTAGTTTTTTTTTTCTTTAGGCAGGAAGATTGAGACTATCCCCGGGTGGATTTTCAAAGGGGAGGTTTTAAATTATCAAGATGCAAGAAGAAAGCTGCCTTCTTTTTGTTCATCTTTTTTGGACAGACATAAACCATGAAGGACTAAGTCTTTACCTAAGGAACTTCCTTTTGACCATGTGTTGAGGGACAGTGGGGAGAAGTCCCAACTCTGAGAACAAAGGTAATAATGGGCTATTCAAGTATTGCACCTTCAAGAATTATTAACCTATTGTATTGCAGAAGAAGAAGAAGAAATTGGCTTTATACCCTGTCCTTCACTACCCTGAGGAGTGTCAGAGTGGCATATAATCCCTTTCCCTTCCCCTCCTCACAACAGTCACCTGGTGAAGTAGGTGGGGCTGAAAGTGCTCTTTCAAGAAATGCCCTTGAGAGAACAGCTCTGAATGAATTTATGACTGACCCAAGGTCACACCAGCAGCTGCATGTGGAGGAGTGGGGACTCAAACCCAGTTCTCCCAGATTAGAGTCCATGCTCCTAACCACTACTCCAAATTGGCTCTCCTAACCACTACACCAAACTTTATTGTAGATTCTTTTCCACTAAGGGAATCGGACACAATAAGCACACATGGTGAAGGAAAACAGACAGCTTTATTGAAATATCTTTTATAATTCACGGGGTGGGTGGGAAATCAACAAGTCATAAAACCGAGAATATATGTTTATGACCCTTCTGCTGATTGGGAACCCCAAGAATGACAGCAAGCAGACTCCTATAACTGATCAGTGTGCACAGAGCTGCTCTGTGGTCCAGCCAGCACCAAGGTTTACTATTGGGGTGGTTCCCAGGGACTTAGATACTGTTTAGGAATACATGATTTTTCACCTGTGTGTGTGTTTGCGTGTTTTTCGTAAGCGACCTTGGAGGGAAGTAATACATCCCAAGTCCAACTGATTCACAGTGTGGTGGAGCAAGTGTCCAATAAGATACTCCTTACATTCTAGTATCAGGTGGATCAGTGAGAACATGAAAACAACCCACTCCCAAAGTGCAATAACAAGAAATAAATGAATGTTAAGAAAGAAAAACACGTTTTTAAGAGAGAACATCTCCAGTGCCTGTAATGTCTCCAAGTCTGGTCCACAGGGCATCTTGGGTACATATGAAGGAACTGTGGTTCACCATTAACTCCTTAAATTACAGTAGTCTTGCTCAAGTGCCACTACACCTATTCTAATTAAACACTATTAAGGATAATTATAGAGTTTAGTGTTAAGAGAATTCCATGATTTCGTATTTTCTTTACATCCGTGCTCAGACTGATGCTTGAACAGACTGTGTATGCTCTTTTCATTTATTAAACTTTGTTAGATTTGACTGCTCGAACCCTGATCTCTGTAAACACATCATGCCTATTTGGTTTTGCTGTCCAAAGAATAGTAAAGGGCAGGGGCAGCAGGTGAGCTTATCATCCCTTGAGCATGATAGCAAGAAATTACAAAGGTGCAAGTGGGGAACACATGTGGATGGAGCCTTTAAACTGCAGTGCAGAGTGCTAGATGTACAGATATGCCTAGGAGGAAATACTTTTCAGATTTAGTGGTGGTGATGGTCACTATTCAGAAAGAATTTTGGTGTCCCCAGGACTAAAGGAAAGGGGTGTCAGCCCCAAGCAGAGACTAGGGATGGCCCTTGGGTTTTTCCAGTCTTTTGGGACCCAAGGGTACAGTGGCTTTGTAAGTTTCTTCACAAGAACATTTAAATCTTTTTCTGTGTCATTGGCAACAAATGACTACAGCTTTACTATTTCCTAAGAACTGAAGTGTCTGAGTACAGCATATAGTTCAAAAAAGTTTCAATATACTGCTGACTATACCTTTGATGAAACCATAAAATTAACTTGTTTTGGCTCCATGAACTATACAACATGGACTGTACAGCAGACTAACATGACACTCCTCTGGATTTTACTTTAGATCCTCCATTTTAAACAAATTTAAACAAACACAGGAACATTCAGAATGATTACTAAAAGTTCTTTGTTCATAACTTGATTACAGTTGATCATTGCAGTCCTTCAAACAGTATCTCAGGTTTTAGGTTAGAAGTAGTAAATAAATTATTGTGTGTGTGTGTGATGTATGCATGTGAAGTAGGTTAAAATAATTGAAATCTACATAAAAGTGTATGCTGCAAAATAAAATACCACACATCAATAGAAGAACAGGCTTCTGTTGCAGAAAGGTAGCTCACTATCATATCAACAGTACTTCAACAAGTCTCATAGCCAATAGCAGGCTAGCTGGTTAGAAGCCAAAGTGCTCTCAAGAAGGACTGTCCTTAAAAAATGGCTGGATGGCTGTCTAATAATAGCCAGTTTCCATATCCATAGTAAGGGAAGATCAGTTTTCACCCAAAGAGAAAAAGTAAGAAGTCTACTCAATCAATTTTCTTTGGTTCATCTATCTGTCCCACAATCAAGTCAATGTCTAGTAACAGGTAAGCCTTTAGAGCCCCAGGCCACCTGCCCTTTCCAACTATTCAACATTAAAACAGCAAAAACATCTGCCTGTTTGGACAATGAGATTCAGGCTCTCCACCATTAGCCCTCTTAAGATTTTCAAGTCCAGAGAAGTTCTTTGCCAAATGTGAGACTCCTCCCACATTGGTTCTGTTTTTCCACCCTCTACTATCCTGGTTGGTGTTGGACAGACTCCCCTCAAGCCTTAGAATGGGAAGGAAAGGGGGTTCTGTCATCCAGCTCCTCTTCTATTCCAGGACTGGTTGTCTCCTGCTCTCTCTGGCTCTGGGAGCTCAGACCCTCCTTTCCTCCTCAGCCTGGTCTGGGAGCCCCCCTTTCATAAGACCCCTGGGCATATCTACTGGTCCTGGGCCCAGTCTGGCCCTGCCTCTCCCTCAGAGGTAACTAGTGGGGGAGAGCCAGACTCCACCCCCTCTGGGGACTGTGCAATCCCCACACTGGGAGAATAGTGAGCTGATTTATCAGGTTGTGGAAGGCAGGTGTGAGCTATAGTGGAACAAGATGGAAGTACCTGTGCTGGGTCTGGCCAGTCGCCACAGACACCCTTCACTGAAAGCTGGATACACAGTCCAAAAGCAAGCTGAGAAACAGAATCGAAGGTCAGAAAGCCAGGAAATCAGTCAGAGTTTTCAGGAGTAAGGAGCGAGGAGCAGAGGCTGACAGCCGGGATGCACAGTTGCTTCCGTGCCAAGGCAGGTAAGAGGGGTTGTTTATGACCAGACCCTCCCTTCCCTGGGAGTCAATCTGCAAAGACTCACAGCTCCTCACATTGCCTTTGCAGCAGTTGAAGACTGGCACTCCTCCTTCTCTCTTGCACATTCAGACACTGGCGTGCCCTGTGTCTGGAACAATCAGGTGAGCTAGGTGGGGATTCTAGCCTTGGGGTTTCTCCAACTGGGAGTGCTGGGCCAGGCTCTGGATGAGTCTCTCCCTTTGACTGCACCTCAGTCTCTTCACCTTGCTGCCCCTCCTGCGCAGATGCTGGGGCCTCTTCTCCCTCAGGTGCTGGCTGACTCCAGAGGAGGCTAGGTTGCTCCATGCCTCTACCGCATCTGAAGAATACTCAGCCTCAGCAGAGCCAGGACCCACAACAGTGCAAATGTACAGGAGGAGTACCAGGTTGCTGCTTTCCAGGCTGCACCACTGGAGAAACCAAGGGTCAAGAGCATGAGAAGTTTCTTGCAATCAGATTGGATTATCATTGAACAGTAAAGGACAGTCAGTCAATCAGTCACCTTTATTGGCATGGACTACTACAAACAGCAGTTGAAGGGGGGGTACAAAGCTATATAAAAGAGAAAAGAAGAAGAAGAAATTGGATTTATACCGCGCCCTTCACTACCGGAAGGAATTTCAGAGTGGCTTACAATCGCCTTTCTTCCCCTCCCCACAACAGACACTTTGTGAGGTAGGTGGGGCTAAGAGAGCTCTTTCAAGAACTGCTCATGAGAGAACAGCACTAAAAGAACTTGTGACTGATCCAAGGTCACACCAGCAGCTGCGTGTGGAGGAGTGGGGAATCAAACCCGGCTCTCCCAGATTAGAGTCCACACTCCTAACCACTGTGTTCCTAACCACTACACCAATGCTATAACATTTCCTGACAGACTCTTATTGTAGACTGTAAAAACAGGGCTACCTTCTCAGTAACTTCAGGTAAGCGATAGTTCAGGAGACAATAAACAATGCAGTAAAGGACAGTCAACATGATTGCATTTACCAGTAACTTGTTCATCAAGTGCTCACCTGTGCATAGGATTGCCAGGTCTCTCCTGGCCACCAGAAGAGGATGGGAGGGGTAGGGTTGCCAAATCCAGGTTGGGAAACTCCTGGAGACTTGGGGATGAAGCCTGGGGAGGACAGGGACCTCAGTGGGATACAATGCCATAGATCCCACCTCCAATACATCCATTTTCTCCAAGGAAACTGATTTCTGTATTCTGCAGATAAGCTGTAATTCCAGGGGATCCCCCAGTCCCACTTGGAGGCTGGCATCCCTACCTGTGCAGTCACACATCCCTCCCTCCTCCCCTATTATGTATTTTTAATAATGACACTAATTAATTATCATATGGCATTGTGTGTAGAATAACCAGGAGATTGTTGTCTAGCAACCAGAAGTTCTAGCTCTTTTAGCATTATGCATCACTAGGTGGCAAACTAGACTTGTTTTTTTAAGACAAGAGACATTTCAGAGGTGCTTTGCCTTTGCCTGCCTCTGCATCACAACCCTGGCATTCCTTGGAGGTCACCCTTCCAAATACTAGCCAGGGCTGAATCTTCTTTGCTTCTGAGATCTGACAAGATCAGACTAGCCTGGGCTATACAGGTCAGGGTGGATAATGGCATTTCTCTCCAGCAGCAACTTCAAGGACCTGAGGGAAGGGTGCTCTTCTCCCTTCTTTTCACCCTGAAAAAAGGCATTAAAGCAGTGTAGTGGAGGCTTCTTTAGAGCTTCTAAAACCTCTTCACAGTTGGCCTGTGCATGTGCAGAACCCATGTGTGACTGCATGGATGAACAACTGTTGCACACAGAGATCATTTTGCAGAAAAAGAGGTGCAGGAGCTCATTAGCATAACTTATTCGCATATGCCACACACCCTGACATTACCGGAAGTGTGTCAGAAGGCAACACCCACTGCTCAGGCTCCACTGGACTGTTTTCGATTGCTGTCTATTGGGGGGGGACGTGCAGATCTGTCCTTGCAGAGGAGGGAGAGCTTGTACCTGGGGGGGGGGCTCTGCAACTTACCTGGCTGCTTCTTGTTCCTCATGGCCCAACTGAGGGCTGCTGGGAGCAGGGGGCAGGGCTTGTTGCATGTGCCACCCCCTGAACTCCTTACTGCTGGAGCTCTGCTCCTGTGTGCTCCTGCAGGAAATGACCCCTGCCTACACATAAGTGCAGCTATGTTTTATTCAGCTTAATGTTCACTATGAGATAGTAGGTCATCTACTAGGGTAACAAAGGTAGTTTCTGCCCCCAAACCTGATTAAAATACATCTTAGTATCCAGTAATCCCTGAAGTTGTATTAACACCACACACTTTGAACATCTTTTCCAGGCATGGAACATTGGAGATGGAATGAATATTATCAAAGTTAGCTGGATCAAGGTTTTTTTTTTTTAATAATGGCCTGACACTGGTCTCCTTTAACTGACCTAGTCTTTCCTAGCCTACAGACAATTATCACCAGTCAAGAAGGCCAACTGAAGGGTATACAAGTGGATATACTTTTCCTGTACAGTTTCTAAATTTTGACAAGCAGATAGGTATCCATCAAAGATAGAGGAGGGGCACTACTGTCTAATCTTTTCTTGTGTTCTCCATTTATTTATGAAATGCTACTCTACAACTTTTAAATTAACTCCTTCTGGCTACAAATAGCTCTGTAACTTTAAGAGTAACTTTTCAAGCCTAACTGGGTTGTAAAGCCGAAATCTGAGAATACCTGATTTGCTGTTATGGCTACAACAGAGCCAAAAGGATATGAATTGCAACAGAATTGCATTCTGAACAACTCTTAATCTGCTTTGCTTTTGGTTTAGCTATGTCACTTGCTATACAAAGTGTTATTACAGATAATATTATTATTGAGCTCGTTAGTCATACATAGGATTAAGTGATACTTGTTATACTTCTACAGTTAATAGGAATAAAATATATAAAATGACAGTCCCCAGAGAGAAATGATAGCCCCTGGGGTAGCAGATATTTTCTAGAACTGGAATGACAGCCCCCAGAGTGGAATGACAGCCCCGGAGAGTAGCAGGAGTGTTATGGAATGACAGCCCCTGGGAACAGAATCTGAGTGCTGGGACTGGACTGACAGGTCCAGTCCCAGTGCACAGATTCTGTTCCCAGGGGATGTCATTCCATTCTGGGTCCTGTCATTCCAGTCCCAGAATACATCTCCTACCCCCAGTCCCAAAACACTTCTGCTACTCCCAGGGGCTGTCATTCCAGAGACCTTAATGGAAAATCCATTCCACATTTTCTTTGCAATTCTTGTGCTGTAATGTATTTCAGTGGAGTCCATGCAAGTCAATTGGCATTTTTCCTGTCTCTCATTTCCTCAAAGGGCCTTTCAAGCCTCTCCGGTTGTTTCCACTGAGCAATCCTGTCATTCCTGTTAGTACATCCCTGTTGTTGTTGTTATTTTACTGTTGGGGTGGGTGTCTTTGAGGCAGGCTGGTGGTCTGCTGCTGGTGAGATCTGGTGGCTGCTGCCTGCCCTAGGCTAGGCCTCCTTCTCCAAGCCTTCTCCTGGACTAGTGTATTTTCTGGCCTGGTTCTTGTTTCAGTTCTGAGCTGCTGGGCATCTCCAGCTGGAAAGCTAATGGCACTAAGCACTTTAGTTTCTGTATGGATGTGAGGGGGTGTATTTCCACTGCCTTCCTTCTGTTTTCAATGTGGCCTTGTGTGGTGGGGCCTGGCCTGGTTCTTATTTCAGTTCTGGGCATCTCCAGCTGGATTTGGAAAGCTAATATGGCACTAAGCACCTTGACTTCTGTAAGAATGGGTGGGGTGTATTTCCACTGATTCTCCACTTCTGTATTCAATATACATTTTTAAAAATTATCACTCTGGCCATTTTTAAGACACTTGTATTTATTATTAATTAATTGTTATTTAGAAGTAAGAGCATGGGATGGCAGCTCCACACAGACATATAATGGCAGGCCCCACAAGCAAAACACTGCCCCCCCCCCCAACCAAAAAGTTGTTAGCTATGGGGCTGTTCTCCATGCAATGCTGATGTTCTACCACTGAGCCATGGCAAAAACAACTCAAAATATAAAAATTCAAGATCACCCATTCAAATGTGTATGCAAGAAACTTGAGGAGGCACTCAAACAATTCATAATCTATTGAATGAACACATTGTTTAAGAGTGTTTATGATGACATTTAGAATAAATTACTTTTAAAATTATCTGATAGTACATAGGGGAGAGGTCTGCTACTAGATATCAGACATTAAAGCCAAAAGTACAGATTTTATGGAAAATGCAACAGAAGTCTATTTGACTGTAGTTAATAACAGTGAATAGTAGATTCAGGGCAGACAAAGGAAATATTTATTTATACAATGAGTGGAATTTGCTGCCAGAGGATGTAGTGTTGGCAACAAGCATAGATAGCTTTAAAAGGGAATTAGGTTGATGGAGGAACTATCAGTGGCTGCTAGACATGGTGACTGAAGGAAGCTTCCACATTCAGAGGCAGTAAACCTCTAAATACCAGTACCAGAAGGCAGCATCAGGGGAAGGCCTCTGCCTCCGTGCCCTGTTTTTTGCCCTCCAGAGGAACTGGTTGGCCACTGTGAGAGACCGGATGCTGGATAGATGCCATAATATTATCCTGCTTGTGAATAGGTACTTCCTGATCATTGTCAGGCAATAGAATGTTGACCTAGATGGACCACTGATTTGCCTCAGCGGGGCAATTTTTGTTCACAGATTTTTGATCTCTCCTAAGTGCATTAACTTGGAAATAAATTTCATTGGATTGGATTCAGCACAAAATTTCCACTTGTGCTACAGCTCGTGGCCAAGTGGAAACACAAGGAAAAGACCACAATGATGATGATGATGATGATGATGATGATGATGATGATGATGATGATGATGATGATGATGATGATGATAAAAAGAAAACAAATGGAGAATCTTACAATAACCCTGGAAAGCCTGCAAGAACAATTGAAGAAAGTGAAAAACTGGACAGTACCTGGAAGAGATGAAATCCTTGCTTATTGGCTTAAAAACTTGTCAGGTCTTCATCCACGATTGGTGTAACAGCTTAATGATGTGCTCCATTCCAAAGCAGTAGAAGATTAGAACAACTGGCAGGACATAGCTCATTCTGAAGAATGAAGAGAAAGGAGCAGTGCCAAGTTAACTTCTGCCCCATTACCTGCCTCTCAGCAACTTTTAAACTACCGAATGGAATTGTAGCCAATTCCATTCAAGAATCTCTACAGCTCAATTCAATTTTACCACATGAACAAAAAGGAATTTTCCGAAAAGTCAGAGGCACTAAAGATCAGTTACTGATCGATAAAATGGTCTCTAAAAATTGTAAAAGGCAGAAAACCAACCTGAATGTCGCTTGGATTGATTATAAGAAGACATTTGATTCACTCCCTCATACATGGATCCTGAAAATATAAATATAAATAAATAAAATGGTAGAAATGATAGGCATCAGCAAAACTGTAATAACATTTATCAAAATTGCTATAAGTAAATGGAGTACCAGGTTGATAGTGAATGGAGAAGAAATTAGAACAGTTAATATCAAACAAGTAACTTTCCAAGGAGACTCACTATCACTGCTGCTGTTTGTTATTGCTCTAAAACCTCTTGTTGCCATTTTCAACCGCACAGGCTAGGATACCAGCTTTCAAAGACAGGCCCAAAGACTTCACACACTGTATATGGATGACTTGAAAATGTATGGAAAGTCATCATCAGCAATTGATTCTTTACGCAATACAGTCCGAATATTCAGCAAAGATACAGCAAAATAATCTGGCCTTGACAAGTGTGCAGCATTAGCACTGAATAGAAGAAATCAAGGTGCCAAACAACAAAAGCATCAGAACACTGAGCTGTAAAGAAAACAACATATATCTTGGGATTTTGGAATCTGACAGCCATCAAATATACCCCTGCTTAGAAAAATGCAACCAGGGAGTATTACCAAAGAATTAAAAAGATATGGCAAGCTCCATGGAAGCAGCATGGTAAAGGCAATTAACACATGGACATTCCCAATTCTAAGATACGTAGCTGGCATTATTGATTGGGAACAAGCAGAATTAGAAGCAATAGATTCCAATACTCACAAGATAATGACGATGCATCACTCACTACACCATAGAAGTGATGTTGATCGTCTTTTCTTACCAAGAAAATTAGATGGAAGAGGTCTATTGAAAGTTGAAGAAGAAAAAAGAATGACTACACCAAGAAAAGCAAAGAGAAGCTTCTAGTTGAAGTATACAAGGCAGACTTGTTTAACGTTACAGAAACCAAAGAAGATTACAAAAAGATTGCAATCAAAACTCACTTTGACAACTGGAAGAAAAAGCACTTGCATGGGCAATATTTGAAAAACATAGAGAACGAAGTTGATAACATAAAATGTACACTTGAAGAAAGAAATAGAAGGACTCATTCTAGCTGCACAAGAGCAGGCACTTGAAACGAAAAGTATGAAAACCAAGATTCAGAAGACCAGTGATGTTGGCAAGTGTCAACTCTGCAATACCAAGGTTTAAATAGTCGACCACATGGACAGTGCCTGCAGTAAAATTGCTCAACCTGACTATAAAGAATGTCACAATAGAGTTGCAGCTGTGTTGCACTGGAATCTTTGCAAGAAGTATGGCTTACCATCAGCCAGAAATTCATGGGAACACAAACCAGACAAGATCATGGAGAATGATAAATCAAAGATTATTTGGGACTTCTGATTACAAACAGATAAACACCTAGCGCATAACACCCCTGATATCACAATTGTAGAAAAAATGAGAAATAGGGTTTGGATCATTGACATTGCAATCCCAGGAAACAGCAGAATAGAAAAGAAAGAACAGGAGAAGATCACAAAATACCAAGACCTATGAATAGAATTAGAGCGCCTCTGGGAGAAGAAGGTTACTATTATGCCAGTTGTCACTGCAGTTCTTGGAGCAGTGCCTAGAAGTCTCAAGAAACACGTGAACGTTTTGGGCATTGAGCAATTAACACAAGCTCAGCTCCAGAAGTCAGTATTGCTTGGAACAGCAAGAATCCTGTAGCGATACATCTGCAATTCCCAGGAACTTGGCTAGGTTTTGAATTACAGAATACCATCTACCAGTCAAATATCTGACTTTGACCATTCTTAATAACAACAAGAAACAAACAACTCACTGTATACCCACTTGTTTCTCCACTTACACAAGATATTGGCCAACCCATCCCAGGTTTTCTAAAAGTGAACTAGTTGCTTCTTTATTCTCAAAATGGCTTCCCAAGGTTAAATATGGGAGAGGGAAGTTTTTGTTGTCTTTCTTGAGACCATTAAATAAAGTCCTGAAGTTTCTCAGGAGTAGGTCTTCATAGAGCTCTAGTATGCACTGAGTCCAGATAAAGGACATAATGATAGATCAGGGGTATTGCAGGACAATTCCCTAAAGGCACGCCAAGTGGAATCAACTGTAGGCTGACTTTGTGGGTCAGCAGGAGATGCTACACAAAATATTGTGTATGTATGACTTATATAGGGAGCTGCGGTGGCTCAAGTGGTTAAGACGCTGAACTGCAGGCTGTGGAAGGTTGGTAGTTCAGCAGTTCGAGACCCGAGTGCACCGCATGACGGAGGGAGCTCCCATCTATAACCCCAGCTCCTGCCACCTAGCAGTTCGAAACCAAGAAATTGCAAGTAGATAAATAGGTACCATTTCAGTAGGAAGGTAACAGCGTTCTGTGCACCTTGGTGTTTAGTCATGCCGGCCACATGACCACGGAAATGTCTTCGGACAGCACTGGCTCTTTGGCTTTGAAACGGAGATGAGCACCGCAACCCTAGAGTCGGATTCGACTGGCTTTCGAGCAAGGGAACCTTTACCTTTACTATGACTTATATATGAGATCTGCAAACCCTTTTGCAACTGCAACTATGCTAAGTAGATTTTAAAAATGTTATATTCTAATAGGTGTTGCCCAATCTGCAGATACTTAAATCCTTGGATTGGGGCCACACTGACACAAAACAGATGGTTCTACAAACTTGAATGACACCCCCAAGTTTGCAGAAAAATCTGAAAACTGAAAAAAGGATGGATTTACTAAAATACCAAAAAACAGAGAACAGTTGAGTGTGCCCATGTCGAGAATTGTTCTTAGCAGGCGGGCAAGGAGGAGGAGGGCTGAAGGGGAAGAGATATTGGAGCAGCATTTACAAATGAGAGAAACACAGGAGTCTGGGTGAATCATTGCTGCAGCCACTTCTGAGACCGCGAAGCTATGGGCCAGGCAGCCAGTAGAGTTGTTGTTGCTGCCGCTGTAGCAGCAAGGCTGTGGGACAATCAGGAGAGTCAGAGTTGCCAAAGTTGTGGGGCAAACAGCTTAGGAAACTTGCTGTCGCTGCCACCAGGCCTATCACGGCTCCCGGCCTCAGCTGCCCTCTTTAAACTTTCCCATTGGCTTATAACCAGCCAGACTGTGGGGAGCAGTGCTGGAGTTAATGGAAGAGGAAGGAGAATTCTTTGCATCCATTTGCCTATCTCCAGCACTGATTCTTTCCGCAATCTCATCAGTTAAAAGCCAATGGGAAAGTTTAAAGAGGACAGCTGAAGCAGGGGTGAGAAGGAACCTCCTTAGCCATCCACGCACCTCCTTAGCCACCACCTCAGGCACCGTCCCTGCACTTTCTCATTTGCTTCTAATCAATGAGCCCGTCCGCGGGGGAGGGCGGGATATAAATATGATAAATAAATATGAGACTAAAGGGAGAAGCAGCACTAGAGACATGTTAGTGGGTACAAAGAATCCTCCTTGCTCCCACCATAGCTCCAGCCCTGCTTATCCCTATAGTTTCTCCTTCCTACTCCCCAATGTTACTGCTGGGCTGTCTGCCCCCCATTGCCACTGCTGGTTTGTCTTCCCCCCCCCCCCCACATTGTTGCCTCAGGCCCTGATGCTTCCACCCCTGGCCTAGTGCAGCACCCTACCTCCAACCCCACCATGGCTGCTGCCACCACTCTGGACCCCAGAAGTTCTTTGCAGGTTCCCACTGGTTCAGTCTACTTTGTGCTATGCTATCTGCATTCCATGCAAACTGATTAATAAACCTTCCTGTCAAAGAGGAAGTAGAGATATTCAGTTAAGTTATATTGATGTGGAACAATACCTAGGTTGCCTAAGTACATATTTGCATGCCTCTTCTTTCATGAATCAGATCTGTGACATGTAATTCCTTTAAACGAGTGAGGTTAGTTCAACTGTTGAGTCTGTCCTTGAAAAAACATGCTTTCATATATCTACCATCTTTGAATAAACCACTCTAATTTAGTTTTACATCAAATCAAATACCTTTAATGGCATATCAATAAAATACATGATGTGATAAAATATGAGCAAGAAAGCATTACAGAGACAACAAAATAAGGCTGTTCATACAAAAATCTTGTGTCTATCTTTGACCATTTCAGCCAAGAAACAACCAGAGCTGTGATATCCAGGTTTGTGTCATTTAATAGACATTGTATTATTCTGTCATTGTTAATACAATGTTTAGGATATAGTGGAGAGGAAAGGGGTTTCTTATGTGGGCCTGTGTGCAGTTGTCAGTCCAAGATGATATGATGGATTGAATCTGTCGATTTTAAAGGACAGATACATTTCCTTTCATGGAAAGGGACTTTGTTATACCGACCAGTTAATATTTTTGAAGGAAAAATATTTAGTTGGGCCAGTGTAAAAGCTCTACGATGAGAAGGGTGATCTAGGTTGTATAAGTAAGTAGTTTTTCATGTATTCAGTCAGGATCCAAATAAATGTAAAATTAAATTTCAGGAGTTTAGACTTTTGGTTCCCGAGGAGAACCCTCACACATCAGATAGCCAAGAAATAGGGCATGGGTGCCAAGTTCTCACCCAGTGTTGCCTTCTAGCTCTAGTATTCAGAGGTTTACTGCCTGGGATATGAAGGCTGCCTTGAAATAAGGATAGTTTGCAAAGAATTGGGATCAGCTATTTTTAAAATAAGGGGCCGTGGTGGTTCAGAGGTTAAGACGCTATGCTGCAGACCGGAAGGCCTGTAGTTCAGCAGTTCGAGACCCTAGTGCCGTATGATGCTCCTGTCTCTGGCCCCAGCTCCTGCCAACCTAGCAGTTCAAAAGCAAGAAATTGCAAGTAGATAAAAAGATACCACTTCAGTGGGAAGGTAACAGTGTTCCGTGTGCCTTGGTGTTTAGTCAAGCCGGCCACATGACCATGGAAACATCTTCAGACAGTGCTGGTTCTTCGGCTTGGAAACGGAGATGAACACCACCCCCTAGAGTCGGCTTCGACTAGCTTTCGAGCAAGGGAAACCTTTATCTTTACCTTTTATTTTAGTCCAAAATTCGCTGTTATAGGGCAAGGCTCTTGTGTGATCCAAAGCAGTTCTTTGGAGCCAAGCAATATATGTAGGTGTACTGGAGAAAGGTTCCAACTTATATAATAAATTGAATATTCATTGTTTAGTGCAGTGATTTTGGTCATGGTTAATGTTGGCCAACAGAAGCTTTTTCTTGATATGATTGTTTGTTGGTGACTTTCACTTCTGTATCCTTTGAAAATGATTCCCTGCAGCCTTTTAGTTACCAGCTTCTTATTCCAAAATACAAGGTTTTATTAAGTCAGACATGAGGACCCAAATTACAGATATATCCTCTTCCCTGCTTTCTGGGGTATGAATTTCTTTGGTGAAGTTAATTCTTTCTTGTCTTGCTTTTGTACATATATCTGATTCTTGGGTTCAAGTTGCCTCCCAGACAATACACACTAATTTTAACAAAATATATTTTAAATTAGCTAATTTACTACTTCTGTAAGAAAGTATTCAGAAAAATGATCTTTGCTTTAAATGTAAAATAAAATACATATGATTAAAATAAGGATGTTTAAGTATCTTATCTTAAAACTTTTACATTTCCATGTAATAAATTATTCAATAGCCTGTTCCCTGAGAAGTATACCGCTTAATGATCCTTTGTTTGATAAAGTATGATAAATTTACCTCTTTCAGCTCAGATGGATTTCTGTGTTGTACTGTTCCCAGCTGGGTATATGAAATGATACTAGAGTCACACATGTGGTAATTTCCTATTTCACACTGGTGTGGGTGGGTGGGTATGCATTTTCACACTACCTTCCAGCGAACACTTACACATAAGTTCTTTATATGTCTCTTAACTTTACATTTTTGCTGATACACCTCTTATACAAACTGTTACATTACAAAACTATAAAAAAAAAAATTTCAGTGTATCAGATATGTTCCCTGACCTGGATAGGCCCAGACTAGTCTGATCTCTTCAGATCTCGGAAGCTAAGCAGGGTCAGCCTATTTGGATGGGAGACCTCCAAGGGATACCAGGGTCATGACTCTGAGGCATGCAGCAGCAAACCACCTCTGAATGTTTCTTGCCTTGAAAACCCCACAGAATCACCATAAGTCAACTGTGACTTGATGGCACTTTCCACCACCATCAGATAAGCTATATTTGGTTGTCAAATACTATTCTTACATACCTATGTGACTTGGTATAAACTTCAAACCACTTTCCTTCTTTCCTGCTTTGTGCTTTCTTAGCAGATACACCACGTAAAATTATAGTCAGATAGATGAAATGGTCCCATTCAGAATTAACATAAATCAAAGTTTAGGAAGTGCGAACACATGTACATAATAATACCTTTATTATGACCAGCCAAAATAATACAGTACAATATGCAACGCTTTTGAGTCCTCCAGTTTGCATACTGAGTTGTTATTTTGGTTGCTCTTAATTAAAGGTATTGAATAGTTTTTTGATGTTATGTAATAGATTAGTTTATGGAATGCAGAACAGTATTTGTGCTCCAGGTTTTTACACAGTGATTTAAAGAACATTGAGTCATTACTAATGTTGTAACAGTACTTCATTCTTCTATATGTGTGGCTCTGTGTGGGAAACCACTTGAGGAAGGAAGGAAGGTAGGTATCTGTAATTAATTTTCATAGGAAAAGTACTGTCCACATAAAGTCTCACTTCAGCTCTTTACTGCAAAATATGTGCAAAATTCCGCAAGCTATAAAATATTGTTTTGTATTTAGAGGACAGGGTGAATGCTGTTATGATATAAAATTTTTCTACTGCTTGGCATTGTCTGCAGTGTGTGAGTGTGTGTGTGTACATAATTTCATCTTTCAAAGGGGGGGGGGGCTAGACATAAAGCTTGTTTTCATGAAAAATGCCATCATCACCTAGTATGTAGGCTGTATGTGGACAAACTCCTCAAGGGAAATTAATTTCAGGTAAGTGATATTCTTGCTTTGTGAATGGAGGGGGAGACTGTAATTTTAAAATACTGTGGGGGTTTCAAACCTTTCTCAAATCTCAGAAAACGTTTGCATCTGGGAATGGGCAAAGGTTCTGTCCAGTTCTTGTTTTGCACTAAGCACATCACCATCCCTAAATTGATCTGCTTTTCCTTGAACCTGGGAGTCAGAAATCCCTTTTTCTCTTCTGTTTTTCTGCTGCAGAAATTCCCAACATTCCCATTTTGTGGGCTCCAGAGAGGGGTAAGCAACATCTTCAATCCCAGCCAATCATTTCTAATCTAGTTCTTTGCTAGTATTTTTGTTTGTTTTATTTTGAAATCATTATTAGAAGCAGTTTTAGATGCGTTCCCATTTATTTAATTTCCTTGTGGATTCTCATTTTCAAAATTTTGTTTATAGGAGGGTCCCCAGACCTCCCTAAGCACCAGGGCTCAGATTCATTTCCATTTGTGTGCTGTACTCTTGTGGATTTTCATTATATTACTTCGTTGATCTAATGCTATTACTGGAAGATGAGCATCCAGATTCTGGGGTTCTTTCACTTACAATATCCTTAATTACTTAAATATTAATGTCATCCTGCTGCCTGGCAATCTATTCAAGAGCTTCTCTTTGTCCTTGCCAGGACCTTTACTTGATTATTTGTAGGCACTGCCCTCTTGATACTCTGCATTGTAAAAAGTATATGGCATTCATTGCTTTCTTTCTGCTTTGTCTACTTGCTGACTGTCTGGCATTGCAACCCAAGTTTTACCGAATGATTGCCTGGAATGATCCTCTTCACCATTGATTGCCTGACATAGGACTACCCAAGGTACTGCCCATGACTACTTGCTGCCATTTGTATATGACTGTTAATGGGCAGTTACCTCCTGCTGACCTTCTTCCCTCTTTTGATTGGCTAGCATTGCTCCCCTGCTACTGTGTGCATCTGCTGTCTTCATGGAATTGCTACCCTGATGCTTTGCACACCTGCTGATTTATTGATAACTGCTCTATCAACTGGTTGCGTGTCTGTCTTTTCCTTCCTGCCATGTCCGCTTGACCACTAGCTTACATTGACCCTGTGCTGCCCTTGAAATCTGACTTCAGACCAGCAGTGCTGGTTTATGCAATCCTGTCCATCTGCTGATTGTTTGCCACTCTTCTTCTGCTTCTTTACTGCTTATTCTTCCAAACATGCAAATAAAAATGGGAGGAAGTGAAAATGCTCAGATATAGCACCAACATTCCCTTGTTAAAACTCATAAACCCACATTTTTAAAATGTTATCTCTCTCTTTTTTTCATCAGAATTCTCAATCTCATCCCCTAGAAAGATTGAGCGGGTCTGGATCTCATTTATAGCCTTTTCTTCAGCTATTTATCTCATAAATCTTTCTCAAGATATGTAAAGATTTAGTAACAAGGATACTTGCTGTTTATAAATGGGTTCAGACTGTGCCTGTTGGAATCATCCAATTAGGCTACTTGGCATTACTTGGCCCATTTTATTGATATTGAAATCAAGTTAGAAGATTATATTTTGATGGATACAAATTAGGAAAGAAATTGCAAAGGAGGCATATCATACTGCTTGCCCCTAAGTTGGAAACTTTGTTTTCATGGCCAAGAGTATAGCAAGTAATAGCAGTGTTAGTTTTAAAAGACTTAGGTAGAATACTATTTATTTATTTTATGAATTAAATGTATACCCCGCCCTCCCCGCGACCAGACTCATATGTAATGAAACCTGGCTCTTTCACTGATTACAGAAGAGGAAATTATCTGCATTAAAAGCAGAAAAATGAAAACAAATATCACCCTAAGGTTTGTTACAGTGTGAAGCTTGTGAAATCTCACTGTTGATGTAGTTAGTATAATTAAAGCACTTTTAGCATGTTCTAAAGGAAAAAGTAGGAAAGATAATTCCATTCAATGACTAACTTTCTGGCAGTCTGGGGAGAGAGTTGGGGTTAGTGAGCAAATTGTTGAGCTTTACATTCCATCTAAATTACTTTGTTCTTACAAGTGTAGCAAAAAGGTATGAACTTTAAAAAAATATTTAAATTAAAAAGAATTTTCCTTTTGAAATGTTTGTGTTTCTCACTGCAGCACTCCCAATAGAAAAGGACCTTCCAAAATAATATTTCCATTTCAGATGTACCCTTACGATACTGAGAATACTTGTAGTATTTACTATAAAAACTAAGGACCAGTTCTCTGTTTCACACAATAATCTCTGCTGCCTCTTGTTCCTGTTATCTTCTTTCTCTTCCTCTGCCTTTTCCATACAAATGACCTAAAACCTGGTTGAACCAACATCCTTTCACTTTACTAGTTGGATGGCAGTATATCATGCCTGCTGAAGCTTGCATTGATGGCTTCATGTTGAAGATCATATATCTGAATGTTGCTAGAATCTGTCTTACAATATTGTAAAAGTTGTACAGAAATTACAAAGAATTCCAATCTTCCCTAAATTCCAGACCCAAATTTCTGCCCAATTTAACTTTCACTGATTTCCCCCTAACTTTCATATGGGAAATGGTCACAAATTATTTCAGAGAGAATTGAGTATCTTGAAAGAATTCTCATTCTTCTGTTCCAGAAATCAGAAATCTTCCTTTAGTTTATTCTTTAATCTCTAAAGTAGCTTATAATGCTGCTGTAAATCTTTGGTTTTAAGTTGAACCATTACTCTTAACAGGTTGCCATCAGGTTAGATTTTTTTTAAGGTAAATATAACTGCAGTCAAGTAGTTCTAGTTATCTGATATTCTTTAACCTGAAAAATCATATCTGACAAAATATCAGAGCAAAACTTTCAAGAGAAGATTTCTTGATTATGTACTGGGGACTTCCAACTGGGATAGTAAATTACACACAAATTCTAGAGTTTATTTTAAACATGACACTGATGTATATTCATTTTAGTGAAAGGTGTAGGGTTTTTTGTAATTAAGGAAAATATGTTTTTATTTATTGAAAATAGCCTATCTAGCACTCCCAATATTCAGCTCAAAAGCATATTCTGTGCTCAGGTTTTGCCCTATTTCAGGACTGCTTTGTCTTATCTGCTTATCTGTGATATCACTTTTAATTTTTTAATTTTTTATATGTCTGAATCTGAATTACCACTCTTGATTTGAAGTAATTTTTTCTCTTACGAAGTCTTTTTCAGGGAAGTTTCTTTTTATATAGACCAGAAGCTTAATACTTTTGAACTAATAGCTTTTGGATGAATTTCTTGGTAAAATAAGAGTTTTGTATTATTTCAGTCTGTTATAGTTAAAGTAGAATTTCAAATCCTGATTTCTTGTATGCATGCTTTTCTTTCTTTTAAAGCACCTTAGTTGTATATTCAGTAATTTTCTCTGTTATAGATTCTTATGCTATCATACTTCTAAAAACGTATCTGTGAACAATGACACAAAATTTCCCTCATAGAAGTTCTTAGTTCTTGGTCTTCCTAAAAATTCAGAAGTTCTCTCTATTTTATAGTGTAGTCACTGAATATTCTGATTTCTTTAGAACCACATATTATTACACTAAAATCCCCCTTTGTCTCTTATAATATTTTATATGAAAATATTCAGGTATTCTTTCTGGAATATCAAGTGACTTTATTAAAAGACACCAATTTCCTGTAATGACGCAGTATAGATGTAGCATTCCTGAGTGGACTTCTGTGATTATTTTTTCACATATATATTTCTCAAACCATACTGTGACTTGGAACTATCTTCCTTTAAATCCTGATTAAGAAATTATCTGTCTTTAGCATAGTACCGTAAGATACGTGTAGCAGTTCTTGTAAATCAAATGAAAGCTTGAATATCAGCTGTAGACAGGACTAAACACACCATTAAAATTAAAACCTTTTGACTTTTAAAGATTTTTCTTTCCCTTCTAACCAGGTACATCTATTTTTATCAAGCCATGACTTCTCTGGTCTTCTTTGCAATCTGCTGCCTGAAATTTTCATGGTATCAATAGCATGTTAATTCCTCTGCTGTTCACTTTGAAAAGATTGAATTACTTGTATAGTGCCTATTCTAATCATCATTTGATGCATCCAACATTTCAAGCAAAGCAGACTGCAATTCTTGACTTGCTTATGCATATACCCCTGTTCCATGAACCTTGTTTTATGGTACCTATGGCTTTAGTGTTCCTTTGCCTCCAGTTTTCACTTCTGCAAAGATTTTATGTTTAAGTCTTTACCTCATCATTGCAGCTTCCTTTCCAATGATGTAATACAGGAACTAATGAAAAAAGAATACATTTCAAAATTGAACTTAAAATATGAGTGTAAGGAATCATATTAGGCATTGGTATTATCAGTGATTACTAACTACATCAACACTTACAGACAACTCACCCCCCTCTTTCACAAAAATCCTCCCAGTGATGGCCTATCTAGTCCCTGTATTTCTTTGAAGCAGCTGCCTACTACAGTACACTTAATTTTTCTTTTTTAAAAAATGAGTTTAGCTAAAACTCTTGTTCAGGCATTATTTGTTGAAGCGGGTTTTAAGACTCTTCAGCTGAGACATCAAAGAACTAGATATCACAATTATCCAGGAGTCATCAAACTGTATGAAAATAGCTGGACCAAGGTATCACTAGTGGAGACAATTATCTACAAACACAGATTCCTCTCAATACACATGCCACATGAGGCAATATTGCAGAGAAGGTTTATGGCCCAGTTGCATAATAAATACAGCCCTTTTGGGAAACCAGGGAATGCCTATGGTACTGAAAGTAGTAGTAGAAGAAGAAGAGATTGGATTTATACCCCGCCCTTCACTACCCAAAGGTGTCTCAGAGCGGCTTACAAACTCCTTTCCCTTCCCCTCCCCACAACAGACACCCTGTGAGGTAGGTGGGGCTGAAAGAGCTCTGACAGAAACTGCTCTTTTTTCAAGAACAGCTCTTATCAGAACTACGGCTTGCCCAAGGTCATCCAGCCAGGTGCAAGTGGAGGAGTGGGGAATCAAACCCGGTTCTCCCAGATTAGAGTCCGCGTACTTAACCACTACACCTAACTGGCTTTGTGGCACAGACTCTGCACCCTTAAACATGACACAAGTATGAAGCTACAAAACAGAATTTAGCAGCAGTAGTAGTAGTAGTAGTAGTAAAATGCTCAGCATAAAATGTAAACATACCGCATCTAGAGAAGCTTTCATGTCATGTATGCTGGTAGCATCTTCTGTATACTCAGAGCGAAAAATCTGAATGTGCTAATACTATTCTATCCAATCTTTATGCAGATTTCATTTTGATGCTTTTGTTTTGAGCTAAGAGTCCAAAATAGGACTGCTTTGGGTTTTAAGATAGAAGAAGTAGATATGCCTGGACAACCAATGTTATTTGAGCAATACAGACACTTCCGAAATCATAATCACAGAAAGACCTGGCCTTTGTTTTTCTTATATGAGAGTGGCTGTGGCGCTCATCAAGTTCTTCTCTGAAGAATTTGTAAAATATAGTCAGGCTTTTATTGAAAAATCCTTCTTTAGATGCCATCAGTTTGAACTGCTGTTGCTCTGTCCTGAACATGCCATTCATGCGGAAAGATATTTGAAGGTAACGGTGGAAACTTCTGAATAATAGTGTTTATTATACCAGTCATTTCTGACCCAGTTTCTGGAATGAGATGGCCTTAGTTACACTGGTGGATGACCTTGGCTAGGAACTAGAGAAGAACAATAAAACCCTATAAGTTCATCTGTGTCTTTCAGAGATTTTCAGTCCTATAGACTTGGCTGGGATGCAGCATGGAAGCAATGTTTTGTTCTTGCAATTGTTCCTGAAGGACAGGTCCTACAATGTGTTACTGGGGGACTGTTGCTTGACACCATGTGGTTTGGAGTCAAATTAATTAGAATTTATGTTGTCCCAATTTATGTTGTAGATTTATGTTAAATCTACATGAAACTGCTGAGAAAGTTTTCTGAAGATATGGTGTGCAGAGCATATATATTTATTTGTTTTTATAACATTTCTATGCCACTTTTCTCCTTAAAGGGAGCCAAAGCAGTATACAGAAAATGTACTCTAAGGCAGTGATCACACACACTAATCCACTTTCAGTGCACTTTTTAAATTGCTGAGCACTTGGGTTAGAACGGATAAAAGGAAGTACTTCTTCACCAAAAGAGTGATTAACACAAGTATGGACGGCTTCAAGAGGGAATTAGATAAAACATATGAAGCAGAGGTCTATCAGTGGCTATTAGCCACAAGGTATAGATAGGAACTCTCAGTCTGGGGCAAGTGATGCACTGTATTCTTGGTGCTTGGGGGGGGCAACAGTGGGAGGGCTTCTAGTGTCCTGGCCCCACTGTTGGACCTCTTGATGGCACCTGGTATTTTTGGCCATTGTGTGGCAGAGTGTTGGACTGGATAGTCCATTGGCCTGATCCAACATTGGCTTCTCTTATGTTCTTATGTTCTTATCAAATAGTTGTAAACAATTGGCCTAGGCGTGACTTCGCAGATGCGATGGAGGCTGCATAGATGGCCTTCACCGCCATCTCATAGACCTTCATAAATGCTCTATAAGATGTTCTTGTCACTTCGTCACGAGTATGCCATCACACTTGCTCTAGCTGTCTCAGCTCTCATTTCATCACCCACAGCTCCACAGTATACCATGGGGCTGCTTTAGCATGAGGGCCATATAGCCAAACTCTCCTTGGCCTCCTATGCCAGGCTGACACATTCAACGCTGGCAATTTTTGGAGTGGGGAGCGCCCTAAAGGTAAAAGTATCTCAATTGAGCAATGCCACACACACGCACCCCAGTTGTCCAGGACTGGTGAAGGACCGAGAACCCAGGTGGGGCAAGTTGGTTAAGGGCGACAGTTTTGCCTTCCTGTACCCAGGTCTCAGTCACACAAGCCAGGTCTGTATTGTACTCTGCAAGATACTCTCACAGAATAGAGGTCTTGCTGTTGATAGATCTAGCATTAAACAACACCATTGTCGGAGATGTGTAACCCATCCTAACCCCACAACCCACATTCCTTGGGATGGGACATAGGAGGGAAGAGGTCCAAGCACTACTTCATCTCCAAATTCTTTCATTCCATTCTACGATATATAAGTAAAATCTTATATATCCATCATAGTAAATGCTCTTTTTGTTTTATAATCAGCTGCTCAAATTAATTTACATCTCTTAGCACTCCACCTTCAGCACTCATGATCTCCTTTAGTCTTGAGACCAATTAATAATATATCAGTCATTGAATGTTTACACCTTCATCTTTAATATCATGGCAAGACTAGATTTTCCTCTGAGTGTTTATCATCATGCTGTTAGTTAAAAAATCATTTTTTTCTCATATTCACATACTCTGTGATAAATAAGTACTGCTCCTTGATTATATGTTCTTTGCTGATTATTGTTGTTTATCAGGTTGTATTTTTATTTTATCAATCTGATGTTTTGTTCTTTTCATTGATTGCTGTGCTGTTAATGATATTTTATTTTTGTTTTATTGGATTTATTATGATTGCTAGCCATTTTGGGAGTCCTATGAAGACAGGAAGGGGGAATAAAAGTAATTTAATAACACATTAAACAGTTATGTTAACCATTTGAGATTAGTGTGTTCAATTAATTTTAAGTTCCCTGTTAAGTCCAAACTAGTCTTAGAACGATGTGAGTGAAGTAAAAGTCTTCTAAATCCAGGATAAAACTCTTCCAAATCCATTTTGGCAGAAAGGGTAAGCAAGATGTCACCACACCTCAAAAAGGATATTATAGCATTGGAAAAAGTGCAGAAAACGGCAACTAGAATGATAAAAGGGTTGGAACACTTTCCCTATGAAGAAAGGTTAAAATGCTTGGGGCTCTTTAGCTTGGAGAAACGAATACTGGGGGTCAATTATGTTTATAAGATTATGCATGGGATAGAGCAGGTAGAGAAAGAAGTACTTTTCTCCCTTTCTCACAATACAAGAACTCGACACTCAATGAAATTGCTGAGCAGTCGGGTTAGAACAGATAAAAGGAAGTACTTCTTCACCCAAAAAGTGATTAACACATGGAATTCACTGCCACAGGAGGTGGTGGGAGCTACAAGCATGGACAGCTTCAAGAGGGAAATAGTTAAAACATATGGAGCAGAGGTTTATCACTGGCTATTAGCCACATGGTATAGATAGGAACTCTGGGGCAAGTGATGCTCTGTATTCCTGGTGCTTGGGGGGGGGCAACAGTGGGAGAGCTTCTCGTGTCCTGGCCCCACTGCTGGACCTCCTGATGGCACCTGGTATTTTTGGCCACTGTGTGACAGAGTGTTGGACTGGATGGGCCATTGGCCTGATCCAACATTGGCTTCTCTTATGTTTAAGAACTAGCAGCTGAATTCTTGCATTTCATTTATCTGTTGTGATGGATGTTTTGGTATTCTAATATACATAACCCTAATCAGATCATCCCTGGATAGGTTTTTCATGATTTGGAATTAAAGGGTCATTGTGTTCCTCTTGAAATGGACTGTATAAATCAGACAAGCAGATGTCAAAGATACATAATAGGAACATGTATCTATAGCACCATCCAACCCAGAGTGTATCTGAGCAGTTTTGTCTGCAAAGTAAGTAGCAAATTGATCATTTCAAGTTGACATGTGGTCAGAATCCAATTCCCTAGGTTATGATGTAAAAGCCCGGAACCACATGAAACAGCTTAGTTGGATTATTATGCACAGGCTCAATGGTGGTGAAGTACTGCCTTTTCACCATCATCACTTCGATGTGTGCAAGTTTTGTATGATCAAAAGAATATTGCTTAGGCAGGCTGTACCAGATACTTCGATTACATTAAGATGGGACAACCTTTTGTTGGGAATGCTAATTTGGGGGAGTCTTCTTTCTTTGGCAAATGCTAATGCAGCAGTTTCCTTTTGTGGTTAATCACTGAGAGTCTTTGATTAACAATCTCTTGGCCAGATACTGGGCAATGTGAGACATCTCCATTCTACAGTTAATATGATTAAATTAGGTACTCTTTCTGCCTTTGTTTTTGTGGTTGCCAAAAGCTGGTTCCAGGACAGAAAGAAAAGAGAGTGATTACAGGCTCAAGATGGGTTGGGGGCAATAGAGGAATGCTGTCTTGTAGAACAATATGCTCAAATTGATGTAGTAACTAGAGTGCTCTGTTTAGGTTTAGGAAATGCAGCTTAAAGCTCCTGCTTCACTACATTTCAATGGGTAACCATGGGACAAGGAGAGTGATTTCAGGCTCAAGATGGGTTGGGGGCAATAGAGGAATGCTGTCTTGTAGAACAATATGCTCAAATTGATGTAGTAACTAGAGTGCTCTGTTTAGGTTTAGGAAATGCAGCTTAAAGCTCCTGCTTCACTACATTTCAATGGGTAACCATGGGACAAATCGCCTCACCCCAGTCTAATGTGTCTGAGTTTTTGAACGTAAATAAGAACCCTGTGTAACCAACTTGAGCTCCTTAGAGAAATTGGGAAACTTTACTACGTATAAAATAATTTGCTGAAAACAGGTTTTGGAGCAAGATTCAGATAGTGCTAACGGATTATGTGCTTGGAAAGAGGTTCCATGTATTTACTTAGCTTCATTCCATAATACATGAGCTCTAAATAATTTGGTGGCACCCCTTCTGTAAAATCATTTTACAGTTGGAGAACTGAAACCAAAAGAGAGTAAATGGCCTGCCAAATCTAGAACTGGGGGAGAATTTTGCGCATTTAGTTGCATATAAACAATGACTCTATTATACAAAATGCATATGAGGAACACGTTAAAATATTCATTATAGTCAAGAAAGAGGTTCAGCATGTTAGTGGCAGTGTACAACTTTGGAATCCTGATCAGATTTCCACAACTGGTGGTAAAGTTTTGCATTAGCTATCGGTATTTTGGCAGATTAGACTTTATTAATTCGAGTGAATAACTTTGGCTTTACAAAAAATGTAAGAGTAATTTCAAATGGCATTGCTATGAAAGATGCAATACAAATACTGCTCAAGAAATTTCAGTGAAATTGTGTCATCCATGTCTCTTTCTGATTTGTAAACATTTCTGTGCGTGCATTTTATCCATCAGATATTCCATACAGATACATAGTGAAGACACCTGTTTTTAGCAGTCCTTTATTTATAAGTAAAATATGCAGGACTAAAATTTGGCTAGCTTAATATGTACTACATACAGTTGAAATGTCTGTCCATATGCTTTTCTTTCTCTTATTGTGGTTGCATTTAAAAGCTAATTTTACTAGGTATTTTAACTGAAATTGATTGAGTTAGTCACATTGTTAGAGAGTATTCTAATTTCAGTTAACTTTGTTGCTTAAACTGTATCTGGCAGTATTGTTGTGTCCTCAGTTACAGGACTGCCCATATAAACCAGGCACTAAATAACTGATCCTATGTTTTTTTTTTGTTTTTTTTTAAATCCTATCAGATTATGAGTCCTGGAGAATTTAAGAACTTGCAGAACACAAGAAGCTGCATACTGTAGTTTGATTCAGATGTGGTGCACAGCCGTGGGTTAATTAAACAAAGTTATTTGATCATGCAAACCTGCACCACCACACTAACGATAGCTCAATAATGTCATACCAGGATATGAAGCTGGCTTATCAGCCACAATTAAATTTAACTGTGGTTTCATATGAGGTGCAAACATGGTATCCTGGCTTAATCTTTGTTTGATTTTCTGCTGACACTTCATGCCTACAGAGGCACTTAGCGTCTCAAAACAAAACCACTCTTGCCTCTAGTTAGCTCCAGCAATCTCCTGGCCTTGGGCTCCAGGTCTGCCTTGGATCATACTCTACCCCGCCTCTACTCTTTTAAACAGACAGCAACACAGTATCCCTAAGAGAAAAAAGCAATGCCAATGGAGCCCTGATTTTCTGAATAGCCTGTGCTCAGATCATGAAGTTTACATTTATTACAGTGAGACAGTGGACTTACAGAGGGGGAGAAGGGGAGCTAATTCCCTACCCCAGTGTTTCCTGTTCCTTTTATGTCTAACAAATCTAAGTTAGCATTCACAGCTGTTAACTGCCTGGTACTTCGTTTTATTGGAGATATCTGTTAGTATAGCAAAGTTGCATAGTCAGGAAAACATAGACTCATGCACAGAAAAATATTTTATTTATTTATTTATTTATTTATTAGATTTTTACCCTGCCCTCCCGGCCAGGCTGGCTCAGGGCGGTAAATTCAAACAATACAATACATAAAATCACATAAGTTAATATACATAGGCCTCGGCCACACAGGCAGGAAAATGCGGGGGGGGGGGGGGGTGGCTGGTTGCC
>NW_015167527.1:2512480-2535265 GCF_001447785.1 Gekko japonicus | reverse complement strand
CTGATCACTCCACAGTCCTGCAGCGCGGCAAAGAAGCGGGACGGGGGGCAAACGAGATTTAAAAAACCCCGCAAATGTGTGCATGCTCCCTTGGGGGTTTGTGCGCATCCATGGAGACTTCGGGGAAAAAAACCTTTTTGCGAGGGGACATGGGCAGGCACCAGAACTACCACCGGAAACGCGATCAGACGCCCACCCTTGCCCCGCGATTTCAGGAAACTAGTACCTCCGAGGCTTCCCAGATGTGGCAGTGAGGTCGCGCCCGGAAAATCCGCCTATCTTCCGTCTCTCTAGCGTGCCTAATGCTCCGTGTGACCAGGGCCATAGAATGTTAAAATCTCAAAATATAATAAAACATAGTAAAGTACTAGCGATATCCTCAGCTCTTTGGTCTTCTTTGGTTATCTTAGGTGACTGGCATGGGGAGTATTTAAGGGACCAGTGGGTCAGGGTTCAGCCAACATAGCTATTAATTGTTGGCGGTGGAGTATTTTGTGGTGGTGGCTCCAAAGACCTGGTGGAAGAGCTCCATTTTACAGGCCCTGCAGAACTGTGAGAGGTCCCGCAGGGCCCTGGTCTCTTCTGGGAGCTTGTTCCACTAGAGAGAAGCCACCACTGAAAAAGCCCTGGCCCTAGTTGCAGCCAATCTAGCCTCCTTAAAGCTCAGGAGAGCCAGATGATTCTGGGTCCCGGATCTCAGCGTCCTCTGGGGCATATATGGGGAAAGGCGGTCCCTCAAGGTATTCAGGTCCCTGGCCATAAAGGGCTTTAAAGGTAAGAACCAGCACCTTGAAGCGAACCCAGTATGCTATGGGCAGCCAGTGCAATGCCTGCAGCACAGGTCAGATGTGCTCCCAAATTGGGAGTCCCATTAACAACCTGGCTGCGGTGTTTTGCACCAGCTGCAGCTTCCGGATTTGCGACAAGGACAGCCCCATGTAGAGGGCATTACAGTAATTATTATTATTATTATTATTATTACATTACATTTATATACCGCTCCTTCCCGAAGGCTCAGAGCGGTTTACAGAGCATGCTACATTTCATCTAACTAGGGCCACAAATACAGGGAAGGGTGAGTGCCTACCGGGCACCTGAGCAGCCGAGCTATTCCATGTTGTTTCATCCATGGAGGGATCTTGTGTCTCCAGGCGGCGGTTTTTTCTCAGCGAGGTCTGCTCTTTTCTTCGCAGTGACTCCTTCAGGCATGGTCCGTGCGACGCGCGGCTGTGTGACGGCTGCAGCAGCTGGTCTCCATCCTCATAGGCTCCGACCACGCTGCGTCATCTCGTCACCACACCCTCCAGGCCAATCACCGTCTGGGTCGCTGGCTGCCTTTTGCTGTCAGCTGCCATGTTCGCCGGATCACAGGATCTCCATATGCCATCCATCGCCATCGCCGCTTCTGCTGCACTCCAGTTCGTGGAGGGAGGGAGGTGCCCCCCCACTCCTAGGAGTGGGTACCCATTCATCTACTTGCCCGAAGGCTTTCAAACCACTGGGTGGGCGGGAGCTAGGACGAGGACTGGGAGCTCACTCCGGCCGCGGTGAGACTCGAACAGCTATTAAGGCTGTTCAGTGATATATTACTGCAGGCTTTTTACAGCCTGCGCCACCGCTCCAGTCTCGAGGTGACCATCGCATGGACCACTGTTGCCAGGTCATTGCGTTCAAGGAAGGAAACCAACTGCCTAATCAGCCGAAGGTGGTAAAAGGCCAACTTGGCAGTGGCTGCTACCTGGGCTTCCATTGTTAAGGAGGCATCTAGGAGCACTCCTAACCTCCGGCGCTGGCACGAGTGGTGACCCATTGAAGGTTGGGAGCAGGATCCCTACCCTCGAACTGCTCCGACTCAGGCACAGGACTTCCATCTTCATTGGATTCAATTTCAGCCGGCTCAGTCTGAGCCAACCTGTCACAGCTTGTAACACCCGGTCTAGGTCTTCCAGTTTGGAGTCGTACTGGCCGTCCAGCAACAGATAGAGCTGGGTGTCATCTGCATATTGGCAACAACCCAACCCATGGCTCTGGGCAATCTGGGCAAGAGATGTTAAAGAGCATTGGGGACAGTACTGCCCCTTGGGGTACTCCACATTCCAATGGGTGCCTTCGGGATTGCTGGTCCCCCAGTGCCACTCTTTGTCCCCAGTTGGAGAAAGGAAACAAGCCACTGTAAGGCTAGTTCCTGAACTCCAATGTTGGCGAGGTGGCGGGTCAGTAGCTGATGGTCAACCTTGTCGAACGCAGCCAACAGGTCTAACAGCAACAGCACTGCTGATCTGCCCCGATCCAGGTGCCTCTGGAGGTCATATGTGAGAGCTACCACTGCCGTCTCTGCCCTGTGGCCTGGGCGAAATCTGGACTGGAAGGGATCTAAGATGGAAGCGTTATTCAGAAGGCCCTGTAACTGCGTTGCCACTGCCCTCTCTATTATCTTGCCCAAATAGGGCAAGTTGGAAACCGGTTGATAGTTGGGCAATTCAGCTGGATCCTAGGATGGCTTTTTCAGGCCTCTTTAAGTGCCTCCAGGAACAGCCCCTCAAGGAGGGACTTGTTGATGATCTCCCGCAAGGCACCCTGGAACCCCTCGTGGCCAGCTTTAATTAGCCATGAAGGACATGGGCCAAAGGAAGCATGTGGTTGGGCGTACATTTAGGAGCACTTGACTTGAGTATATTAAATATATATAAAGCTTTTATTGAGGTAGATTCACATCCACTTTGTAGTAGAAATGAGATAGAAGCCTAATCTAAAGAATATGCTTTCCTATCACAAATGGCTAGCTAATCCAGCTTCATGAGTATGGATGAGTGTGCCTGGGTATGTCGCTGGCATGGTCTCATAGGAGAGACCCACAGAAGCATCTTGCTTGTTGCAGAAGAGAGGTGGAGAGAACACAAAAGACTCCGGAAGTGGTGGAGATGTCAGAGAGAAGCTCCGAGCGTAGAAAAGGCATCCTGTTCATTTAGAAGATAACACATACACACAATTTGCTTATAGAGCAAAGAGAAATATAGTGACCTCCAGTGTCCAAGCATTCTGAGTCACATTTACTCCAACAGCTTTCTCTGTTCAGTAAAGTGAATTTAATACAATTCACCTGTGTGTTATGTGAATGGAAGCTGCAACAATGAAGGCAGGTTTTACTGAGACAAGATTTGCTGATCATATGTCAGCCCAATCATGGTTTTGCTAATTATCCACAGCTTAAAGTAAGTTATTGTTTTGCATTATATCTGAACTGACCCTATGTTGTGGTATTTTGGTTCGTCCTTAAAACAAGGAAACCTTTACCTTTTTTATGTTTGCAAAACCAGAGGTCATTTTGTTACTTCTACAATAATGTTTTCCTTTGTGCAATGATTGTGTGTGTAAAGTGGCACCAAGTCACAGCCAAATTATGGAGACCCCATACAGTTTTCAAGGGAAGTGATTAAGAGGTGGTTTGCCATTGCATTCCTCTGTAAAGTCGTCCTTGATGGTCTCCCATCCAAGTACCAACCTTCTTACCTTATGAGATCGGGCTATACTATATCACATCCTGTGTATCGATTAAGGCATGTGTAATTCTGTAATAATTCCCCACAGACACAGTGTCCATGTGGAAGCTTCCCATGTGATCAACACACATTCCATTTTATGTTGGTATGTGCACAGGAAGTGCAATAGGCCACTGGGGAAAATGGGATGTCTGGAGACTCTGGAGTATGAGTGATTTGCATTACATGGAGTTAGAAGACTGGATTTTGGAGGGGCATACAAACTCATACCTCTTGGGAGATTCACACAAACTCATTATTCTTAATAACCTGTTATATTGCCTGCATAGACAGCTGGGCATCTAGATATACAGGGGCTCTATTAAGCCTTCTGGAATCCTGTGCACTATGCTTATCCCATGATGTCCTAGATTGTACCCAGTATGTTTTAGAAATTTGTGTGAAACTATTGTGATTTAATCATACCAGAGAGAAATTACCTTAACACTAGACTGAGGAAAAAAGAAGCAAATGCATAGCTGTACACAGCCACTTGGCAGTCAGCCATTCTCTAAGCAATGTCAGCTATATCAGAAATGCCTAAAATATACCCATTTGAATGAGGTCAATATGCTGTCAGCCAAGCAAAATAGGATCTTAAGCTGAGCAGAAAGGTTTCTGTACTATTTATATCACAAATGTAATGGAAAAGATCTTAAGCACATATCTGTGTGCTGTCTGTTTACTGTAGTTAAGTCTTAGTACTAGCCTCTGCTAGCAACTCTTCTTAACAATGCTGAGTAGTTGCCATTTCACAGTTTCTCTCTCACTCACTCACTCTCTCTTTACATGTTCATTATCCTTGTCTCTCAGTCCTTTTCTATTTTTCAGTTAGAAGATAAATAAAACATACATTCTGAATTCTTCAGTACTGGATTGCTGATCTTCTAACCTCAAACTTACCCCTTTATTTGGCAGTTGTAATATAATAAACTATGGAAGTCCCAGTGTTTAGTTAAGCCTATGAAGAAAGTACAAAATAGATTATCTAAAGCAGTCAATCAAATAGCCACTACATTTCAAGTCCTTGTATATCAGCATAGTATTAAGATAATGACTCACTTCTCAAGGAATAGGTAAAGAGTTACCTTTCTCCCCTAAATGTTTCTTGTTAAATTATGTAGACCTCCTTACCAAACATACTCAAATGTGTTTTAAATGCCATAATTTCTGCCAGATTAGTATTTGCTAGATACTGGAAAAAGGAACATAACTCCAAATGGTTGGAAAAACTAAAAGAATGTGTATGTTACATAATCACATAGTGAAAAGTTAGATTAATTGGATAAATGGAAGGTAATTCTAACTAGAATGGTAAATTGAACTTAATGCCTATATGATTTGTTAATAGAATTGAGGATGAATGTGTAAATATTTGTACACAACTTTCTTTTTCGTAAATAAAATTACTTTTGAAAGATATTGACTAACCTATTCCCCTTCTGATGATAAATGAACTAAGTTGTTAGTGCTGGAACTAAAAACTGATACAAATGTTTAATTGTTGTTCTCAGTGTTTCTCAGTAGAAGGGTTAAGGGAACTGGCTATGAACATTGTATGATTAGATTACTAACTAGTGAAAGAGGGGGAAATGCAATAAGTTTTAGAGACATAGGACAGTGACTGGCATTCCAGTTGTCACTAATCTATAGTCAGGCCTCTTTTCATGCCGGAGCTCCCCGGAACGACGCTCCGCCAGTGAACAGGCCCGCCCTGCCCCCTCCCCAGTCACCCGCGCATGGCCAGACCGCCAATAGAAGAATTTAGGCATTTGCCTATGGAGGGGCAGTGTGCTGGCCTGCTGCCCCACCCCCTCCAAAAGCCCTGCTCTGGTGCAACTAAGGGGGCTTGGCGTGCTCTTGCAGGGCGGGGCTTGGCCTGCTCTGACCTGGTGGTGCTGCTGTGCCAAGAGGAGGAGGAGAGGAAGGCAACGAGGTAGGCATGTGCAACAAGCCCCTTGCCCACCCGCTCGCCACCCTTCCCCCCCCATGCCTGGGGTTTTCCTCCTGCCTTCTCCCGCCTGCTTGCTTCCCCCCACACCTTTCCTTCGTGGGCCCACATGTCCCCCTTCAACCGTCGCTGCAGCCCCAGCATCAGGAGGGGTGCTTGGGGGGCTGGGCTGCCGCTCCTGTTTGCCTCGGGAAAACAGGATCAGGCCAGCTTCTCCGCAGGAGGAAACGAGGGGGGAGGGGCCGGATCCCTCCTGGGATCACAAACAGAGTCTGGGGGCAGCGGGGGAGCTGGTCGCTTATACGCTAAGCGGAGTCCTGTGAGGCTGTGAGTAAAATGTCTACTTTGCCAGTTACTGGCCTTAAAGTTGTGAGCCAGCGATTTGGCTGCTGCAGAAATCAGTGTGCTCTGGAGCACTCGGAGGATTTTTTTGTTGTTGGGGGGGAGAGCAGAGGCGACGAGGGACCCTCTCCGAGTGGCCTCCTAAGGAGGGCTAAAAGGTGGCGTCAGGAAGTGGGGCAGGAGGGAATGGGTGGTAACGCTGGCGGGAGGCTTGAAACGCCCTCTAAGCTGCGGAATCCTGTGAGGCTGTGAGTAAAATTTCTACTTTGTGAGTACTGGCCTTAAAGTTGTGAGTGAGCTATTTGGCTGCTGCAAAAATCAGTGTGCTCTGGAGCGCTCAGAAGGGTTTTTTTTTGTTTGGGGGGGGGGAGAACAGAGGCGACGAGGGACCCTCTCCGAGTGTTAGCTTGGCTAACAGCCAGTCTCCCCTCTCAGACACTGGAAATTTGTAAACTCCCCCCCCTTCTATGTGCCCGAAAGTAGCTTCCATTAGTTCAGTGAGGAAACATTTCTTACATATGTGGGTAGAGAAAACATGGGAAACCTTTGCTGCAAATGAGTTTTCAAAGCCACGGGGTGCTTTGTAAATCTTTGGTGAAAATAGATCCTCTCCAAGTTTTGGTGCAATCCCCAAGCAGCTCGGAGGGGGTGGAAACCTGTTCCACTGGCCCCAGGCATTTGTTCAAAGTCCAAGGGTGGCAGGCAGAGTTCCCTCTAAGCTGAGCTAGGGTGCACTAGCTTTTATTTATTTATTTATTTATTTATTGGATTTATATCCCGCCCTACCCAAGCAGCTCAGGGCGGCTAACAGGCGCTCAGGGCGGCTAACAGGCGTTTCACTGCTGAGCGCACGCATTTCTACCTTAGCGCAGATCAACTTACATCAAAGTAGCCCCACTGAGCAGCATAAGGGGTTCCTGAAAGCAGCCTGGCATGAAGCTCCTCAGGGGAAACATTCTTCCTTTGCCTGCAGCACTGAAAGGGTTAAACCCACAGAGCTGTTTGCTAGAGAGGCTGAGCACAGAGTGGGGAGAGGAAAAGAGGAAAGGTTATTTTCCTGTGTGTGTGTGTGTGAGTATGCATGGGGTGGGGGAGGGTTTGCTTCTGAATTGGGAAGGAGAACAGGAAAGGCTTCAGAGTTTCAACAGCTGGGAAAAGCCTTGCAGCCGCATCCCAGGAAGGTTTACTTAGGTGTGTGTGTGTAAACATTTAAATCTTGGAAGGGAGGAAGGCTGGGATCATTCTCAGCCACAATTGCATTTCTGTTGCCCCATGGAGAGAAAACACAGGAACTCAAATGCAGGCAGAAAGGGGCCATCTGGGAGTTTTTAAAAAGAGGGGAGGGACAGAGCCTAGAGTCCAAAGAAAGGAGACTGGATTTGGACCTCTCCCCCCTACCTTTAAGGGCTTGCTCTGTCCTCAGGGATAAACTCTTCACTTGTAACCCCAGAGAAAGAGGGAAATCCCTGCCTGGGAAGGAGAAAAGCTGGCAGGGAACGGAGGGGGGTGGAGTTGTTGTTTTTTGCATGGGGGTGCATCTGAAGCCGCAGCCTGTTCTTCGGTGGGGCTGTGAGGGAGGATTTATGCAAGGGCCCCACAAAGCAGTGAAGGAAGGAGTTGCAATGCTTGAAGGGGCGACTCAGAGAGGGTTGCCAACCTCCCAGTGGGGCCTGTAGATCTCCCAGAATTTGAACTGATCCCCAGGTGACAGAAAATGGCTACCTGACAGGTTGTACTCCATGGCAGTATACCCTGTGGAGGCCTCACACCTCTCCCAAACCCCTCTATGCCTATGCTCTGCTGCCCAACCCTTCAGGTATTTCCCACCCATGAGTTGGCAATTCTAGGTAGCTGGCCAGAGATCTTGCAAGCAAGAGGCGGGGGGGGGAATGTCAGGCAGAAGCTTGGAGGCAAAGGGAAGGGGGGGAATGGATCCCAGGTGCTTCTGCCTGTCAGAGGGGCTGACACACACTTCCAGTGATGTCAGGGGGTGTGGCATATGCTAATAAGTTATGCTAATGAGCTCCTGCACCCTGTCTATAGTATATGTTCTCATGTTTGAAAGATTGGGGGGGGGGCTGATTTTGAACATGTTATTTGACAGTTACCCAGTTCGTAAGGACTGTATAAGCCTTTCTCTTGGAGTTACAGGCAGTTGAATAGTGAAGGAATGAGTTCCTTTTAGAGAAGTACAATTTCCAGAAATTTTGAAGCCATTGGGGAAAAATTGGGTCTGTGTGGAAATTCTGGGTAAAATAGTAATACTTACTTTTCTGTCAAGCCTAAAATTATTTTGCTGCTTTAATAACATAAAAATGCATCATTTGGTTAGCATGTAAAGAAGAACTAATTGGCATATATATGGAATTTAAAAGTATAAATGTCTTAGTTTTCTATAATGAAATTATAAATGCACCCAACAGTTGAGAGGCAGAATTGCAAACTGTTGCATCCCATGTGACCTTAGCACTATGCTACCTTAATTTTCCCATTTGAGAGGTAGGAAAAAATAATAGTTGAAATCAGAAAACAAATTTTGTAGTAAATAAAAGGAAGTGTATTATTTGGACAGAAACAGTCACATTTAGGAGGACTACCAGCATATTTGGATTTCAAGTGAAACTTTATAACATTAAAAACACTAAATTAATTCCCAAATTAAAAAATATTTGATTGAGCACACTCATCAGGAAATCCAGAATAGAGCTACTAACTTAACTAGGAAGTGTTGAAAGTAGCAGGATGACCCCTCTCCCCATACATCTTATTTCTGTATGCCCATTCCTGGGCAAGATAGTTGTGAGAGTGGTGGCTGAGCAGTTTCAGGCTTTCTTGGATGACACATCCATTTTGGATCCCTTCCAGTCTGGTTTCTGCCCTGGCCATGGGATGGAAACAGCATTGGTCACCCTCACAGATGACCTCCGGAGACATCTGGATCAAGGTGGGTTGGTGCTGCCGCCACTTCTTGACTTAATGGCAGCATTCGACACAGTTGATTATGATCTCATGACCCATCACCTCACCGACATAGGAATACAGGAAACTGCCTTACAATGGTTTTCCTCCTTTCTCCATGCTCAGGGACAGAGGGTGACGCTTGGCAAGAGGGTATTTCTGTGATACCTGCTTGAATGCAGGGTACTGCATGGGGCAATCCTCTCGCCAATGTTGTTCAACATCTACATGCGCCCCTTGCCCAGCTGGTCCAAGGGGTTGGGCTGGGTTTTTACCAGTACACTGAGGATGGGCGGCCACCCGGATTCTGCCCCCGATATTCTGGACAGGGCTTTGAAGGCCATGGCTGGGTGGTTACAGCAGACCCAGCTGAAACTAAGTCCAACAAAGATGTAGGTCCTGTAACTGAGTGGGGGGGGGGCTGGATCAGGAATCAAGCTCCTGGCTTTGGATGGGGCACCATTAGTGCCAGCACTGAGATTGAGAAGCCTGGGGGTGATTCTGGATGCCTCCCTATCGATGGAGGCCCAGGTCATCACTGTTGCCAGGTCAGCCATCTTTGGCTGATCAGGCCACTGGTCCCCTATCTCTATTCCTGGGACTTAGCTACAGTGACCCATGTAATGGTCACTTCCAGGCTAGGCTACTGTAACTCACTTTATGGGGGCTTACCCTTGAACCTGATCTGGAAACTCCAGCAAGTACAAAATACGGTGGTGTGCCTGCTAACAGCAGTGCCTGTGTGGGCACGCTACACCAATTGCATTGGCTACCAATTGAGTACCTGATCCATTTCAGGGTGTTAGTATTGACCTTTAAAGCCATATGCAGCCTGAAAGCGACATATCTGAGGGACCGTCTCTCCCCTCATATGTACCCCGGAGAGCCTTGTACTCTGCTGACCAACATTTGATGGTTGTCTCTTGCCCAAGGGACATCCACTTAGCCTTGACCAGGTCCACGGCTTTCTCTGCCCTGACCCCAGCCTGGTAGAACATGCTCCCACTCGAGATCAGGGCCCTGCGAGACTTATTGTAGTTTTGCAGGGCCTGTAAAACAGCTGTTCCACCAGGCCTTTGGCTGAGGCCGCAGAAGTCCAATTATTTGGCCTCCCCTGCTGAGAACTTGTCCTATGAAATCTGCCCATGGGAAAGACCTACCGTTGCACCTTCGGTCAGTAGGTTTTCTTTCTGTTGTTTGTTTTTTAACATTGCGAGATCCATGAATTGCTGCTAACTAGACTGATATTTTCTCGTTTTAACTGTTTTTAACTATTATTACTTATATAACTTGTTTTAATTGTTGGATGTGTTCTGTTTTTGTTACCTGCCCTTAGCCTGCTTGTGGAAAGGGTGGGATATAAATCAAGCAAACAAGAAAATAAATGGGTAGATTTGGCAGCAAGGAAGGTCCATCCTGCTACATTAAGTAGTCTTTCCTAGCAAGCAGATATACAGCTGCCCTTCAACAGATAAAAATCAACTGGATGGGCAGTATTGTGTTTCAAGTGGCAGGTAAGAGCCCTGCCTGCCAACATACAAATTCATAAATTTATTTTGCTGCCTTTAAAAAAAATAATGGATCAGCCTCTGATTGTGAAATATGGCACCAGCTTGTGGTGGTGAAAACCAATGTTTCTGTTTCACCAAAAGGATGCAGTGGTGGTGTAGTGATTAAGAGCGACGAGCTCTAATCTGGAGATCTGGGTTTGATTCCCCATTCCTCCACATGAAGCCTGCTGGGTGACTTTGAGCCAGTCACAGTTCTCTCAGAACTCCCTCAACCCACCTCACTGCACAAAGTAACTGTTGTGGGGAGAGGAAGGAAAGGTGATTGTAAGCCACTTTGAAATTCCTTAGGGTAGAGAAGAGCAGGGTATAAAAATCAACTTTTTGTATTCTAGAAAGCAGCACCTAACTTGCTCCATGGGCTTTTTTACTTTGGGATCAACTTGGCCATAATTCTAACTGGAATAGATACATACATATTCTGAAATTCACTATAGTAAATGTCACATGCAGGGGATAAAACTGCTTAGCTGTGCTTGCTGCCTTCTCTGTTTTTAGTGTTGCATAGCCCATACATATTTAATAATCACATTGCCTTCTAGCTAAGTCTATTTGTCAAGATCATTTTTCTTGTGAAGTTAAAAATGGGTCTGAATTCTATTGAAGGGTTCCCCGGGCTGCATGAACATTGTTTATGGAGGTTTTTTGTTTGTTTGTATTCATGTTGCATGATCTTCGAAGCCTTTTTAGAACTAACGTGATCTTCTAAGTGGCACTCTGCTCAAGGGCAAAATAAAGAGGTCTCAGTACATAAATTAGGGTTGAACTATTTTGGAAATGCATAGAAAAGCATTTCATTAGTTTAAGACAGTAGAACTGTGTTTGTGTGTTTGTGTGTATGCGGTGTGTGTGTGTATATGCGGTGTGTGTGCACACACGTGCAATACAGGTTTATGTATGTAATGTATATGTGTATTCCTAACATACATTTATTTATGATATCCCTTTACGCATCTGTGTCTGAAATATGCTGAACTGTAAACCACTTTGGCCATCTGTTGTTATAGCAGGATATATAGAGCCTATGTGATTCTGTGGTTAAAAATGACAGATTAGTGCTGAAAAAACCTAAGGTTGCCAGGTCCCTTCAAGACACCCGTGGAGGGATGGGGGGACACTCCGGGAGCCGGGAGCCTTGCCCCTGATGTGCCAATGTCACCAGAAGTGACATAGGCACATCGGGGGGCAACACTCTGGTTTTTGGGCAAAATTCTATGATAAAATTGCCCAAAACCCATAGAGTTTTGCTCAAAAACCAGAGCATTGCCTGCCCCCCCCCCGACATTACCAACGTACCTACATCACTTCTGGATGATTTAGGCATGTCGCGCCGCATTGCTGTTGGGAGGGGATTTCCTCCCACTGGCCAGGTGGCAGGCAGGAGCCTGCAAAACCAGGGAATCCCCCACCCCCAAGTGGGGACTGGCAACCATATAAGGTTTGTTGTGATCCTAAAATAGAGGGGAGGGAGGATAGCTGAGGAACAGTTGAACTGCTTGTAGTAACGCTTCGAATCATCACTCATTTAAAAAAAAGAAGGCTGTAGTCTAAAACACTTTACCTAATAAAAACTCTCTTTGTTATTTCATGTATGTCAAACGTGGACTTAAGTTTATCTTTGACATCATCATACAGTTCAAGCTATAATGAGCAGGAGAGAGGTTTTGCTGACAGCTGTGAGCTAATATTCTGGTGGCTGATGGGCTGGCTCCTGCAGCAGGCTTGGTTCAGCCAATCAGCTTCTCTGGGGGTGGCCAAGTTCCAGGTGGGCCTGGAGTCCAGAGGCTTCTCTGTAATCTGCCTCCTTCCTATTTTAGTCAGACTTCCTATTTTGGTCAGGGGCCCTGCCTTCAGTTGGTTCTGGCTCCCAGACACATGGTTTTTCTGGCCAGAGCTGCCAGAGCAGTGCAGATGGTGCAATGCTCTTTCACCAGACAGGGTCGACATTACTAGGAGAAAAGTTAGCAGTGCTGCAGGGTGGCTCATTGAAGTGGCTGGTGTCACAATTTGCCAGGCAGGGCATGAAAGTCCGAAACACAGTCCGAGGTCAAGGTGCCAGAGAAGACAGAGTAAAGCGAGCAAAAAACACCAAGTCAGAACGTAGCCTAGGGTTACCGGAGGTTGTATCAAACAGTTCAGAAGCCGAAAGCCGTTTGTCAGAAGTCAGGGTACACAGTCCGTAGTTGGGGAGCCGGAGTGAAACGACGTCACACAAACCAGAGTCAGGAGCCAGAAAGTCAGTATGAAAACCAGGAGACAGGAACGCAGGATCCAGGGTGCAGCAAGTTGTCCAAGAGACTAGTTGCCAGCACAAATTGTGGATCTGAGAAAGCTGCCTAAAGAGCCCATTCCGCTTGTTAGCCAATTACCGGCCGCTAACAGGGTCCTGGCTCCGGTCAGTACTCTGGGCTTAGAGTACGTCGACCTCACATGCGCGCCTCCTTATGCCGGGTTGCCATGTCCCGTCGCCTTTGTTCTCACAAACGAGCCACCAGTGGAGGTGAATCAGGAGGCGTGGTGCTTGTGCTTGGCTCTGCCGGTGCAGCTCCAGGTGCAAACTCACCTGTTGGCTGGTGCTCATCCTCCTCAGGACTTAGGGCCGGCGATTCAAGGGGTGCAGGGAACTCAAACCTTGGAAGTTGAGGATGCAGAATCCCCTGGGTCAGAGTCCACGGGGTCAAGCTGCACAGCAGGCATGACAGCTGGTGGTATCCAGAATTACCCTTCAGTCAAATGGCCTTTTTTAGTGGTGACAACATTTATCTCTTGGAATGGGGTCTGGACATCTGACTTCATGGCATTTGCAATAGGCTGCTATGTTGGCTGCAATTGTAGGATCTTTGGCAGGAGCAGGGCAACTAACTCAGCTCTTGTGGTGGTTTGAGCATTGGGTCAGCTCTATTGGGTGGAGGCAAGGCCTGTGTGCACCCACTACCCTGCTTTGGGGGCTCCTTTAAGGGACCTTGGGGATGGAGCCATACAGTGGAATGTCCATCTTAGAGGCTGTCAGCTGGCTCTCACCACCAGGTGGCAAGGGGACCACATGGTGGCTTCTGTCCATGGAGATCCCGGGGGCTTGCTACTCCACATTTGTGCCCCCAGCAGGTGGGCTGGGGGAATGGTGTCATATCAAGTGGTAGGCGGGTTGCCCAATGTTGGATTCATCCTTATGCTGCATCAGTGCTTCTGTGATTGTACTCAATAAAAGGTCTCCACTTGTACCTCATAAGTTTAAAAAATGGAATTTAAAGACTGTTCTTAGTATTTCCTTTTAAATTCTCTGTTACAAGAACCAAAATAAACTCAATGGTGTGTCCTTAATTTTCAGTCCCATCAATTAAAATTAGATTTAATGATTAATCAACAAAAGCTTTAATTTGTTAACCAGTTAAACTGATAGATTAAAGCTTGCAGCCCTGATTGAAAGTGATCCAAATAAGGCTATGTCTATGATGCCAAATTTCATCACAGCTGTCTGTGAATTTTCTGGCTTCCAGATAGAGACAGTGCAGGTTTACTAAGCCATTCATCACCCCAAGTGGATAAGAAACATGTACTGTCTGCATGTCTTCATTTTGAAGAGTGCTTTGATCTTACTGACCATGTCTAATACCTAAATAGTTTGGATTTCCTTGAGAAATCTACTGTACCAGGCGAGGGTGCTTTCATTGTTTAACATTTGCATGGTTGAAGTATTTTGTGACCGGTGGTTACTAACCATTGACCAACCAAATTCCATTATAATCAGTTGAGCATTTTGACAGTTATGCAAGCCTCCTGTAGCATAAACTTAAAAGAGATAAAAAGTGCATTTTTCAGCAGATTGTGGAAATCTTGGCAGAATGAGACTCCCACAGAGGCTAATTTTAGTGATATGAGTGTAAAGTGACTCTGTGCCCTGAGTTTATAACTCACTGCTGAAACTCGTGTTCAGTAATTTTAAGGAAAAGAATGGAGTTCCTTTCATACATTTTAGTTAGTTTATATTTATTTTACTTTTTGTTGTTTTTACTCAGTCTGCTGTTTAATCTTTGATTACAGGCCACTAAAGAAGTAATAGAACGGGAGGCCCCAGGGATGGCCTTGGCAATGCTGATGGGATCACTTAATGTTACACCTCTGGGCATGCTTTCTAGGTAAGAATGTTAACAAAAAATAACAAACATGAAATCTTTCTTCAGAAATATTTAAGGTGGTGGAATGGCTGCATTGAGTGATACACTGATTCTTGGCCCCTTTCTTACTTGCAAGTTCATTACTCTCATGCCTGTTGGATTACTTTTAGGTAGTTCTGGCATTTGCTGTTAAACAGGGTTTTCTTTCCCCTGAAAATATTTTGGTTTGAAGCTTCCTTTACCTAAGTCAACATATAATACTACACACACACACATAGCTCTTCAGTGTTCGAAGTGCTTTACATACATTGTCTGTAGTCCTTTCAACAGAGTAGGTCAGTATTAGAAACTAATTTGCAATTTGTGGGTCAGGCTGAGACTGGGCAGTAAAGGCTGCATCTGAATTGCACTGAGATTTTGTTTCAGCCTTGGCTTCCAAACTGCAACAGTGTTTTCTTTGGGGGGGGGCACAACGTCATCCTCTAATCATCCACTTTCTAAGCTTTTCTCAATACGTTTTTTCTCAAACCTGGTTTGGTATAATCTTTCAAGAAAGAACACAGTCCAAATATGTTAGCAGTTCATCTGGATGGAAAGGTAGGTATTTTTGAAGCTACATTGGCACCATTTTCCTTTCATTAGCCTCTTAGAGGGATATTTCTCTTCATATCTCTGCACCTGAAAGAGCTTGAGATTTTTTTTAAAAAAATGAAATCCGAACATTCAAACAAAGTAGTTGATTATGATGTTATTGCAGTGCAGCGCCATAACACTTACTGGTTTTTGTAAAACCTCTGGGGAAAAACCTCTGGTGGCGCAGTAGGAGGAAAATGAAGGGTGGCAAGGTATACATTTTGTAAATAAATATGATGGCTAATGAAGGAAAGTGCACACAAAACTCCCGTGTGGATGCGCCATTGCCAGTGTGAATGTCTTTGCGCTTGTGAAGAAGAAGAGAAGAAGAAGAGATTGGATTTATACCCCGCCCTTCACTTGGAGTCTCAGAGCGGCTTACAAACTCCTTTCCTTCCCCTCCCCACAACAGACACCCTGTGAGGTGGGTGGGGCTGAGAGAACTCTGACACAAACTGCTCTTTTTCAAGGACAGCTGTGCCAGAGCTTGTGACTGACCCAAGGTCACATCAGCAGGTGCAAGTGGAGGAGTGGGGAATCAAACCCGGTTCTCCCAGATTAGAGTCGCACACTTAACCACTACACCAAACTGGCTCTCTTAACCACTACACCAAACTGAAATTAAGACTCCTCACTGTGTAGATGTAGCCAGTGGCTTTTTTAATGCTGCCTAGTGAGTTAAGGCTATTGGGATATTTAGGCCAGGGACTTCTAAGCTCACAGCTCGGGTTCTTCATTACTACCCCAACCCTACCTATGTATAATAATAGTAGTGTTTTTCATAACATGGCCATCATTAAAAATATCACTGTATTTTTTCTGGATGATAATGAGATTATTGATTGGTAATTAACTTTTGCAACAGTACTATTTTAAGATGGGAAGAAATGAACCTACATTAAGGTTTAGAACCACCTTTGATTAGTTTGCAAGTTCTATTTGATTTGTTCTTGCAGTCTGCTACTCTGTTTATAGTATTCTTTCAGCTTTCTCAGAATTAGCTGACAATAAAGGGATGTTGCATACCACTGCCATTTTTTCAGATTTGTTCTCTTGCCAGTTTCTCCAGCTGAACCCAAATCCTGGTAAGGCCGTTTCTGAGATTTCAGAAAACTTCCATTGAATGCGTAAAGGGCATAGATACAGACACACTTCTGGATTGCAGCCTAAACCAGGTCTCTCTGATTTGGGTCAAATTTTCAGTCTATTTCTAAACACAGTTACACCCTTTAATGGACAGAAATGTGTGATTCTGCTTACGTATGTAAATGTACTAAATCTCCTTCAGTATATAAAAAAGACATACTTTGAGTCTGATATGACTATTAAAAGGGGGGAATGGTATTAACTCTGTATCTACTCATTTTATTTTCAAAGTGAATATGGAAAAATGGAGATTTTTTTGATAAATATTTCACAGGAATTAATCCTGCTTTTTCTCTGTGTGGTTAGGGACATAAAACTATGGTTAGTTTCAACAACTACAGTTTGCTGCAAAAATAACTTCCCCCTCCCCTTTTGTACTTCCAAGTTACTAGATATTTCTGAAGTTGCATCAAACCATAATTTGCCATTACATCCAAGTTTAGAAACTGTAGTTTGCACTTGCCATGAAAATCAGGATTAAATTAAACTCAGAATTAAATCACTGTTTAGAATTTTGGTTTGCAAGGAAAGTACAAACCATAGCTTGCCAGATTGAATGATAAACACTGGTTTGCTGTAGAAAAAGAAATCTCTACTTAGCTGGCCACATTCAAGGAATGACTGTGTGAACCCAGGAACCCCAAGTCTCATTCTCATCGTTCAAAATGTGGTTTACCATTGCCTTATATCAAGCCAGTATTTTTGCCCTGTCTGTGTCAATAGATAGGCGTTTCAGAAAATTAGGCTCGAGGCTTGTTTGAGGCTTGTTTTCTATTAATTTCTTATCTCTCTTTTTGCAATTGAAATATAAAAAAGAAACTGAATGAAATAACACGTCATTGCTCAGTGAAACTGAGTGCAAAATTAGGTCTGAAAAGAACAATAAACCATGAAAAGTATGCACACTTAGAAATACATCTGCAGATAAAGAGAAGTGGTAACAGTACAGCTTGGGGAAGAATAAAAAATATAAAACAAAGAGATGGCCGCATGTCAGGGGGCCAAATCAAACATTTTCAGGCAAAGATAATTAGATTCCAGCCCAGTAGTACGTACCTTAGAGACCAGCAGGATTTTGGAGGGGTTGAGCTTTCGAGAGGCAAAGTTTCCTTCACCATATCTGACAAAGGGAGCTTTGACTTTCGAACCTTCATACCCCAGAAAATCTTTGTGGTCCCTAAGGTGCTACTGGACTGGAATCAAGCTGTTTAACTGCAGACCAATACAGCTACCCTCTGAAATGAAAAATGTTTGTGTGCCTGCTATTTCAGTGGCTCAGAAGAAAGTTTCTAAAGAATTTTAGAATGGAAGATTTTCAATTGCATTTTATTATATTGGAATTATTATAATTTTTCAGTTGGGCCATGTGACCACTACATTAATGTTTATAAATTTAACGTGACTAATTCCAAGAGATTTCATATTCGTGTTAAAATTATAAACATTATTTCAATGGTCAGTTGGCCCAACAGAAAAAAATAGTGCTAAGTGCCTAGAGGCACATGGTTACACTTGGCAAACTATTTTGGTGATAGAACAAAGTTTGAGTTCAGTGACACCTTTCACAGTATAATCTTTTGTGTGCAAGCACACTTCTTCAGATCAGATATCTTCAGACTAGGGGTGTGCAAAAAAAAAATGTTTTACTGATTCAGGTCTGTTGGAACTAAAAAATATCAGTATTCCTGACTATTCCCGAATACCAGTATCAGTTTTGTACTGGTATTCAGGTAAATATTCGGAAAACCTGAATTTATTCAGCTCCATTATACCCTATGGGGACTGTCCCCATAGGGTATAATGGAGAATTTCAGTCGCCAAGTCAGGCAGTGGCGTGACTCCATGAGTGAACTGAAGCCATTCAAAGTTGCAGTGTTGGTGCAACTCAGCAAGGGAACTGAACGCATTTAAACTTTAAATGGTTTCAGTTTGCTTGCTGAATCAGGCCACCATAGTGGCACAATTCAGCAAGTTAACTGAAGGCCTTTAAACTTTAAATTCATTCAGTTCACTGACTAAGTTGGTGAGTTCACTCACTGAACTCGCTCACCGAGTTGCTGTAGCAGCCCAACTCAGCAAGCAAACTGAAGGCATTTAAACTTTAAATGTGTTCAGTCCCCTCACTGAGTTGCACCACCACGGTGGCCTGCCTCAGCCAGTGAACTGAATGCATTTAGCCACGCCAACCAAAAGCCAATGAAAGCTTTTATTCAGGCATGGCTATTTTGCCACAATAAGGTGTTTGGGGGGTATTTATTTGGCTTGGTATGTATTTTTTGAATATTTATTCAGCTCGATATATACTGAGCACACACTCCTACTTCAGACAGTATCTGAATTAGTGTGCCTGCACACAAAAGCTTATACCCTGAATAAAACTTTGTTGGTCTTAAAGGTGCCACTAGACTCAAACTTTGTTCTGCTGCTTCAGACCAACACAGCTACCCACCTGAATCTATTTAGGTGATCGAGAGTGGAAGCCTAAGCAGTTCTACTCCGAAGTAAGTCCCTCTTAAAGGCTTCACACTCTGTGAAGAAAAAAACCCTTGAAATATAGATGTGTGATGGCTATGTGGGAGAAGACTACATTTCACAAATTGATTTTAATTAATTGACAGGGCAAAGGGTTAGAGAACAGGCAAGCAGTGGTTCAAGTAACTCCAGGCAGACCCACTCAATGAAAAATGTTGGGTGGTAGTTTTGACACTGGTTTTGTTGCTTTACTTCCCTCCTGTCATGACAGAGGTATCTTTTACTACAGGTAAAAGTGATACATAAGACTGAAGAGCAGTCCAGACCTTGCTTCCTTCCTTCACGTTCATAGATCGACTATGACAACAGCCTTAGTTCTCTGGTAGTATTAAAAGTTTTATAGTGGCTCTATGAGCTGTCACTGCCAAGGTCATGAGCAGTGGGTGAATTCCTACTGCAGACCTTCCAGGAACTGTCTCAAGTCTTGCTCCAGTGCTGCTTTGTAGGCTCCTGGAAAACTATGAGCTTATGCTGTGATTGGTCTCTCCTTTTCCTTGTCGTAGCTTTTTGTATCCCACAGATGATTATTCTTCACAATGCCCCCTACCAATGCTCCCTCTAAGCTGTAGTCTTGTGAGCAAAAATTCTACTTTGTGAGCTACTGGCATTAAAGTTATCAGCAAGCGATTTGGCTACTACATAAATTACTTTGTTCTGGAGCTATCCTTTCTGAGCTAAGATAAAAATGTGTGATCCGGAGGCTAAAAAACTGTGAGCTAGCTCACGCTAACTCAGCTTAGAGGGAACACTGCCCCCAACCTGTTTTTATTATGCTTCCTTGACTCTGCAAATCCTATCTCCTCTTTCCATACCTTCTTCATTTGCTCAGGAAACTCGAAACTGACTCTGGTTGCTTCTCCAGTTTTATCTTACCATTCAGTAAGAAAGTTCAATCTAAGCAGCATCCCTCTAGGGCATGATATTTACTGAGTTCTAGTTTACAACTTTGTTGCTGAAACTCATGCTACTAGACTTATTGTTGCCTCATATTAAATAGATTTTATGATACATCATCATCATGTGATTGCAGGCTAGGGGTACATGCACATGCTGGGGCACTGGGATGATATGGGACTATAACAATATAGACAGAAAACACAACAATGACATTCCTAGATAATAAGTGTGTTAACATTTTGCACTATGGTGACAGGTATGCTGTTTTTTAATGTTGTTGAAACACATGACTTTCAGGAGAATGAGTGCTGTGAGCATGTGGACTTATATAACCTGGGCTCTTTCAGATGGCAAATGGAAGAAATGGAAGGGGCAGTGGTGATGTATAAGGCAAACCCCTGTTAAAACTCTCCCAGGAAAGAAGGAGAACAGGAATAAGGTACCACCTGAGGAGACAGGTGGCCATAAGAAGAAAACTGACCTCTCTAACAATAATTTCTTTTTTGTTTCAGATGCCAGCATATTTTATTCCCTCTTTCAATGTAAAATTAAGAATACGTTCTAGAAATAAATTCTAAAACTTTTTCATGTGAACACCTTGAGGAAGCTCTGTACCTAGTTTATGAGCAGGAGAAAGCTGCTTACATCCCCATGGAATATACAATGGGAGGGTGGACACTGTGTTTTTCAGTGGTCAAATATTGAGATAGAAAGCTCTGCTAGCCCATCCATCACAAAACAAGTATAATTAACAATGATAGAATCATAGAGTAGGAAGGGGCCACACAGGCCATCTGCTTCAACCCCCTGCTTAATGCAGGATCAACCTAAAGCATCCCTGACAAGTGTTCATCCAGCCACTGCTTGAAGACTGCCAGTGAGGGGGAGCTCAGCACCTCCCTAGACAGTGGATTTCACTGCTGAACTACTCTTACTGTAAAAAAAAAAATCCCTACTATCTAGTCAGTATCTTTCCACCTGTAATTTAAACCCATTATTGTGAGTCCCATCCTGTGCTGCCAACAGGAACAGCTTCCTGCCCTTCTCTAAATTACAGCCTTTCAAATACTTAAAGAGAGCAATCATGCAAAGTGATGGTATCACTTTACTCTGCTCTGGTTAGACCTCACCTAGAGTATTGTGTTCAGTTTTGAGCACCATGATTTAAGAAGGATATAGACAAGCTGGAACGTGTCCAGAGGAGGGTAACGAAGATGGTGGGGGGTCTGGAGACCAAGTCCTGTGAGGAAAGGTTGAAGGAGCTGGGTATGTTTAGCCTGGAGAGGAGATGAGTGAGAGCTAATATGATGACCATCTTCAAGTACCTGAAAGGCTGTCATATAAAGGATGATACAGAGTTGTTTTGCGTTGCCCCATAAGGTCGGACCAGAATCAACAGGTTGAAATTAAATCCAAAGTGTTTTCGGCTAAACATTAAGAAGAACTTCCTGACAGAGCAGTTCCTCAGTGGAACAGGCTTCCTTGGGAAGTGGTGGGCTCTCCTTCTTTGGAGGTTTTCAAACAGAGGCTAGATGGCTATCTGACAGCAATGCTGATTGTGTGAACTTAGGCAGATCATGAGAGGGAGGAAGGGTTGCCTCAGTGCTTTGTTCTTGTTACCCTTTCTTACACCCCCACAGAAATGTTGATCACCACTTTGGGGTCAGGAAGCAATTTTTCTCCAGGCCATTTTGGGTGGAGATCCTGGAGGTTTTTTGTCAACTTCTGGGCATGGAACAGCAGTCACTGGGGGTGTGGAGGGGGAGGTATTTTGAATTTCCTGCATTGTGCAAAGGGTTGGACTAGATTACTCAGGAGGTCCCTTCCAGTTCTATGATTCTATGTTCCCCCTCAACCTCCTCTTCTCCAGACTGAACATCCTCAAGATTTTCCTCATAGGGCTTGGTCTCCAGGTCCCTAATCGTCTTCATTGCTCTCCTCTGCACCCGCTCCATTTTGTCCACATCCTTTTTGAAGTGAGGCCTCCAGAACTGCATACAGTACACCAGGTGCAGCCTGATCAATGCAGTATACAGCAGGACTATGACATCTTGTGATTAGGATGTTATGCCTCTGTTGTTACACCTGGAGACTGCATTAGCCTTTTTTCCTGCTGCATCGCACTGACTGCTCATATTTAGCTTACAATCCACCCATACCCCAAGATCTTGTTCATACATACTGCTACCGAGAAGTGTGTCCCTCATCCAGTATACATGCTTCTAATTTTAGTTACCCAGGTGTAGAACTGTTTTTATCGTTGTTGAATTGCATCTTATTCACATCTGCTGTAATTGCATCTTATTCACATGCTGTAATAACAATGCAGTCCTATATGGAGTTACACCCTTCTAAATCTATTAAAATTAGTGGGCTTAAACGGGTGCAATTCTGCATAGGATTGCACTATAAATCTGTTAGGTTTTAAGCGGCCAGAAAACTATTTTATTTTCATTTCATTAGGCTATGATATGTATGTAGAAGAAAGGGATAGACATCTTTTTATACTTAGATAAAAAGAGCGGGGTGTTTGTTTGAAAGAGAAATAAGATGGGAGTATAAGATAAGGTATAAGAAATAAGATGGATGATAGGGAAATGGCTGAGAAGCTAAATGCATTTTTTTGCCTCTGTCTTCACTGTGGAAGACGAGAAGTGTTTGCCCACTCCAGAACTGCTGATTTCGGGAGGGGTGTTGAAAGACCTGAGTCAGATTGAGGTGACGACAGAGGAGGTCCTAAAACTGATAGATAACTTAAAAACTGATAAATCACCAGGCCCAGATGGCATACATCCGAGAGTTCTGAAAGAACTCAAATGTGAACTTGTGGATCTCCTTACAAAAATATGTAATCTTTCCTTAAAATCTGCATCCATTCCTGAGGACTGGAAGGTAGCTAATGTCACTCCCATCTTTAAAAAGGGTTCCAGAGGAGATCCGGGAAATTACAGGCCAATCAGTCTGACGTCGATACCGGGCAAATTGGTGGAAACCATTATTAAGGAAAGAATTAGTAGGCACACAGATGAACAAAACCTATTGAGGCAGACTCAACATGGGTTTTGTAAGGGAAGATCTTGTCTCACTAACCTGTTAATGTTCTT
>NW_015167527.1:2508896-2511485 GCF_001447785.1 Gekko japonicus | reverse complement strand
AGGGCACCTGGAGAAGTTTGGGCAGGGAACCCAGCCATGGGCTGGATGGTGCAACCGTTGGATGGATTCATGGTTGGTTGAAAAATTGTACCCAACGAGTGCTCGTAAATGGCTCTGCATCTACGTGGAGGGAAGTATCAAGTGGAGTGCCGCAGGGCTTGGTCCTAGGCCTGGTGTTGTTCAATGTTTTTATAAATGACCTGGAAGAAGACATAGAGGGGGAAAGAGCAGAAAAGGGCAACTCGAATGATAAAAGGGTTGGAACACTTTCCCTATGAGGAAAGGTTAAAGCACTTAGGGCTCTTTAGCTTGGAGAAACGACGACTGAGGGGTGACATGATTGAGGTTTATAAGATTATGCATGGGATAGAGCAGGTAAAGAAAGAGGTATTTTTCTCCCTTTCTCACAATACAAGAACTTGTGGGCACTCAATGAAATTGCTGAGCGGTTGGGTTAGAACGGATAAAAGGAAGTACTTCTTTACCCAAAGAGTGATTAACACATGGAATTCACTGCCACAGGAAGTGGTGGCAGCTACAAGCATGGACGGCTTCAAAAGGGAATTAGATAAGCACAAGAGTCACCCGTCCGCAATACTCACGGAGGGGATTTCATATCCCCCCCCACACATGCGAAGTGCACATATCCCCACACACACACACGAAGTGCAGCCGGGCTCAAAGCTGTGCTTGGCTTCCTCGCCACTAATTCCAAACAAACAGAAGAAATGGAGGGGGGGCAGTGTTGAGGCGAGGTCCCTGAAGTACCTGGAGTTTCCTTGCACGGCAGCCACAGTTCCCAAGGGTAAGTCCATTCTCTGCGCAGGGACGGTTGTTGCTTCTGTGGCAGTTGGAGCAGCAACTGGGATGGTTAGTGGCGTGGCGGCTTCCCTTGCACTGTTCACCCACTTCAGTGAGTGAGTTCCCTGCGCATGCCCAGAGGAAAAAGTTGTCATTTGGGGGGGATTTAACTTTTTGTATACCTTTTGAAACATCTCAGATTTTTTTGCACACCGGGAGAGCGCACCAAGTGTGCAAGAATATCATTTGACCCTTCACATCCCCCAGATTTGTGGAAATAAGTATCTGCACACAGGGGGCATGTTGGGAATTAGATATATAGATATGGAGCAGAGGTCCATCAGTGGCTATTAGCCACAAGGCATAGATAGGGACTCTGGGGCAAGTGATGCTCTGTCTTCTTGGTGCTTGGGGAGGTCAACAGTGGGAGGGCTTCTAATGTCCTGGCCCCACTGGTGGACCTCCTGATAGCACCTGGTATTTTTGGCCACTGTGTGATAGAGTGTTGGACTGGATGGGCCTTTGGCCTGATCCAACATTGGTGTCTCTCATATTCTTATGAGTCCTGCACTGTTTTTATTACTTTACTTTGAAAACAGCTGTTATGCTTTTGGTTTGTCCCATTTCACAGGCCTTCTTCTATTAATCTTTTGAGTAAGGCAAGGTAAATATATTTATAATTATATTTTAAGTATAATTTTCCCTGAGGAGACTCGCTGACTCAAAACGTATTGATCCTCATGATTCTTTAAGGTTTTCTCTTCTTGGTTTAGTGCCTTACTGCCCAACCCGGGGCAGGGGGTAACCTGTTTGGAGGAGGAGGGTGATATCTTTCAACAGAAGAAATTCTTCAGCGTCTTTTAGAAACATTTTCAGATGATGATTAGATAGACGAATGATATAAAAATAAAATTAATGATGTTAGGAGATATTCCTTCTGAAGCAATAGCAACAGACACCAAAGCATTATGATAACTTTTTATATTTCTTAGGTATGAATTTCCCCAAATTATTTAGCGTGATTGTGGTAACTAACATGTTTTCAGGATGGGGGACTTCACCTCACAAATGACCCAAGATGCTAGAACTGATTACTTAGATCCACCAGAGTGTTTCTGTGGACAGAAGAATTTCCACCCACATACTTCCTTGCCTTCCTCTACTGCTACAGCCCAGTAATGCCTCTTGAAATGGTGTTCCTGGAAGACTCTTTTCCCCAAGGAGCAGCATTTCAATTTAAGAATAACCTGATAAATTAAAAATATCTGCCTCTTTTTTTGTAAGGTGATTAAGAGGGTTGTGACAGAGCATACAGGTATTCCTGTATGAGAGTTCTTCCTTGATACTTTTTTAGCCTCAGGTAGCAGAAAGGTTTCGATCTTAATGTATGCTGACGATGCTGTTCTTTTATCCCAGACGAGGATTGGCCTGAAGCGAGCTCTTACAAAATTTAAAGAGCAATGTGACACCGAATTATTATCTATTAATTTCGCCAAAACTAAAATTGTCCGTTTTGGTAACTCATTCAGGAAGTTCAACTGGAATATTAAAGGAAATGCCATAGATCAAGTTAAGAACTTTCAATACTTAGGCATTATCTTTTCTTATAATTCCAAATTATCAGCACATCTGTCCTCATCAGCTAACCTGGCAGAGAGAAGTGCCATGCCATTCTTAGATTATTTAGAAGGAAAGGTGCAGGCTTTCTCCCTATGGCCTTAAAAACCTTCCAGGCAAAATCATTGGCTCAAATCCTGTATGGCTCACAAATTGGACTTTCTGCCAATC
>NW_015167527.1:2495572-2508695 GCF_001447785.1 Gekko japonicus | reverse complement strand
CACACAAATTCTTAATAAATTAAATCAGATTGGCCTATTCCCAGAAGATCTCTTCTATGGAAGCCTATACAAGGCAAGAACAGCTGTCGCACAGAGGCTTTGTGATATTGAATCACAAAATGAAGAAGCTTTGCTACCCAAGAACTTCACAAATATAAAATCTTGGCCTAATTTTACTGTTGCCCCTTATTTAGTTAACATTACCTGTGAACCCTTTTCCATGGCCCGTTTTGAGGCACTCAGTACCTTGTACTGCAAGGTAAATTTACTCGAGTTCCAATGCATGAACATATATGCCCATGCATGGCTAATATGGTAGAATCAATTACTCATGTCCTCCTGTTCTGCAGATTCTATCAGGAAGAACGAGACCATCTTATACTACCCCTTTTGTCTAGATTTAGCCCTCTGGAGTCTTATCTTGACTTTAGGCCAGAAGTCCTTTGTAAATTCCTCTTAGAAGACGTTCAGAGCTCAGTGACTTACACTGTGGCAAAATTTTGTTGCTTAGCTATTAGGAAACATTTTTTAGCTGAAAAAGTTGTATGATTCTCTTATTAACATTCTTTTATTTTACTGATTTTATTAACTTTCTCTTTTTAATGTTTTTATACTGTTCCCATGTTATTACTGTTTTAATCGTTCTTATATCAGAATTGTACTGTTTTACTGGCTCTTGCTGCAATAAATTATATTGGATCGGATCGGATACTTTTTAGCCTGATTTCTGGTCTGGCTATGGGAAAGTGTCATATTTAGTTGTATTGGTGAATAATTATTGGTTACAAATTGATATAGGTAATTCTTCTTTGATTATTTTGTTAGTTCATCTTTGTGGTTTCTGTGAAGGCACACATAGGAGTGCGCTTGCACAGGCCCGCTTCAGAGATTTTTTTCTCTAAAAGCTCTCTAGAAGGTTTGGAGCACTCAGCCCCCTCCCCTCACAGGCCAGTTCCTTCCCACCCAGTTGACACATGGCAGGGCAGATGCTCCTTTTCCCATTCTTTTTGTAGAAAAAGCCCAGCAGGAACTCATTAGCATAATAGGCCACACCCAACAGCAGGAACTCATTAGCATATTGGGCCACACCCCCGACAGCACAGCTCATTAGCACATTAGGCCGCACCCCCATGTTACCAGAAGTGTGGTCATCCAGCCATACCCACCTTTTGCTTCTTATTCTGTTTACCTTGTTTGTTGTCAAAACCCAGGGCTTTTTTGTAGCAGGAACTCCTTTGCATGTTAGGCCACACACCCCTAATGTAGCCAATCCTAATGAGTTTCTGCTGTTGGGTGTGGCCTATAATGCTAATGAGGTTCCTGCTGGGCATGGCCAACTTGGGAGCCAGCCGGAACTCCGTTCCTGTGTGTTCCTGCCCAAAAATAGCCCTGCGTTTTCTTCACAACTGTGGAGGTTCTCCTTCCTCCCCCCCTGGCTGTTGTTTCATCCCTCACTGTTGGAGGCGATGAAAAACTGCAAAGCACACTGTGAGGGAAGAGTAGAAGGGCCACCCCTGTCCCAGGTGCTGCTGCGGCCCTTTGTATGTGCTGGGGCTGGGGGCGGAGCCAGCTGTGCCGGTGCCGGTGCCGAGTGTGCATTCCCTCCCGGCCCGCTCTCGCTCACTCTGCCAGCCAGCCAGCCAGCTGCTCTGGCCGCTGCCCTCCCTACCAGCAGCCCCAGGCTCCCTCTGCTTCAGGGAAGACTTGGGGGCAGGGCAGATTTGGGAGGGGGGGCATTGCCACCTGCCCCAGCAGCTATGGGCCTGAGTGCAGCCCTGTTATTTGACTGCTGCATTTGGTGTGGTTGGCCATACCATTCTGTTGAATTCAGAGCATGATTTTGGTGTTTCCAGCAATCTCTTCCTTGCTTTCGGTCTTTGCTATCAGATTGAGAGTAGAGGGTTTATTTCAAATAAGCCAAGCCAGCATCATGAAATTTTTCTTGTGGTGTACCTGAGGGCTCGGTACTCTCCCCTATGCTTTTCAGTATTTTTACAACATCTTTGAATGAGATTGTCTGGAATTTTAGAATTGGTTGTGGTCTGTGAACTGTATTCTGCTATATTTTCCCTTTTCTAAGATTCCAAGTGCAGCTGTTTTTGTCCAGAATCATTGCTTGGATGCTGTGATCAAATAGATGTGAGTGAACAAGCTGGAACGGAATCCAGACAAGATGGTGATGGTATTAGTTGGACAAGCAACTGTTCTTGAGGGGACTGATCCATTTAGTTTAGATGGGGTCAGATTGATTCTGCTAGATCAAGTAAAGAGTTTGGAGTTGCTCTTGGACTCAGTGCTCCATTTGGAAGGCAGATTGGAATAGTTGCCAGGAGAACTTTGTATCATCTACATCTGATTCAAAAGTTCCCTCACATTCTTGCCTCTGCTGATCTGGCCAAACTGATGCATATATTTTTTTCAGATTTTATTGTATATTTCAATAACAGACGCCAATGCTAATATATATCATGAACAAGAGAGTCCACAAATCTACAGATCATTCAGCTTATAGATCTTTAAATAGTCATTGGATATTTGCATTTTCTATCCATTTGTAGAGCCTAGTCCAAACTTTCTCAATATTTCCTGACTTTTCCCCTGTAACATCAATATAAACTTATCCATCTCAGCTATTTCTAACAGTTTCGATATTAGTTCCTCCTTTGTTGGAACTTGTTCAGATTTCCAATGCAATTCTAGCCATGGTTACAATATGAATTATCATGTACAAATATGATTTTTTGTATATATCTGGAATTACATTCAATAAAAATATTTCTGGGTTCAAGCTGATGCATATTTTTGTTGCCTACAAATTAAATTGTTATAACACTCTCTGTGGGACTGTCCTTTATGGAAACCCATAAACCTGACTTGTGCAAAATATAGCACCCTGCCTTTTGGTTATTGTTAAACAGCATGCACATACAACATTGATCTCACAAGGACTGTTCTGTTTGCTGATTTTTTTCTAATTGTATTAAAGGAGATAGATTTTAAAATCCTTTACGGTCTGAGACCCAAATGTTAGAAAGACTGATTCTACCTATATGGACCCATCTGCCAGTTGCAGTCCATTCAGCAGTTGCTTTGGCTTAACTCTTAAAGGTTGTTTTATTTCAGCAGGCTTTCTTTGCCTGCTTTTATCTTTGTTTTGGACCTTGGTCAAATTGGTTGCTTTTAGACTGGTGATCTATTTCTATGTGTTTGGTCTGATTTTAATGGTTTTTTTGTTGTGTTTAATGGGTTATATATTAGAAGCTGCTTCCAGCATAATTAGAAGTGGGGTATACATTTTTATCCCTTTCTCTTCCCTTCCCCACAACACACACTCTGTGAGGTGGGTGGGGCTGAGAGAGCTCTCTCTCAAACTGCCCTTGAGAGAACACCTCTGAAAGAACTTGTGACTGACCCAAGGTCACATCAGCAGCTGCATGTGGAGGAGTGGGGAATCAAACCCAGTTCTCCCAGATTAGAGTCCACACTCCTAACAACTACACCAAATATGGGGATTGCCAAGAGGAAAGAAAGAGGTTAGGAAATTCCTAGACATTTGGGGGGAGTATGGGGATGGTGGGGTTTGAGGAGGGGGAGGGACCTCATAGGGGTATAATGTCATAGACTCCACCCTCCAAAGTATCCATTTCCTCCAGGGGAACTAGGGTTGCCCACCTCCTGGTGGGAAGCATGGAAGGGAGTAAATTAAACAAAAAATGAAACCCGTGCAAAAATAACGAAAAACATTCAACAGACAATATAATGATATGAACTTATATAAGCGGTATAGTTCATCAAAAATATATATAATGTATACTATGCAAATCAGTAACTCAAAAATACAAAATAATGGAATACATGGTCCAAATACGTAAATAACGTTCAGAAATAGCCCAGGTCAAATTTCTCAAACAGTGAAAAGTCCAAACATCAATATTTATAATTCCTCTTCGCAAAACTCATCTCGCCGCTTGTGTATCCACTTGATAGCCCTGCCAGCTTCCAGTTGCTGTATCACATTGCTTCTTCAAAAGTGGAACACCAAAACCATCCAGTTACAATATTGTAGAATCATACAAAGCATCTTTTACATTCTTAATGTTCAGCAGACCAACTCCTGTGATACCACTTATATAAGTTCATATCATTATATTGTCTGTTGAATGTTTTTTGTTATTTTTGCACGGGTTTCATTTTTTGTTTAATTTAACCTCCAGGTGGGGGCTAGAGATAACCTGGAATTACAACTGCTTTCCAGATGACAGAGATCAGTTCCTCTGGAGAAAATGACTGATTTGGAGGGTGGACTTTATGGTATTATACCCTGATGAGGTTGCTTCCCTACTCAAACCTTGCCCTCCTAAGGCTGCAGCCCCAAATTTCCAGGGCTTTCCCAATCTTGACCTGGCAGCCCTAAGGGGAGCTGATCTCTATAGCTGGAAGATCTGTTGTAATTCCAGGAGATCTCCAGCCCCCACCCAACAGTTGGCAACCCTAGAAGGAGAGAAGAAAGCACAGAAAAGGGAGGGACTATGGGGGCTTTCAGGAAAGGGGAAGAGGAAATAATGGGAGAGGGGGAAGTAAGATGCCACCTGCAAGTCTTTTGTAGGTTTCCACTTATTACTATCTAAAACCAGGAATCAGTGCAAAGATTATCAGCTGATTTCGCACTAGAGCTGCCTCACTGTTGCGCCACCGTTTACCCCAGTTCTATTGGTCAATTTCACACCCAAAGCCACACAGCTGATTTTGACCCGCGGCTTCACCCGATTTCCTCCGCAGTTTCGTTGATCCTCAAAAAACAGGATCACGAAACTGCGGGGGAAATTGGGCGAAGCCGCAGGTCAAAATCAGCTGTGCGGCTTTGGGTGTGAAATTGACCAGTAGAACCGGGGCAAATGGCGGCGTAACAGCGAGGCAGCTCTAGTGCGAAATCAGCCAGCATTTGCTTCAACAAACCCTGGCTTCCGAACTTGCTCATTTTCTTTTTTTAAAGAATGGTTGCCATTACAGCTTGTGCAAGCCGCATATATATGATAAAGATCGAGAACTGATGAACAAAGTAGGCCAGAGCTCATATTAACATAACTGTTGTCGCCATCCCTAATGTATTAGTTTACAACCAGCTAGGACTTTATGTTTTGGGTTGTTTTTAGATGGTTTTATTTATGTCATAATTGTTCCTATGTTTATCTTTTGTAAGCACTCTGAGCCTGCTTTGGTGGGGAGGGCAGGGTATAAATCAAATAAATAAATAAAATCTCACCCTGCAGTGCAGCACCCCACTGAGGAAAAGCTTCACTGTGATTAACCGTTAACAGTGGCAGCAAGACAATTATGGAAGTCAATACACATAGAATCATAGAGTTGCCAGGGACCTCCAGGGTCATCTAGTCCAACCTCCTGCACAATGCAGGAAATTCATAAGAACATAAGAGAAGCCAATGTTGGAGCAGGCCACTGGCCCATCCAGTCCAACACTCTGTCACACAGTGGCCAAAAATACCAGGTGCCATCAGGAGGTCCACCAGTGGGGCCAGGATACTAGGAACCCTCACACTATTGACCCCCCCCCAAGCACCAAAAATACAGAGCATCACTTGCCCCGCAGTCCCTATCTATACCTTGTGGCTATTAGCTACCGATGGACCTCTGCTCCATATGCTTATCTAATTCCCTCTTGAAGCCGTCCATGCTTGTAGCCGCTACCACCTCCTGTGGCAGTGAATTCCATGTGTTAATCACTCTTTGAGTGAAGAAGTACTTCCTTTTATCTGTTCTAATCACAAATATCTCCCCCTCCACACCCCCAGTGTCCACTGTTCCATGCCCAGAAGATGACAAAAAACCTCCAGGATCTCCAGCCAAAGTGGCCTGGAGAAAAATTGCTTCCTGACCCCAAAGTGGTGATCAGTATTTCCCTGGGCATGTAAGAAAGGGCCACAAGAACTAAGCACTGAGGCAACCTTTCCTGCCCTCCCTCTCATGATCTGCCTAAGTTCACAGAATCAGCATTGCTGTCCTAATCCTTCCTAAACCCTGCAGGAGGTGGCATATATGCTGGGAAAGAGGTTTACGTCTTCCAGATCTCTGCTTCTCTAGCTGCCACACTGGTTGATAAATCAAGTTCACATCCTGGCTGCAGATCTGGTTTAACAGATCTAACTAACCATAGTTAGTGTCTAGTATTCTTATGACCAATTGAGTAAGGTTAGTTTATTTACTTAGAAGATTCTTGTGCCACCTCTCTAGCGAACCTGCCTGCTGAGGTAGCTTACAAAACAGAACATAACATTAATAATTAAAACCCAGCATTTATGCACAGCCAGAGCCTAAAATACATGGCAGCTTAAAATGAATTTAACAGTTTCCAAGCTAAAAGCATTGTAAATTGCTGTTTAAATTAATGTTTTGGCTTAGTACCTAGAAGATAGTAGAGTAGGTTCCAGGCAAGCCTCAAGGGTAACTGCATACCGCAGGCAAAGTACCACTACTGAAAAAGCCCTGTCTCTGATTGCCACACACCTTGCCTCTGAAGGCAATAGCATTACGAGGAAGACTTGTGAGGTAGATCTTAACTGACAGGCTGGAAGAGGCAGTCCTTCAAGCCATTTAGGGCTTTGTATGTAAAAACTAGCACTTTCAGTTGTGCCTGGAAATAAAGGGACAACCAGTGTAGCTCTTTCAACACAAGGAATCATACAATCCCTGTATTCAACCCTAAGTAGAGTGCATTAGGGCAAGACAGCCCTAAGTAGAGTGCATTACAGTAGCCTAACCTAGACGTAATCAGGGCATGGATCACCATGGCCAGATTCAGTTAAACCATGGTTTTGCCTTATACCTAAACTGAGTTTAAAAGAAAAATGAATCAATTTTTTTTCCCAAGGAGCTGTTTTGCCAGAGGATATTTTTGCCTGGGGCCAGGATTCTTTAATGGATTTGGGTGGTCTAAAGAGGCTCAGTGAGGCCAGGTTCCTTGGCAACACAGAGGTGCTTTAATTACAGAAAAGAAGCCACAATATGAAGAATGTATTTATTTAATAAATTTATATCCCACCCTCCCCACAAACAGCTCAGGGCAGGTTACAACATAAAATGTATAAAAGTGATCACATTAAAATTTGAAAAATATCAATTAAAATCACAAAAACTATAAATATGACATTGTGAAAATTGTACTATCCTGGTTCTGTTTCCAAAGATTCCCAAGTTAACTAGCTCCCAGCCAGCAACAGTTGGACAAAAAAATTTTTGGCAGGGAGTTTGAGCAACAGGGGCCAATAGTATTGGATGTCTGCTGCCTCAACTAAAAGCCTGGCAGAATAGCTCAGTTTTACAGGCCCTGCAGAATTGTAATAGATCCCACAAGGTCCTGATCTCTGTTGAGAGCTCATTCCATCAGGTTGGGGCCAGGGTGAAAAGGCCCTGGCTCTGTCTTTTGGGCCAGGGATTACCAGTAAATATTGATCAGCCGAATGTAAGGCCCTTCGGGGGACATAAGGGGAGAGGGGGTCTCACAGGTATGTTGGTCCCTGGCCGCTCAGGGCCTTAAAGGTTAAAACCAACACCTTGAAATGGATCTGGAACTCTATCAACCACCTGAGAGTTTATTTCCTAGTGGAAGAGATTTGGAAGGGGAGAGAATTTCCAAATATTTCCCCCTTCTTGTTATTTTTCCTGGCCCCAGCTTTTCTTATACTGTTTATCAGTTAAGGTTTTATTAATCAACTGACAGGCCTATTCCAAGTAAATTAACCTGAGAGAGAGAGAGAAAGCAGATGCCATCTAGCATTCAAGCGGAATAATGCTACTGTTCCCCTAAAGAAAGTTTTTTCAGAAGTAGACATAGCAACATATTATTTGAAATAATGCCTTGTTGCTCCTCTTTCTGATTAGGCAGAAGAATTCACTGTGCTTGGCAAGGTTCTACTGTACCTAATTAAGAAAAAGCAAGTCAGAATAATGGAGCATTTCTTTCCTGTAATCCTGACCTAGATTCCTCTTAATTCAAGCATATTATTACTGTTATTGTTATTTCAAAAATGTCACTACTTAAATAATTTAATTTTGCATTATTTTCATTAAGAACCAAAAGCTGTATTTTTGTCCCCACATTTGAAAAACTTTCATAGAAATTCTTTGGCATATGTAGATAAAGATAATTACATTGAATTGCACATTTGCATTGAACACATTCTAAATCTTACATTGTTTTAGCTGTTAATCAAAAAATTTGTCTGATTAACAATCCCTGTTTTAATTTTAATATTTCCCATGCACTGGTTTCAGCAGTGTTTCTCTCTTTTCAGGCCAGTATGTGGAATCAGAGGGAAAACTCTCATAATTAACCTTCCAGGTAGCAAGAAAGGGTCACAGGTAAGCTATGTTCTGGGGGCGGGAATCTTTAAATATACATGGTGATCCTGAGTAGAGTTATTGGGGTGGATGCAGCCATTCTGCTCAGTGAGGTCTGAAGTGTTCCTCCAAGGGAAGAACCACTTTAGTTGGAGGAAGTATCCTTGGGCTGGAGGAAAACTTCAGACTTTGATGAGCCAAGTGGCTGGCTCCACCACAGTGATTTTGTCTAAGATCTTTTCATAATGAGTATAACTATGCTGCAATTGCAACAAGAAGGATGATTAATGGAACAGATTTTGGGGTTAGGGTACATATTATTATTTCCTATTTTCTAGAGAGAGATTTGAAAGGGGAGAGAATTTCCAAACGTTTCCCCCTATGTATCATCTAGTAAGTAATAAAAGAATTGTGATGGAGAAGAAAAAATCCTTATTAAAGTTAATTCCTATATAAGTAACATTTTTAGTCCCTTTCTCTTGAGTCTAGTTTATGCATGGGTACTCTAGACCCTCTCCCTCTCTGTCATGTGAGATGCTGCAGATGATTGTCTTTCAGTGCATATTAAAATAAATAAAAATCTAATCACGAGAACGCATGTGCCTCAATAATATAAAAAAGGCTCCATAATATCATATACATATGGCAAGTGAGGATTTTCTTTGCATGAGGGTGGCACTGCTTTACATTACAGTTTGTTAACATAGCCACAAGGTTTAATTTTGGTTTTTGTTATAAAACAATAGTATAGTCTGCTATCATATGAACAAAGAAAGGTGATAGTCATTAGCTTGCCAGATGAAGCATACATAGATATAGCAAAACTCTAGATCATTGGGCTGATTTGTACTTATATCGTCCATAAAGATACATGGTAATTTTTGTATGCATATACACCAGTTTCCATGCAGCTGACTGAACTGATAGGACTGAAACCAGTATGTATATGTTGATGTGTTGAGCTATTAAAATGTAAAAACACAGAAGGCTGAAAATTTAAGTTCATCCAGAGACGTTAATAAGGAAAGTTCAGTCATTGTGAGAAAATGTATGTAGCTATCCTAAAATTTTATCTGCAGTCTAAATTACACAGAGATTCCATCTTTGCTGAGTAAACAGTAACCTCTGTTTTTTAGCCCAGTTGTAATGTGTTTATAAATGAGGCCTGACTAGGCTTGTCAGCCTGCTGGTGGGGTGAAACACCCCCTCCCCCTGGTACTCTCTTTCTTCTGCCTCTTAGAGTGGTGGCAGGAGAAAAAAAATTAAAGTACAGCCAGTGACATGACACCACTTCTGGGGAAATGTGAAAGTGACATCATCCCTCTCTAGGAATCACTGGAACCTCCATGGTCTTACCACAGAGTTTGCTGGGATTCCTAGCATGGTATGCCATCACCATCACTGATGGCCCACCCCTGTGTCCCCCCCTCCTGGGTCTCACACTGGTTCCCAGGCTTGGCACCCCTAGGTATGGCTGTATTCTATAAATACTTTGTCAGGATGCAGAACTCCAGACCATTATGTAGATCATAAAAGATCTGACATGGCTGCCCCATAACAGCACCTGGCTCTGTTATAGCCCATGTAATGGGGGGGGTGGTTCAGAATGCTGTTTCTCAGTTGTTCTTGCATTTACAAGTGCCTAGGATTACAACAAGAGGCTTCCCAGGCAGGTGCATGAGGTAGGGATGGGAGCACGACCTGCCATCTAGGAGTGTTGCTAATTCCTCCCTTCTACGGAAATCCTCTCTCCAAGCGCCAGCAACCATGGATTTTGGGTGTGTCTGATGGCCCACCCCTGTGTTGACAAGTGGAGCTTTGACTCTTGAAGTGTATACCCCCAAAATCTTGTTTGTCTCTAAGGTTCTACCGGACTTCAATCTAGCTGCTTTTACTGTGACTCCTATATACCCTAATAGAATTGATAAAGGATCTAATGGGAACCGGTAGCCTATAGTCATTGTTGGACATACATTTTTTCCAATAAACCTGTACACAGTGCCACTATATTTGACGGTTATGTTCCAGTAACATTTTCTTAGTGCAAGAAGATCATTTTGACCCTTAAACATTTTATTTTTAGTATTCCAGATATATAATAAAATCTATACCAGGGGTCCCCAATCTTTTTTGAGTCTTGTGCTTGTGGTCGCAGCTGCCGCCAAAGCAATGTGTTAAAGAATCTGCACAACCAATTAAATCTTCAGTGGCCACTCAGAAACTTTGCTGGGCAAAAGCGCCACATGGCCTTGCCCACTTTCTAAAAACACTTGGCAGGCAACAAGAAAGTGTGGCCATGGGCACCATGTTGCGGACCCCTAATCTATACAATATCTTAAGAAAATTATCCTTAGATGCCAGACCCAAAATTTTAAAAGGAATTCAACTTTTAAAAAGAATTTTAAAAGGAATCCAATCAGTGTTCTGATGGAGACGAGGGCTTCCAGACCTTGAGTTATATCTTAAGCTGTGGAAATGTCAACTCAGTGACTCTTCCAGAGACAGTGCTGTTTGTTTCAACTCTGGATAGGAACTTACATGCTGTGAGCAAAAGAACGGGGTCAATGAAGTGGACTTTAAAAGAAGGAATAGGTTGTTAGAATATTAAGATGCCAAAGAAGAAATTTAATGAATTACCTGAAATGAGTTTTTCGTCACCTGAATCACCTACTCTGTGTTTAGATAGTTATCAGAGAACTTTTTGTGAATGAATTGAAGAATTTCAAAATAAATATTTCTCAAACTTTTGAAAGAAAACTTTAGTTTTTAGATAAGAGTTTTAGATAAGAAACAGGAGATTCTTCAAAAATTAAGTTAAAGACCAACAGATACAAGTTAATCAACTTAAAACAAAAGTCGAATTGCTGGATTCAAAATGCACAGGCAGTGAGGCAATTTCATATAGAAATGATGATAAAATCTTGATGATAATAAACTAAGGGGAGCATTGTTAAAACATAGGGGCATCAGAGAACGAAAAAAAGGAGATGATTTACAATGCAATCCCATGCATGTCTACTCAGAATCCTACTCCTGGGAAAGGGTTCTTAGGATTCCACTGTTAATTGCTTACTTAGAAAATTAATTTTCAGGTGTGTAAGGATCTGATTTTGAAGAGAGAGTTAAAATTAGTAGAGCCCTAGGGTTAACTCAAAGATAGTGCAAAGTAGACAAGTATGTCGAGATATTGTAGTATTTTTTTAATCTTTATCAATGATAGAAACCCACTGCGGAGGGTGCAAGGAACCATTTTTCTTTACATTATATAATCTGGTTGTGGGTTTTTTTCATTGTCCAGTGATCTCTTAAACTAGAGGGTATGGTTTATTCTTTTCTGAGTTGGATAAAGTTTGGAAGCAGGGGGGTTGTTTGTGGTGTGTATTCTGATCCCAGTGTTGCCTTTGATAAAAGGAAGTTTCGGGGGGGACCTGGCTGCAGCGAGGTGCAGGTGGTCGCTCAAGAGCCGCACTCCGAGCGAGCGATCTCTCCTTCAGATTTAAAGGGTCTCCAACAACCGGAGACCACCCCAAGCTCCAGGGTAGGAGCAGGGGGGCAGGGGGCTTGAGCCCAGGTCCCAGTGAGAAGGCAACTCACTGGGAGACCTATTGGGCTTGCCCCAAAGCAAACTGGAGGGAGAAACCCACTGCGGAGGGTCGAGCTGTCACTACCGCGAGACCGAGAGGCTGGCAAGCAGAGATCGAGTTAAGTGCATAATCGTGAGTTAAAGAAATCAATCTGTGTTCCCAAAGTAAAGATTGTCGCAATTTGGTAGCCCCCCAATAGACTGGGAACTCTCCCCATTTTTACTCAACTGTCCAAAAACGAAGGGAGAGCATCCTACACACTGGCGGTTTTTGGCAGAGTAGAGGGGATTGATCGGGGCAAAATACCAATAAGCTACTAATAGAAGAGCAAGCTAAAACTGAGAGAGAAGTGAACGGAGTTTCTGGAGCTAAACTAATTTAAGATTTGTGGATGGTTAAAGAATTAGTAAGTCCCCACCGTTCCTCGTTCTCAATTTTTCCCTCCCTCAGGAGGGGGGCAGGAGGCCCATTACAATAAGTGGGGTGAAAGTATAGAACGGATTTGATAACTTGAAAAGAATAGAAGTACCTGTTTGTGCATAATTGCCTATAATTGACTATTGATGGTTTGAAAACTGACTCCCCCCCCCAACTGGAGTAAGGCTGTGTACTTAAAAGCTGAAAAAGTTGGAAAAAACAGTGACCTTGAGAAATAAAATAAAGGTGAAAGGGAAACAACAGAACGGAAAGAGCGATGGATAAAGGGAAAATCAAAATCCTATCTGTGAATGTTAATGGATTGAATGGACCGCAAAAAAGAAGAAGGATATTCTACCAATTAGGTAAACAGAAGTTGGACGTCATTTGTTTGCAAGAAACACATATTCGTAAAAAGGATGAGAAATTTTTACAAAATAGAAAACTGGGGAAAACATTTACAGCTTTAGACGAAGGGGAAAAGAAGAGAGGAGTGGCGATGATAGTGAAAGAAAATGTATTCCCCCAAAAAGTATATGCTTCAGATGACGGCAGAATTTTAATAGTGGAAATTCAAAATCAGGAGAAAAAGATCTTGGTAGTAAATATATATGCCCCAAACCAAGATCAAGAGAAATTTTATAAGGAACTTCACGAACTTATTGTTGAACAAGATTGTCAAAATATTTGTCTTCTGGGATATTTCCACACAATTTTTGACGAAGAAAAAGATAAACAGATGAGTGGGGGGGGGGGGGGGAAAAAAA